>NC_090934.1:472691357-472994387 GCF_040938575.1 Ambystoma mexicanum
TGGTCGGGGGTCAGTTGCAATTGATGATTAAATAAGTAAGGACATATGCTGAAGGCTCCAGTGTGTTACTTCAATAAGTATATACCATGGAAAGACAATGCTACAGGTGTGGGTTTGAGTTCCCGCACAGAGGTCCGTGTCCTGCCATAGGGCAAACATGCCTGTGATGTGGTCAAGAAGTGGTGCCTATGTATAAACCAAATATACAGACATTCCCAAGTCTAATGTATGACATTCAGAGGAGCTTCAATACAAGAGCATACACCGAGAAGGAGCTGGAAAGGCCAACTGGGAGTCCAAGAACAAATCCAAATCAACAGGCTCAACAACAGGGATTTGTGAGGGCTATGGATAACTTACAAGTGGAAGGAACAAAGCAAGTGGAACAGGAAGAAATCCAAGCCTCACAGTCATACCAAGATCAAAGCCAAGAAAGAATGTCATATGGAGATCTGTATGAGAATCCATCACTAGAGGAAGAGTGCATGAATAAGGAATACCAGGAATAAGAACAGGTACAGCAAAGAGTATGTAAGACTAATCAATAGCACTTCAGATGGGAATGTAGCCATGAAGGTCACAGTAAAGCTAAGTGGACAGAACATACCATTTCTAGTCGATACTTGTGCTAGGCTGAATGTGATGAGTGAAAAAGCATATGAAAAGATAGCTAAGTTATACCCATTACGACCATCAAAAGCGAATATTTTCCAATTGGGAGCTACGCAACCGCTAGCTTCTAAAGGAAAATATCATTGTGATTTGGTTCACAAGGATAATTGTGTACCAATTGAAATGCACTTCATAAGCAGTCCTGTGGTAGGGAGATGCCTGATCAGCTGCAAGACTGCGACGAAATGACAACTCATTGATATTAATTACAGTCAATAGGAAATGAAAAAAGGGATGCCGTCACAAAGTCATAATATACAAGCTATGACAGAAGAGACATTGGATCTAGAGAAGCTAAAGGAAAAATTCCCTAAATTGTTCAGTGGTGTAGGAAAGTTGAAAGGAGAGGCAATACATTTGCACATTGATCCCAAAGTTAATCCAGTTCCTCATCATCCAAGGCGGATAGGTTTCCATCTCCAAGCGAAGATGTCCCTGGAATTACAACAATTTACCAACAATGACATCATTGAAAGAGTAGAGGGTGGTCCTACACCATGGGTATCTCTGTTGGAGGTGGTTCCAAAAGCGAATGGGCGTCTTCGTTTATGTGTGGACATGAGAATCCCGAATAAAGCAATACAGAGAGAAAGGCATGCAGGTCCCAATATTGAGGACATGATTATTTGTTTAAATCAGGCAAACAGATTTACAAAGCTTGATTTGAATCAGGGATACCGTCAGTTGGAAATTGATCCAGAATCCAGGCCTATAACCACATTTACCACCCATGATGGTCTATTTAGATATAAGCAATTAAGTTTTGGCATATCATCTGCTGCAAAGATATTTCAAGAATCAATAAGGAAAGTCATAGCACCAGTGAAAAATGCATTCAACTATAGCGACGGTATACTTATTTATGGAGTGAACCAGAGACAACATGATGAAGCACTAGAACAAGTATGTGGGATCCTGCAGAAGAGTGGTTTGACTCTAAATGGACCGAAATGTGATGTGAACAAAAGAAGTTTAAGATTTTTTGGGCACATTTTCTCAGAAAATGGAATAAAGGCTGATCCAGATTGGAGCCAGCAAAAGATGTGGCTGAACTAAGATCATTTCTGGGAATGGCTGGTTATTGTGCTCGATATGTGCCTGATTATGCAACACTAACTGTTCCTCTTAGACAATTGTTAAAAAAAGGGATGGTATTCACATGGGATGAGAAATGCAAGGAAGGCTTTGAGTCAACCAAAAGAGAACTTGTCAGTGACCAACAATTAGCTTATTTTAATCCAGAGTGGGAAACTGAGATCACGGTGGATGCCAGCCTCATGGGGTTAGGAGTGATTTTGGCGCAAGTGGAACCAAAGAAGAAATGTGCAAGGTACATTGTGACATATGCAAGTTGTGCTTTGAGTAAAATTGAACAAGCATACTCACAAGCAGAAAGAGAGAGTTTAGCTGCTTTGTGGGCTTGTGAAATATGTCATCACTTTGTGGTTGGAAGACCATTCACTCTCATTACGGATCATCAAGCCCTGATCTCACCTTTTGGGAACCCAAGGATCAAAATGCCTCCACGTATTGAAAGATGGGGAATACGCCTGCAGGAGTATATGTATATTATTGTACATAAACCAGGAAAAGAGGCTAATCCTGCAGACTTTTTGTCCCAACATCCAAGAGAAGAGCCTGGTGCGGAGATGCAAACAGAGGCAAAGGATTATGTGTCATATTTATCTCTAAATGCTTTACCACCAGCAGTGTCCAAGGAAATATTTATGGAAAAAAGTAAAAGCGATCGAACAATTCAGGTGGCAGTGCGGCTCACCATGGCTGGCAAGTGGAGGAGGCTAGAAGAGGAGCAAAGTGCAGGAGGAGGGGTAGATATGAAGGATCTTCAAAGGTTGGTGAGAATAAGTAGTGAATTGACAGCAGATGATGAAATACTTCTAAGGGGAAATAGACTTGTGGCGCCAAAAAGTTTGAGGAAAGTCTTTGTGATGCTGGCACATGAAGGGCATCGTGGAGTGGTGAATACAGAGAAGATATTAAGAAATCAAGTATGGTTCCCTTGCATGGATGTGTTTACTGAGGACATTCTAAAGAATTGTTTTGCATGCCAAATGTCTGCCTCTACTAGTAATGTACCTCCTCTTCAGATTGTGCCGTTACCTGACGGTCCATGGAACAGGGTGGCTATTGATTTTTATGGGCCCCTGGAAGAGGGCTGATATCTGTCATGGCCCTGGATGAATACTCTCGATTTCGTTTGGTGAAGCATGTGATGTCAACTGCATTTCATCATGTGGCTGTGGTTTTGGATGAACTATTCAGTGAATGGGGTATTCCCAAAGCAGTCAAAACTGATAATGGTCCACCATTTCAAGGACATCAATTTGGAATATTTGCGGCACACCTGGGTTTCAAACATCAAATGGTTACACCCCTGTGGCCTCAAGCAAATGGTATGGTGGAGAGATGTATGCTTAATTTTAAACGGGTCCGCCAGAAGGCTATTGTGGATAACATGGCATTACTTCAAGCTGTTTCGCAGATGTTACGAAGCTATCGTAACACTCCGCATGAAATGACTGGTAACTCGCCATCAGAGTTAATGATACGTTACAAACCTCGAATCAGACTTCCTCAATTGGATGATTATACACTGGAGGAGGATGATGAGATTAGAGAACGTGATATAATAGAGAAGAAGAGTTAAAGAGTGGACTGATCGGAAGAGAAAAGCCAAAGATGATCACCTAGGAGCGGGCGAGACTGTGGTAGTGTGACAAAAGATGCGTACGAAATTGGATTCAAGATATAAACCCATGATTCTAAAAGTGAAAACAATTAAGGGACAAATGGTCACAGCAGCGGGAGAAGACAACTATGACATTACAAGGAATGCCTCATTCTTTAGGCAAATGTTTCAAGAGCATCCTAATGGGGACTCTGACAATGATGAAGAACCTGATGTGATGGTTCCTGGCTGTCCTATGTTGGATGATATCTCCATGGCATGGGCTCAGAGGATATTTCTGGACATTCTGAATTTGTGGGTGGGGATACTGTTCCTGCTGTTCCTGTGAGTTCAAGTTCCTGTGATTTAGGGTGCTGTGATAACTCTGAGTCACGGGACATTGTTGTTGCCCTTGTAGGGTGCTTCATAAGCAAGATTGATTGATTGAACAAATATAGGATTGAAGTCATCAATCTGTAAGTACAAAGTTATATAATATTTAAGCATTGTTAATGATACGTTTGTTGATGAGTAAGTACTCAGTTAGGTGATAAGTAAGGGGGGTTGTTATATGTGATATGCTGGCTGTCTGTCATATGAAATGTTCTAGAGATCCATATAAGTGATGTAACAGAATGGAATGTGGAATGGGCTGGGGGAACTCTGGAATGTGGTGGTGGGCTAGAGTCAGTTACAATTGATGATTAAATAAGTAAGGACTTATGCTGAAGGCTCCTGTGTGTTACTTTAATAAGTATCTACCAGGCACATAACAATACCTACTTAGGTCAGAGTGGACAGGAAGTAAAAAGGACATGAAGCTTGCAGTGTTTTGGGAAAATCTGCCAATGTTCCCTTACTTCCTGGAAAGTAGGATCCTACGGGGATATGAGCCTGGGTCCTGCAGGGAATGCTCTAATGTCTAATGTTCTCGGGAGGATAGCTCAAGGGCAACATGCTCTCTTTGGAAGCAAGACAACGTGGAGCAACACAAATGCAATCCCTGGTCCGCGCTTATAAATAACCAATTATAAAATGTTGCTGAGCTACCTGGGAGCCACTGCTTCGTTTTTGTTTATTCTAATGGCCTTCTTGGGACATAAAGACCTTCCTGGGCCACCACGAAGCACTACGCGTGTGTGCCCACGAGTGAGAGAAAGAAACGGATGGAGGTGGATTTTGGGATAGGGCAATACCCTTTGGCATGTCCCTCAAGAGGTGCGAAATGTGTGGGATTAAAAGTGGAAGGCGCATAAAGCTGCATACTCTGCTGCGCAGAACAAGGGTTGTCATTTAAGGTGCATTTTCTTTCACTTTCAGTCTTCATGGTACAGATGTAAAGCAGTGTTGGGGGGTAGGAGTGGAGGAATGGCATGACCCAGGTTTAATTGTGAGCTGGGGAATGGAGTTGGTGTGGAAGAGGTGAGAGCGGTGGTCAGTTGGTAAAATATCTTCACTACTGTTTTTTGTAAACTTCGACCACTGGATACTCATATATAACGAAACACCAAACATCAACCAAGGATTTTTTGCAAGTTCTCGATTATTCTGTGGACACCTCTGAACAGCGGTGGACGCACAGCTCCCTGATGGTAAACCTGGGCCAGGGCCATGCTACAATGACACGACAATCGAGCAGGAGTCGGGCCAAACTTTCAAAAATGTCAAATTCGCTTCTCCGTTAAGGAATGCAATAAAATTATGATGGAGAAGGCGCATGGTAATACGCCAGGTTCTTTTCTCTGTCGAGTGGGTCCATTTATTTACTTTTGGGGTTGATGTTATAATACTGTGGCTTTGATGGAGGCCGCTCATCTGTTTCCCATGAAACCTATAGCTGTCTACTCCCCCTATATGACTGTGAAATGCAATATTCCTATATGCGTCTGGAACGGATTAGCGAGAGTTCCCAGACCGAATTCAAGCTCTAAACTCCAACCGTCGGCCTGACGTCATTTCTCGCAGATGCCCCGAAGCACACTACGGAATTCTAAATGTTGTTGGTTCAGATAACTTTTATTGGACCAAGGGAAACATGTAGCTTGATGGCTTTGTACACATCGGGACCAAAGCGGGTTTCTCCAATTTAAAGACACTCTTACACCAGGGGCTGTATGCCAGGGACTTTGACAAGCGTTAAGTGCAATGTTGCAAACATTACCCCAAGGCAAAAGCAAACTCTTGCAATTAATTTTTTGCACTAGGGAAAAGCTTGTCCTAGTGTTAACAATGAACGGTATTAGAAATAATGCAATCTTAGTACTGGTGCAAAAATACTTTAAAAGAATATGGGCCTAATCCATGGAACTTTTAGCACTGTGCAAAGAGTACTTTGGCAGTGCAAAGTGACTTTGCTCCGCAAACATACACTTTGCACCGCTCTGGCAATCAGGGCTGGTTCAACGTGTTGGTTGGCAGTGCGAAAAAAGTTCCATGAATCAGCCCCTACGTTTTTTGCACTTGGGCAATTAGTGCAAACACCGTGCAAAACTGCAATTATGCCAGTGCAAAGATTCTGTAATAGGGCTCCAGGTGTGTAACTCTATAAAAGTCCACAACTCAAAAGGATAAATGGAACCGGAAGTCAATACAGAGTTAAACTAAGTATGAATGTATGTATGAGTGTTTCTTGTGTAGCTCCTATTGGCACCTTCATGCACATTAAAGCAGTGAAAAGGAACTAAGACAGAATGAATGTGTAGAGGAGTAGGGGAGTAGGACTGTCCCCGGACACCTGATTTGTGTCTTTTTATGGCCCTATCCCATCCAATCCTCATCACCCCCACCTCCTCAGAGATAGTTTGACTAGTGCAATGTTGTGTTTTTTAATATGTTTTTACAGTGATGTGTGTGGACTACGGGCAGTGTTTGTGAATCCCACATGGTGTCCGTTTCAAATGTTTTGGTGCACCTCATGTTTTTAATTGACCAATCAGTAGGCACGTATGATGTCCACGAGCATCACGCCGTCCTCTGATTTTCCAAGAGGCTTTTGCGCACTCCGAAACAGGGAATGAGCCTGCGGACCGGCCTCAAATATCACAAAGTTTTTTTGTACCTTCTTTTTGCCTATTAAAAAAAAAATACTGGATGAATTTACACCAAATTTACAAAAGCAGGCTTTTGAGACCAAGCCACCACTCCTGGCGCAAATTAGGTAAACATCCGTCCAGTGGTTTGAGCTATAGGTGCAAGCAAACAATTTTTTTCCATTGCATCTATAAAAATTTCCAAACATTTTGAGACCCCCCCTATAACTTTTCCCCCCTGGACGAAACCACACCAAACTGCGGAAAGTCATTCTGTAGGGCCATATACCTTTATCGCAAAGTTTGGTGAGGATTCGTCCAGTGGGGGGCAAAGTTATAAACCGCTGAAAAAGTGTTTTTTCTATGAGTTGAGCAACTTAACCATAACTACAGGGCCGCTAACACAGAGCCTGTAGCAGGTACATATGTCCAATCCCTCCCCATAATAGGTTTTTACAGTTTGCCACATAGGATGATGTCATAGTTGACGTACATTGTGGTATAAAGCCTTGTGTAACTAAAAGTGAAGTGTAAGTGCATACTACCTGTATTTTCCCAGATTGCCCTACTTCATTCATGCTCACAATAAAGTAGTACTTTGCCATATTCTTTCCATCTGTCTGGTTATTTAGGGCCTAGATCATTATTGATAATTCAATCTAGCACACACGATGCTTTAAGGTGCTAGAGCCAGTGGTGGAAGAGGGTGGGAGCGGTCGGGAGCGGTGCTCTTCTACTTCTTTAATTAAGTTTTACTGTTCCTATACTTTTGTTTTAAAAAGAAAGCTTTCTGGAATGGTTTAGTTTTAAAATAAAAGTGTGGGAAAGAGTTCAAAACTTTCACTTTCATTGCACTGCACTGAGCGTTCCCCTAAACAGTGTGTTTTGGGGTTTTTATTGTGCATGGGAGGGTGTGTGGCAATGGGCTTTCTGGGGAGCGGTGCAGACCAGTAGGGAACATAGTTCCCTACTTCTTTTCGTACACTTGGACCACTGGCTAGAGCACATTTTGGTAGCAGCGCAGATGATCTGGTCCAGTCGACATGGGCCTTGATCCAGACTCTCAGACAATCGACTGCTTTTGCCATTATCCCAAGATTGTGGAGCTTCCTACGGAGAGCGGCACGCAAATACACGTGGAAAAACCGGGCCCCTTTCACGAAATCCCTGTCCAGTCTCCATGGGTGCCCCATGGACGGAAGGCGAACTGGTCGATTGTGGAAGAGTCGATGCCGAGACACTCGCGCTGAGCCGGGGGTGTAAGTAGAGCATCGAGAATAGCAAACATAGCGGGAGGGACTGTATTGTGAATATAGGTATATAAAGTAATGGATTTTTGGGGGATAAGTGAGAAAAGAAAGAGATACCTTGATTCCTGGTTCCAAGTGGGGCAGAAGGGTATGCACTAATGGCCCGATTCATGGAAATGTGCGCAGAAAGGACACTGTGTGAGCCTGCGTGCAGATTAAAAATATGCATCTGCGTATTCATGGAATTTACTGTACAAAGTATCCATATTCGCAAGTCGTGCCCGGAACGCCCCCCAAAATGCCCACATGCAAAGCAAAACAGCCACGACAGCTACCTGTGCATGCTCCCCTGGGTGCGCCTACACGCACCCTTCAAACAGTGCATGGGGTTCCCGGCAAGCAGGCCTGCATCTCAGGGACCCTGCGCAGGGTCCCCCGTAACTGTATCCGGCACCTAACAACATGCAAATGAAAAATCGTAACCTGCTTGAAATCTTGACAAATCTGTGTGCATACCCCCGTAAACCATTCCTGCTCGCTGCTACACTGTGTACACGCACCCCTAAGTTGGATCGGAATTCTGTTTGTGTACAAGCATCCCAAAATCCAACATGCCAACCCACCTCTGTGCTGCAATTGCTATGTTATGTTATGTTACTTTGCATTTATATAGCGCCTTATGTACAATTGGTATGGTCTGAAGGCGCTGGTAGGTTGAACGGCCCCAGGAACTGAAGTTCAATTCAGTGGAGAGAATAGAGAGAGTCAAAGGTGCTTGTGAGCACCGGATATGTGTGCAGCTGGTGTGGCATTTGTGTAACAGCTGCTTCATAGCGGTAGGTGTGGTGGTTGAGAGATCAGGGGTATGTGTTCGTTCTGGCAGGTTTTATCCAGACCGGTTCTGGCTGCGTTAGGCCTGAGGAGAACGCCTGGCTGGGGGGTGTGAAACCAGCAGTGATTAGTTAGGGTGATGTGGAGAATGAGGCAGATGTTGGTATGAGAACAGCTATACCGAATGGTCCCATAGGATCTCTGTGTTCTAGTTGAATGGTGATGTAAAGAGGAGAGTAAGCATGGTGATGTGATAAGATGGTCATGCTCTTTCAAACGTTACATGCATTCCAAACCATTCATGTATGTCGCGCACTTCTATGCGCTCCCGTCTGTTCCATGCATTCTAGTGTGCTATGAACCATTCCACGCGCTTCGAACCGTCCCACGCACTCTGAACCGTCCCACGCACTCCGAACCGTCCCACGCACTCCGAAACGTTCCACGCACTCCAGTCTGTTCCACGCATTCCAGTCCGTTTCCTGCACTCAGATCTGTTCCACGCACTCAGATCTGTTCATGTAACCGATCATTTCCGTGAATTCTAGGTTGTTTTATGTTTTGTGAAAGGTAGTGCACGGCTCTGAGGCAAATAAGGCCTGGATCTCGCTAACCCTGTATGCCGAAGTAAGGCCAACTAGTAGGGCCGACTTGATGGTGACTAGCCTGATGTCCGCGGATGCCATAGACTCAAACGGCTTGTGTGCGAGGGCGCCCAAGATTAGGTTCAAATCCCAAGTGGGGTGTGACTTCCTGATGGGCGGGTAGAGTCTAGCGTGTCCGGCCAGGTGTCTCCTGACCATCGAGTTGGAGGAAGTGCAGACCCCTTCCTAGAATTCCTCTAGGCCCCAATGGCAGAGAGGTATGTACGGCAAGTGTCCAGCTGCACGCCAGAGTTGGCGAGGTGCGCCGAGAATGACAGTACGTCGTCCAATGAACAAGCCAGCAGGTCGATATCCTTGGAGCGGGCCCAGTGGCAGAACCTGGTCCATTTACTTTTATACTGGGCTCCGGTAGCCCTGCTCCTAGCCATTTGTAGGATTTCCAGATTGGCCTGGGATAGGTTGAGGTGGCCGAGTATCACCTGCTCAGGAACCACGCTTTGAGGGCCAGCTTTTGAGGGGCGGGGTGGATGACCCTCCCCTCCTGTTGTGTCAGATGATGTGCTGGGCCCGTCAGGAGGTGGATTGGTGGGACCTCCGAGAGGCTGCGTAGCTCCGAGAACCATGGCCTGCCTGGCCACCACGTAGCTATCAGAATGACGTTGAGCTGGTGAGACTCCCTGAACTTGCAAAGCACTCTGTGAATCAGTGGAGTGTGCGGGAAGGCGTAGGCCGACATGCCGTTCCACTGGATCCATAAGGCATCGTCCAGGGAGCCTAGGCCCTGCCCCTGCCAGGAGGCAAACTGGGGGCACTTCTTGTTGTGCCTGGTGGCAAAGAGATCCACCTGGGGGAGGCCCCACCTGTGGAAGATCTCCAATGAAACGTGGTTGTTCAGCTGCCACTCGTTGTCTGCTCCCAACCTGCTGAGCATGTCCGCTTCCAGGTTGGATTCCACCGGAATGTGGACTGCCGTGAGGAAGATTTATTTCTCCAAGGCCCATTCCCACATGATGATCCACAGTCTTCACAGGGCAGGGGACCTGGTTCCCCCCTTGCTTGTTGATGTAGTACATACTTATCGGCAGTGCTTCAGATATGACTTTGAGGTGGGAGTATTTTACTCCCTATTTTTAAACTTTGAGAGTAAATGGGATTTTAAGAGAGTAAAAATGACTTTTCTCCTTTGCAAGAGAGTAAAATATATGTGACATCCAGCCGATGTGTGCAAAAACTGTATGGAAATAATTACTATGCGGCAGCTTTCTGCATTTTGACAGAATATACCTTTCATTATTTCTGTAAAGTCTGGCCATTTGATCTCTCCTGTATATATTTAAATGTTGAAATCAAAAAAACCTAGCCAATTACATAGTAAAGCAAACATGAATTGTATTGTGTTTTGAGGTTCGATAGCAGAATTGTCTTTTGATGTTTAATGAAAGTCCTGCTTTCCTGGAGCTATTACTACCTAATGGTATGCCAATGTTATGAAACAACAGTGCAAAGAAGCAAGGACATCATGCTAAATTTTAATGGTCAAATGGTTATTTATATATCACGTTTGGCAAAGCACTGTAGATGGAACATATTTATCACAATTATCACCAAACTAAAGTCAGTACTCCTTTATTGACCTCGAAAGGTGGAATTGGCATTGCCGGGATTCAAACCTGCAACCTACAGATCACGCACAGATTGCAGCAACGAGTGCTCAACCAGCTGAGCTATCTTATTGGCTAACATCTTTCAGAGGTCGGATAATAATCATAGTACCTAGATGTTGGACAAACCATTTATGAAGGGCTACATAAAGTTGACTATCTGGATTATCACAGGGGCAGATTTTGCTGAGTTTCTATTTCAATTAACAATGAAACTTTCATTTGTTTTTTTTTTAACAGCGCTTGCACTTCCTGGAGAGTCAGGTGGATGTTTTAATTGTAGTCTTGAAGGTTTGAGAGGCTAGAACACCTGTGATTGTCATTACACCAATCACTCACCCTTGAGTAAAGACTCTGAGCAAGTGTAGAGTATGACAGACTTGCATGGCCATTTCCCGACCGAGAGATTGCAGGATCGAATCCATGAATATGTCTCGTTCTGCGTGATTGTGGACGTGCGAGGGACTGCCTGCAGGCCGTCCCACTAGAACACCCACTTTTTGGCAAGTTCTTCCCCCTTTTTGCTGTTCAGCCCCCTTCCCAGCCCTCTGCGTAAGCCACGCCCACGCTCTTTCTGGAGTCTCGCGCAAGTCCCTCAACAGCTCACAGACACGTGCCAAGCCTGCATGAACTCCACGCAAGTCCAGGAAAAGTACAGTGCATTCAAGTCCATGAATTGATGAACGCAGATTTGCATGCACTTTGGGACGCAAGTACCCTATTTTATGCGCAAATAATTCCATAAATCGGGCTCTCTAACTCCAAGTAGGAGTATTATTTAAGGATTCCTGAGGCAAGGCCAAAAAGAAGAATGTGTAATACATTCCAAAATGGGGAAAAATGAGATGAGACCCATTTACTAGAGATAGTAAAGGAAGACGTATGCAGAGAAGTAAAAGTACACAAGTGTAGGGGGTTATAAGTATGTCAGTGTAAAACGTTTATTGTGTTTATATTAAGAGAAATGAAACGATAGTAAAACATTAAGGTGATCGCCAGAGTTTTAAATCAAGAGATTGACTTCAATCAGAAGGATAAAAATCAAAGGAAAATAACACATAAATAAAGAAGAGATATAAAACAACGAGACAGTAAAAAGTGACAGAAAGTAAAAATGAAGAAGTAAAAAGGACATTATTGTATAGATTCATTTTAAATTATTCAAAAATGTGGTTTTCTGGTGATGGGTGGCGATTGATGGTGCCTGCTCGAATTAATAAGTGTGGTATATTTGATGAAGCAAATAAAAGAATAAAAGATCTGGTAATTATTGGTAGTCGAAAACCAACTTGTCAGCATGGAGGACACTCCTCTTTTACATCTATGCAGGACAATGGCGAGATATACATCTAAAATAAGGCAGTATCACGCAGAGTGGGTGAACGGCACAACTAATAAACCACTTATGCCATGGCCCCAAGAAGGTTTGTAGCAAAAACGGTATTGCGACATGTTATAACATACTTGCATGCCACATACAAGGGGAAAACGTTATAGAAAAGGGTAGCAGTTTTAGAATTGTGGAAAATGTACCAGAGGGAGAAGGAAGATCCACCTGAGAAGGAGTGAATATTTAATCAGCATAAAGGGGAGGATGGAACGCCTTCAGCTTTCCTTTCTACTTCTGATAACAAGGGCACAGATACAGAGAAACAGAGAGTTTATCCTTTAAAGGAATTAAAAGCAGCAGCGGGGTATGTAAATCTGACATACAAGCCCCCTGTTTACAACAATGAGGACTTGGAACATGGAAGAGGACAAAAGCAGAGAACACAAATTTATGTCAACACATGATGAAAGAAAGGCCAAACTGAACAGAAAAATAGAGATAGACGAAGAAGCAAAAAAATAAAGCAAAGTAAAAGACGAAGTTAACGTAGTGATGATAGTACAGATTGAATCAATAGGAGGACAGATATTACTCAAACTAGATGACCAAGGCTTTGATGGGTTTAGAGAAAAAGAAGAAAGAGAAGAGCGGGAAAAGAAAGAAATAGAATAAGAGAAAGCATACAAGGAAGAGAAGGAAAAAGAGAGGAAGAGAAATAAAAGATAAATGTTTCCAGTGTACGTTATAAAGCAGTTCTGAACATAAATAAGAAGGCCTCACTTCAGTTTGGTACAGATAAAAACAAGTTTTAATTGCACGAATGAATCTCAGCAGACGGAGATAGGATGAGCCAGGAAGCCAAAAGTCTTATCAGACAGGACTTGGCTGACATTGGATACAAATAGTGTGAAGGAACAAGGGGCTCCTGTTCAGGAAGCTTGAGCAAAACAAAATACATCAAAGGACTATTAAAAAAGAATATTAAATACACGAAAAGCTCGATTTCATGGTGTCTAGTCACGTGGAAGGAAGAAATTGGACAATCAAGGTGGTAACACCTACGCATGAAGGATGGCTGTGCCTACACTCCTTAAAATTCTCAGAGCAAAGCACAAACCCAAGGCCAAACTTCAGAGCACTAATTGACACTGGACTGTTGAGGTGATGATGGATTGATATAATAATTGGTGGGAAGCTGGTTTCTACATGAGCCCAATAGCACATGGATGTTCAGTCTGCATGCTGCTAAACGTAGGTGGAAAAGTACTGATAGCGGGAGGAAGCCAACCAATTGTAGAGGACCATGTAATCAAGGGTCCTATAGTTTGTGTAGCCAATGGAACGTCATGATTTAGTGACGTTCATAGTGGCCATGATTAGGGAGGGCTTAGTTGCCCCACCTGATGTTAAGCACCCTATCACTTTCCTTCACAGTTCTATACTAATATGGAACGTATGCTTATACATTCACTTAGAACCAATCACTCCCTCCGATAGGTTTTTGTACTTTGCCACGTAGGTAGTGACACAGGTCAACGTCAATGATGACGATTTTATGCAATATAACCTCAGTTTCTACTAAGATGCATTGAGTAAGAGAGTCGAACGACTGCTAATGTTCGTTGTACTCCCCGTTTTATATACTTGTTAATAAAATGGACTCCCCTTTTGCCAAACTACCCGAGGCGTTTTGATTATTGATGTATGAATAAAATCTACGACCCATCCATCACCAGGGTATTGCAACTCATCTTAAAGAGCTGGAAGAACCCAGTTCAGTTGGTAGAAGGGAGAGGATGGTTTTTAAAAGTCCATCGACCATCATCGATATAAGTAAACTTTATAGTCTCTGTAATATTGCACGACCATTGGCATTCGGCTGACAGGACGTGAAGCTCCCTGTAGATAGTGGTAAGTATGAATGACAAAAATATCCTTGCAATGAAGGTGTGACAGGTCCCTTTTTTTCTATAAGTATCCCCTCCCACTCCTACGATGAGCGGAACGGACCACAGTTTGAAGAGGCGGTAACAAAGGTGGCAATCCCGAGGGTCTGAAGAAGAAAAAATATGTGAATAGTTAGTAGAAACTAAGGAGTGTGGCAAATTGATGCATTCCTAGTAAAATAAAGGAGAGTAACGGAGGGAGGCAGGATAAACGTAATAAAAGATACAAATTGAAAAATAAATAAATAAATATATACATATAGGGGGAATGAGATATTGACTTTATTTTGGCCGAGCAAATATAATAAGTAAAATCGTGTGAGAGGCCACGATAAAGAGGATACGCCCTATACCTAAGTTTTAAAGAACGTTAGAAGAAATCTTTTCTAAAATTCCGCTTGTGGATGACTAGAAAATGGGTCCGGTTAAAGACGGTCCTAATGAGATAGATTTAAGTTCCGCAAGGAACATTTTTTAGAGGGTAAGACAAGTCTTAAGAAAGAAGATTGTAGAAAACTTTATGTGACCGATCAAGTTTGCCTGTCTGTTTTATGTAGTTTTGAAAGCACGATGACGTCATAGCCAAAGGAAAAATGTATGATAAATGAGTGAAGTGTGAAGTTGAGGAAAAGAAAGTGATTGTCTTTAATTGCACTTGATGGTTGTTTTTTAGCAAGATTAAAGTAAAAGTCTGGATAAACGGGATTGGAGCTTGCGACGATTGGTGCTCACTCATATTGTGCTGTTTTCTTGAAAACGTGTTTTTAGAACCTGTGATTAAAGCAAGCAAGAGTTAACAAGTTAAAAGTGAAGGGTTAAGAATGGAGGATGTTACTCCATTTGTGCATCTCTGCAAGCAGTTGCCAAAACATGCACCTAAACTTAGACAGTACAGTGCAGAATGGGTTAAAGTGACCGCAGACAAAATGTTCATGCCATGGCCACAAGGCGGATCACTGTCGAAGGCAGTCTTGCAGCATATAACGACATATCTGCATGCTGCGTATACTGGAAAAAAGCTAGAAAAACGCATAGCGAGCTTAGAACTTTGGAAAATGTATCAACATGAGAAAGATGAGGAGCCTCCTTTAGATTGGATACTTGATGTATGCAGAGAGGGGGTTAAGAGCCCTCTGCTCCGCCCGCCCCGTCTGAAATAAAAGACGAGAATAAGAAAGACAATGGGTTATACCCATCAAGGGAACTTAAAGCAGCGATAAGGTACAGAAACCTGGTTTATGAGTCACCTATGCAAAGTAGTGACAAGGGTCTGGAGAAAAACAATGAGAAAGATGTAAGCTCCAAGGTCCCGAGGGACAAGGAGAGACGCGATAAAGAGAGAAGTGATCAAGCAAGCACATTCCTAGATATAGGAAGAGAAATAAAGAGATGCAAAGGAGAAAGAGTGTTAAGGATTTCAATCATGCAATACACCTGGGTCTCGCCTAGCATGTAATGCACAGATGAAATACTTATTTATTATGTCTATAGGTTCAATATTCTAAGTAATATATCACTCACATCACACCCATCTCAAAATACCCCCCGCCCCAGGTCACAGTGGACCAGGAATCAGGCTGGTTGGTAAAGGTAAATATTAATTTATTTATTTAAAATTCAAATCAAATATAAGTTTTAATATATATGGGGCAGCAATCACCAATGTGGTGACAAATACAAATCAGAAAATAAGTAAGGCAATTGAATTCACTTTTGAGCAGCACAGAAGATAAAACACAGGGAAAAGACAGTTTTGGTTTGTGAACAGATAGCGCTTAGGTTAAGATTTCCCCCTGCAAAGTTCTTAATTCACAATTGAGCAGTTCTACACAAATGTCAGTAAGCAGCAGGTACTCAGGAATGTAGAACAGTGTCTAGAGTTTAAATGTAATCTTCCCTCCCCAAACAAGAGAGAAAAGCGTTTTTGGAACTTTGACACGTTTAACTGACAGTTGAAATTGGCTTGGAAAAACAATGAAAAATGTGCAAAAATGCTTAAATTGATGTAAATTCCTATGGAGGCAACACTGAACAGGTTCTACCAAACATACGCTACAAGATGAGCAACAGAACCCACTTTAAATCAGAATGGGAGTGTGGAAATACTTTGAATGAGAAAAAGACACGTGTGAACTTTTGCAAAATGTAAATTCACGCCTAATTTCCGCTATGTGATTTTTAATAAAAATGTTGAAATTTGGACTCTAGCTATAAAATTGAAGAAGTTATGTAAGTTTTAATGAGAGGCGTTTTTGAAAGAAATGGAGCAGAGCAAAGCAGAAATTCTGTTTTAAAATTACAGATTGGTTTTATTTAAACTATATTAATGACTAAGAAAAATAGAATGCCGCCCGGGAATCTCCACAGTTACGCACAACCGTTTGTAACTCTTCAAGTGGCGGATGCTACGTCTTCTGTATGGGAATTACTTTATTTAATCCAAATCATTAATAGCTTATGGTCTAATGAAACAAAGGAGAAAATCAGTGCTGCACTATGGATTACAAACAGGGTTGCAAGAATGCTACTGACAATATTGGAGGTTCTGAAGTTAAAGATGGGATAGGTTGAGATTGGGATAGGACAAGGCAAATATACTATGGGTTACTATGATTCCTGTTTATACTTACAGTCCACTGTAAATTAAGATTGGACCGTCAGGGTTCTGGTCATGATGGGTCAGGTCTACCAGCAGCTGGGCACCTCTGGCAGGATGGTCAGCTGGGTGTTTCTGGTCAATATTACTGCACCTCAGGTTGGATTAGATGGATTGGCCCTTCTGGTCACTGGACACTGTAGGTTAGCGTGATGGTGAGTTTCAGCGGGCAATCCTTGATGGTAGCAAGCCAGACTGGATCAGAATGGTTTCCCTTAAGTTTGGTATGGTTCAGGATTTGGGGCTAGCTGAAAAGAGTTCAGCAAATGCTGAGGCCTGGGTTTTGCAAAGAAGTCTGGAATCAGGACAAGATGAAGAATTCAGGAACAGGGCGTCACGCGGTATTCAGGATGGAGTCAGGAATCAGTGTGTGTCTGTATGCGGTGAAGTTCCTATATTTATCATGCCAAGTGACATCACAAAGTTTATGGTAGAGGCAGAATTTCAAACCACACCCTCAAGGCTGTGATAGGTCAAAGGCACTTGCCTTTTTCTGTTTGGAAGTCAGAAAGAGCTGTCATTTGTTTATGATGTGATTTGGGAACTCCCACATTGATTTGAACCACAATTTAACTTTCCCACAAATGCACATTTCTACAAGTATGCGTTCTACTAAAATCAAACACATGCATTACATATTTGATAGGTTATCTTTACATTCAATTCCCATCTCAGTGAGACCTGTCTTTGTTGTTCTGTGGAATTTTATCAATTTTAATCATAACAGTTTGGCCTAACAATTCCTAATTCAGTACATATCTGGGCAATTACCCCTAGAACACGGGTATACAATATGATATTTGCAGCATAAATAGTTTTGCCACAATTATTCTTTAAGTGTAACTTTTGTTCCTTATGTAGTACAGGGTTCACTCACATCTTCAAAGAAAGGACATACAATTAGATTTACAACTACCAATTTTTAGATTTGTCCTCCTTCATGTTGCAAAGTTAAAGAGTTTCAAAATTTAATCACAAATAGGCATTTAAACACCAAAGGTTCTTGTCAGTTTTTTTTAAACTTTCATTCAACTGGCAACAGCTGTCAAATTCCTTTGATCAGGGTGGGGTGTCCACTTTCTTGAGCGGGAAGCTCCCAGCCCCTCACCTAAAGGGAACAGTGCTCAGCTTGCCATTGTCCTTGGCTGGGCCAGAGACGAATGTCTAATCAGTTCATTGTTGTCAATATGGAAGAACCTCCAGCATCAATTAAGCCTTACTGCTAATAGTAGAGTGTCAACATGAAGTGTCATCTTTCCCAGGCTGGCTACTGTCAACTCAGAATTGAATAGTTCGCTCCAAACTGGGTTTTGACTTTAAGATTCACTTTAAGGTCTTTCATTTAAAACATATAAAAATTAACACAATTTATAAGGGATTTGGACATTTAAAGAATTAGGGCTTTCACAAAAACATACTTTTAAACAGGCGTTTTTTGCACTTTCTTCAGGGAAAAACACCTTTAGACTGTGGGTCTCATCACGAGTTGGGCGGCAACACCGGCGCTATTAGCGCCGGTGTTAATAGCCCTACTGCCAAACCCCCGACGCTAATAGTGCCAGATCACAGGTTTGGCAGAACGGGTATTGCCCATTCCCCACTGAGCCCATTCGGGAATTCCCCATTCCCCATTGTGCTCAATGGGGAATTTTCACGCTCTTACCGCCGGCAGATTTCCCGCCGGTGGTAATAGTGCGAAATTTCAGCGGATTTCCCCCCAGCTCAGAGCTGGGGGAAAATCTGCCAAACCCGTGATTTGGTGGACCCTTAAATGCGGCGGTAATAGTGCTACCACCGCATTTAAGGGTTACCGCCAAACTCGTGATGAGGCCCTGAGTCTTTTAAATCCAATTTTCTTATGCAGCACACACACA
Organism: Ambystoma mexicanum; assembly: GCF_040938575.1. Lineage (NCBI taxonomy): Eukaryota > Metazoa > Chordata > Amphibia > Caudata > Ambystomatidae > Ambystoma > Ambystoma mexicanum. The sequence continues at coordinate 472,709,901 of NC_090934.1, forward strand.
TTTAACTCAGTATTATTCTATCCTTGAGTGCTGGGATGTGTCTGCAATCTGGATGTACGTATCCAGCCTTTGCTTGGAGTTCTCTCTGCACAGCTGAATTTGTTACATGTGGCCATTTTTAGCCGCATTTTTCCAGTGGAAATGGAACCAAATGTTATTGAGCTGGTTTTTCATAAGATACATTTCTTAGCTGCTGTCAGTCAATGAGGCCCGGCTTCTCTGGCCACACTAGATGATCTGTACCCTTTTTAATTTCAACAGTTCACTGGACAATGAATGGATCTAGTACCAAAACAGCACTGTGAAGGTTGCAAAAGCTGCATTTTAAAAGGCATTTTTGTTTTTTAGCCCCATTCTGTGGCCTTGCTTCATGTTAACTGTCACAGCTCCCACTGGCATTCTCCTGCAGTGAGATTCTGTTGTCACCCCCACTTTGTGTGCAGCCTTTGGTGAGTGTGACCCATGCGCAGTTTGGCAGATTTTTGCATGCATAGGGGTTAGCGCTTCCATTTTTGGCTGTTTCTTTCCCCATTTGTAAATTGAGGCAGTGGGGCACATTTGGCATGGGTAGAAATATCCCACAAGAGATAAAACTGATGGGGTAGCGCTCTTACAGAATGAATGGATGGGAGGTCAGATTTTGCTTAAACTCGATGATAAAGGCATCGTGGATGTAATACAAAGGGGAGATCAAGACAAGCAAAATAAAAGGGTCATGGAAAGAGAAGAACAATTAAAGGACGAAGGAGCGAAAAGGAAAGATAGACACACGAGAGCAGGCTAAAAAACAAGAGAGAGCAGAAGAGCAAAGAAAATATGACAATAAACAAAGAACAGTTGATGAACAGGAGAGGTTAGAAAGAAAAATAATAGAAGAAGGGGAACAAAAGTTAAGGGATAAAAGGATGCAAAGACGAAGGGATGAGGAGATATGAAGGGCAAATGAAAGAAGGGATATGAAAAAGAAAGAGGAAGACAAAGTGAGAGAGGAAGCTAGAAAGCAAAGAGAAGTAAGAGATCCTAATCCAAAAGTAGCATGGGAGGATATACAGGAATTCTTCCCAAAATACGAGTCATTACCAGGCACGTGTAGAGCAAATCTAGAAGACAAGTGTGACTCGAGGAACATTGCGGAAGCAATCGATAAAGTATACCATGACATGAAGGCTCAGAAAAAGCCAAAGGGGAAGGGAAAAAATGACCATCTCAAGAGCACTCAGTTTTATGGCACGGGGGAAGGGGTAAGCCTCATGTAGTGCGATACATAAGTAGCTGTCTTTAGACAGGCTGACTCTAAATAGAAGTGAAGACGAGAGAAGTTGCACGAGTTGGGCACAAGAAATGTCAGACGAAGAAAGAGAAGCCTTCCATGGGGAAGAGAGAGATGACTTATGTGTGTCTGAGGGATGCTTTTCTATGGATAAGGAAGTAAGATGGTCAGATTTAAACATGCATGTGTCTAAGGCAACAGAGCCATTAGCACTATCAGACCAACCTCGGGGGCACTCCACGGTCAGAGTGGGGAGTCGCTGCTTTATGCAAGAAGGTTAAGATCATTGCCAGGTAGACGGCGATGTGGCAATATTGCCCCTGCGGTGGACAGACAAATGATGAGAGATGAAAATGAGTTTGGGGCGTCACAGTTTCCTTTGTTATTAAAAGGAGGGGACAGACCACAGTATATACCGTGGCCCCAGATGCACAAGGATAATTTAAGGTGTAAACTTCAGAGTTTAACTTCTGGCACTGGGAAATGGATACATGAATTAGAGAAAATGACAGGATGCAACAAGTTGGCTATAGGGGACATAAAAGGTCTTTTAATCACCATACTTGGTGAGAGAGTTGACGTGTGGACGAGGGCAGGTGTCACGATTCGCTCCCTTCGCTCCTGTTCCCACCACTTGGGGGCATGATTTGGGGTTTATTCCCTACTGGACTTTCCTTCCAAACCTTAGTCTACAGTGCTGTAATGAATTGGGAGTGTTAAATCCTTATTTTCCAAGCTACTTCCCTTCCGGATCCATTCCAGGTTTTTGGCAGCCAGTATGATGCTTTAATCAAATGACTATGCTTCCCAGAATGCATGGCCCACCGCTTAATCTCCACCCTTGCATGACAAGGCTGGTTGGAGGATAGGCAAAACCTGTGGCTGAAGGTGCAGCAAGCAGCGCACCTGAGGCGTGTGCTCGTTAAGCAGCCTTAAGCCTCAGTTTGCCTCAGTCCAGCGCTGGTCATTGATGCAGTGTTCCTGTTTGTGACTGGTCCCTTGTTCCAGGTTCTTAGCTTTGTGCCTAGCTCCAAGTTTCTATTTCTTGTTCCTTATCCCTGGATTTCGTATTTATGTGCTTAATTGATTTCTGCTTCCTAGATTCCCTTTCTGTCTTCCTCTCTTTGCAGGCAGCATTTCTCAGTGCTTTCCCCTTTGATGCAGCCCAGTTTGTCTGTGTTCTATATTTCTTTGACTTTGTCCTTTGCTGCTGTAAACCTTGATGTTTTAGTCTTTCCTCTTTAGATTTAGCTTCCTGCCTTTTTCCTTGGATGGGTGGGGGAAGTTTGCCTTTGTAATTTCATCTTCCCTGCTCCTGTTCCTTTACTTTCTCTTGGAATCCATTCCATGTTTTCCCTTGGACTTCTGCATTTATTTCCTATTGATTATTAGGTGTGGCGTGCTGTTGTAGCTAGCACCTGTGTGAATGCCTTTGTTTTCCTCACTATTCTGTAATCACTTTTCCTACTTGCCCCTTGTCTTGAGTCACATGTATTTAGTTATGCTCCCATTGCTGTTATAGCCTTTCTGGGTCCCTGTTTGATCAACAGGGTTCGTGGGCTTGCTGACATTCAAGTGGTATTTCTCGTCCTCGTGAGGACTGTTTTTAAGTTCCCTTATTCAATGCCATCAAGAGTGTTAGCTCACATATCCTGTCGTTGCTTGCCCTCTACGTGGGCTAAGCGCTGTCAGTACCTGTAACAGCAATTGTGTGTAAGGAGCTTGCCGACTTTCCTTTCAGTCATAAGGAGCTTTAAGTGCTTACCCCACATCCCTTTTTTATATATTTGTATTGTGGTCACACTCTATTTGCACTCCTGGGTTTTAGTATACATGAGTCTTGGTTCCTGTGTGCATACTGTTTGAGTCAAAACTATTCACTGTATGGTTTTGTGCACATTTTCCTTGCCATATTCACTGCCTTTGTCCTCACCTGACAGCAGGATAACCTAGTGTGAGTACAGTCAACACGGCTCACAATGGAGCACCGTTCAGCAACTGAATAGTGGCAGTCGGGAAGGCGCTTCGAGTATTATATCCAGACATGTCTGATATGGGAGCTATAATGACAAAAAAGATGAAACAAGGAGATGATCCGTTGGTTTACATTCAACATTTTCAGGAATCTTGGGTGTTGGAAAGGTGTGAATCTTGGGGGAAATCTATACCAGTGTTCTACCATATATTATGTCAAGCGCTGCCAGAGCCATTACAGAAGCATCTCAAAAGGTTAGTTGGGATAGAGGCTAAACCATGGTCGGAAATTCAGCTGACCATTGCGCATTACTGCAGACTACTGCAGGAAAGAATCAGCAAAAAAGACGATGCTCGCAAAGGCGAGGTGGCAAAATTAGTGCAGAAAAAACTATGACGTTGCGCTATTGAAGGGGGTTGGAGAAGTGAAGATTAAGTTGAAACCAGGAGCAATTTTACTTCAAGCACGACAATATTCCATGTCTCAAGAGGCAGAGGAAGGTATTTTTAAGACGATTTTCACCATGATGGATGCCATGATGGAACAGGGCATCCTGATGACGTCAGAGTCACTATGTAATACTGATGGGTACCCTATAAAAAATCAAAGGGGGGTCATGGCATTTAATACAGGACCATACGGCAATAAACCAAATTGTAGAGGTTGAGTTTCCTCTAGTCCCGAACCCATCTACAATTCTATGTAATATACCTTTTGACGCACAATATTTAACAGTGATTGGGCCTCATTAGGACCCAGGCGGTAAGGGGTTTACGGTGGCGTAAACAGCGCCGACCCTTACTGCCTGATTCCGAGGTCCCTTAGCGCCATGGAGGATTTAACACCTGCTTTTAGCAGGTGTTAAAATCCATGGCGCTAAGGGACCTTGTTGTTAATTATGCCACCGTAATTTACGGTGGCGTAATTAACGCCTTCCCCACTCCCATTATGCCCTATGGGGCAAAAATGGGAATGGGGAAGGGTAAATGGGTTAATGGGGACTTACCGCCCCGCCAGCCTCGGAATGGGGCGGTAAGTCCGCCAACCACCATGGTGTAAACGTAGTTTACGCCATGGTGGTAAAGGTACGACCCAGGCGGTAACTTACCGCCTGGGTCGTAATGAGGCCCATTGACTTGAAAAATGTATTTTTCTCAATCCCATTGCATAAAGACTCACAGAATCTGACGTCATTTACGTTCAGACAAAGTCACCTAAAAAGCACTCAGTTAGCCCAGGGGTACTGTGAATCCCCATCGATTTTTAATAGACTCCTTCAGATGGACTTAACCAATATCGCTTTGGAAAGCGTTGTGTTGAAATACGTGGACAACATTCTAGTTTGCAGCACCTCAGCGGAAGAGTGCAGACAAGATTCTATTCAGCTAATGATTATACTCGCTGACAAAGGATATAAGGTTGACAAGTAAAAGTTATAATATTGTCAACCAGAAGTGTTGTACATAGGCCAATTGATTTTGCATGAAGGGAAAAAGGTTACCCCTGAAAGAGCTGAGGCTATTTTGAAAACAGCCAAGCCACACATGATAAAGCACATGCAGAGATTTTTGGGACTATGTAACTATGTCAGAACATGGGTCTTTGACTACAGTTCATATATAAGACCCCTAATACAGACCTTGAAGAAAGCACAGGCAACACAGGAAAAGATTGTGTTGACTGAGGAGATGGAAGAAGGGTTTGACGAATTGAAAAAAGCAATTTGCACCGTGCCAGTTTTAGGGATTCCCAATTATGCAGAGGAATTCTTCTTGTTTTCACATACAGACGGCACTGTTATCACAGCAGTGCTCACGCAGAAAACCACATTGGGGTACAAGCCCTTTGGACATTACATCGGAATCTTAGACCCAGTAATGAAGGGTCATTTTCCATATGAACAAAGTTTGGCCGCCGCTGCGTTCGCCATAGAGAAAGCTACAAGCATAGTAATGGGATGTTCCATGATGTTATTTGTTGAGCATGCACTATTTACCATTTTAGAAAAACCAAAAGGCACACTAACTTCTCAAAGGGCTTCTGCCTATGAGGTAGTTATATCCAACCCAGCGATCAAAATAGTTAGATGTAAAATAGTGAATGCAGCCATGTTTATAGCTGAGCCAATGACAGAGGGAGAGCCTGTACACGATTGCGCAAACTATGAAGAGTTCTGCGATGAGCTCCTCAGAATAAAGGTGAATACATTAGCAGGAGGAGAGATTGTTTTCATTGATGGTTCTTCAAGGATCGATCAAAATGATGGACAACTGTATACAGGTGCCGCTGTGGTAAAGCACACGGCTAATGGGGAATTTCGGGTGCTTATTAGTACTCGATTGCCGTCTCATTATTCTGCACAAGCTGCAGAATTATTAGTGTTGATACTCGCGATCGAGAGTCACGCAGACCAGGAAGTAACAGTGTATAGTGATTCCACCCATGTGACGTCAATGTTGCATGCAGTGCTAACACGTTTGAAGAAGAGGGGCTGCCTCCGAGTGGACAGCACGCCAGTGCAACATGCCGCCTTATTGGATAGGCTCATAAAGGCACTACAACTCCCAGTAGGCATTGCAATCATTAAATGCACAACCCATACTGAAGGGGCAGATTTTATCTCACATGGAAATCAAGCAGCGGATGCTGAGGCTAAGCGCATAGCAACTACAGATATAGGGATGATGAATGTTGAAACTTTTGATATAAATGAAAGAATGACTGTAATGATGATTGCATCTGAAGGGTATAACCATTTGTCTAAAACGCAGTTGGTGGAAATCCAGGGGGAAGCACACCACGAGGAAAAGAATTTGTAGATGCAAAGAGGGTGTTCGTTAAACCCTTCTGAAGCATTGTCGCAACAGGACAGCACTGGTAAACCAGTGATGCCTGTAGCCTTATTACGGGTTTCGTTAGAACAGCTCCACTACTCTGCGCATACAACTAGGGAGAATCTTGCTGCAACTATTGCTGAGGATTGGTTTGTACCAAATTTGATGGAGCATGTTGAATTTTATATAGTGAACTGTATGTTGTGTCAACAACAGCTGGGCATACATTGGGCACAGTTAGCAGAGTCATTCTGAGACCTAATGGCCCTTTCCAGCACTTGCATATCGACTATGTCGATATGATACAAGTATGGTATGGATATAGATACCTGATCGTAGTGGTTTGTCCGTTCTCAAGGTGGATATAAGCAGACCCCTGAACACACCCAGATTCCACTTGTGCAGCAAAATGTTTAGTGCAGGTGCAAGTATTTCCTAGATGGGGAGTATGTGAAGTCATACTCCCTCCACCCCCTGCTCATGCCCTGTGTCTCCCTTGTGTTAGCCATCCACCCCCCGCTCATGCCCCGTGTCTCCCTCGTGTTACCCCCCAACCCCCGCTCATGCCCCATGTCTCCCTTGTGTTACCCCCCCACCCATGCCCTGTCTCCCCTGTTACCCCCCACCCCCTGCTCATGCCCCGTGTCTCCCTTGTGTTACCCCCACCCCCTGCTCATGCCCTGGGTCTCTCCCCTTTCCCCCCACCCACCGCTCATGCCCCGTGTCTCCGTCCTTTCCCCCCGCTCACGCCCTGTGTGTCTCTCCCCTCCCCCCAGCCCCCGCTCAGGCCCCGTGTGCCTCTCCCCTCCCCCCAGCCCCCACTCATGCCCCATGTGTCTCTCCCTTTCCCCCCACCCCCCGCTCAAGCCCTGTGTGTCTCTCCCCTTCCCCCCACCCCCTGCTCATGTCCCGTGTGTCTCTCCCCTTCCCCCCACCTCCACCCCCCGCTCATGCCCGTGTCTCTCTCCCCTTCCCCCCAACCCCCCGCTCATGCCCCGTGTGTCTCTCCTCTTCCCCCACCCCCCGCTCAAGCCCCGTGTGTCTCTCCCCTTCCCCCACCCCCCGCTCATGCCCCGTGTGTCTCTCCCCTTCACCCCCACCCCCCACTCATGCCCGTGTCTCTCTCCCCTTCCCCCCACCCCGCTCATGCCCCGTGTCTCTCTCCCCTTCCCCCCACCCCCCGCTCATGCCCCATGTCTCTCTCCCCTTCCCCCCTGCCCCCCGCTCCTGCCCCGTGTCTCTCTCCCCTTCCCCCCTGCTCATGCCCCGTGTCTCTCTCCCCTTCCCCCCACCCCCCGCTCATGCCCGTGTCTCTCTCCCTGTCCCCCCAACCCCCGCTCATGCCCCGTGTCTCTCTCCCCTTCCCCCCTACCCCCCGCTCATGCCCATGTGTCTCTCCCCTTCCCCCCATCCCCTGCTCATGCCCCGTGTCTCCCTACTGTTCCCCCCACCCCCCCACTCATGCCCCGTGCCTCTCTCCCCTTCCACCCACCCCCCGCTCATGCCCCATGTCTCTCTCCCCTTGCCCCCCACCCCCCACTCATGCCCCGTGTCTCTCTCCCCTTCCCCCCACCCCCACCCCCTGCTCATGCCCGTGTCTCTCTCCCCTTCCCCCATCCCCTGCTCATGCCCCATGTCTCCCTCCTTCCCCCACACCCCCCGCTCATGCCCCGTGTGTCTCTCCCCTCCCCCCACCCCCGTTAATGCCCCGTGTCTCTCCCCTTCCCCCACCCCCCGCCCCATGTCTCCCTCCTTTCCCCCCACCCCCTGCTCATGCCCCGTGTGTCTCACCCCTTCCCCCCACCCCCTGCTCATGCCCCGTGTGTCTCTCTCCTTCCCCCCACCCCCGCTCATGCCCTGTGACTCCCTACTGTTCCCCCCACCCCCCACTCATGCCCCGTGTCTCTCTCCCCTTCCCCCCACCACCGGCTCATGCCCCGTGTGTCTCTCCCCTTACCCCCCCGCTCATGCCCCATGTGTCTCTCCCCTTCTCCCCCACCCCCCGCTCATGCCCCGTGTCTCTCCCCTTCCCCCATCCCCTGCTCATGTCTCGTGTCTCCCTCCTTTCCCCCCACCTCCCGCTCATGCCCTGTGTCTCCCTCCTTTCCCCCCACCCCCGCTCATTGCCCCATGTGTCTCTCCCCTCCCCCAACACCCGCTCATGCCCCGTGTCTCCCCTGTTCCCCCCCACCCCCCGGTCATGACCTGTCTCCCCTGTTACCCCCCAACCCCCACTCATGCCCCGTGTCTCCCTTGTGTTACCCCCTACCGCCAGCTCATGCCCCGTGTCTCCCCTGTTCCCCCCCACCCGCCGCTCATGACCTGTCTCCCCTGTTACCCCCCACCCCATTCATGCCCGTCTCCCTTGTGTTACCCCCCACCCATGCCATGTCTCCCCTGTTCCCCCCCACCCCCCGCTCATGACCTGTCTCCCCTGTTACCCCCCAACCCCCACTCATGCCCTGTGTCTCCCTTGTGTTACCCCCCACCGCCAGCTCATGCCCCGTGTCTCCCTCGTGTTACCCCCTCACCCCGGCTCATGCCCCGTGTCTCCCTTGTGTTACCCCCCACCCATGCCCTGTCTCCCCTGTTACCGCCCACCCCCCGCTCATGCCCCGTGTCTCCCTTGTGTTACCCACCACCCCCCGCTGATGCCCCGTGTCTCTCTCCTTCCCCCCACCCCCGCTCATGCCCCGTGTCTCCCTCCTTTCCCCCCACCACCCGCTCATGCCCTGTGTGTCTCTTCCCTCCCCTCCACCCCCTGCTCATGCCCTGTGTGTCTCTCCCCTTCGCCTCACCCCCCCGCTCAAGCCCCGTGTGTCTCTCCCCTTCCCCCCCGCTCATGCCACATGTCTCTCCCCTTCCCCCCCACCCCCACCCCCCGGTCATGTCCATGTCTCTCTCCCCTTCCCCCCACCCCCCGCTCATGCCCCGTGTCTCCCTCCTTTCACCCCACACCCCGCTCATGCCCCGTGTGTCTCTCCCCTCCCCCCACCCCCCGCTCATGCCCTGTGTGTCTCTCTCCCCTTTCCCCCCGACCCCCCGCTCATGCTCCGTGTCTCTCCCTTCCCCCGCACCCCCCGCTCAGGCCCTGTGTCTCTCCCCTTCCCCCCACCCCCCGCTCATGCCCCGTGTCTCCCCTGTTCCCCCCCACACCCCGCTCATGACCTGTCTCCCCTGTTACCCCCCCGCTCATGCCCCGTGTCTCCCTTGTGTTACCCCCCACCCCGAGCTCATGCCCTGTGTCTCCCTTGTGTTACCCCCCACCCCCGCTCATGCCCTGTTTCTCCCTTGTGTTACTCCCCCACCCCCGCTCTTGCCCCATGTCTCCCTTTTTTACCCCCCCACCCCCCGCTCATGCCCCGTGTCTCCCTTGTGTTACCCCCCACCCATGCCCTGTCTCCCCTTTTACCCTCCACCCCCCGCTCATGCCCCGTGTCTCCCTTGTGTTACCCCCCACCCCCCGCTCATGAACCATTTCTCTCCCCTTCGCCCCCACCCCCTGCTCATGCCCCGTGTCTCCCTCCTTTCCCCCCACTCCCCGCTCATGCCCTGTGTGTCTCTCCCCTTCCACCCACCCTCCGCTCATGCCCCGTGTGTCTCTCCCCTTGCCCCCCCACCCCCCGCTCATGCCCTTTGTGTCTCTCCCCTTCCCCCCACCCCCACCCCCTGCTCATGCCCGTGTCTCTCTCCCCTTCCCCCACCCCTGCTCATGCCCTGTGTCTCCCTCCTTTCCCCCCACCCCCCGCTCATGCCCCTTGTGTCTCTCCCCACCCCCGCTCATGCCCTGTGTGTCTCTCTCCCTTTCCCCCACCCCCCGCTCATGCCCCGTGTCTCTCTCCCCTTCCCCCCCACCCCCCGCTCATGCCCCGTGTCTCTCTCCCCTTCCCCCCCACCCCCCGCTCATGCCCCGTGTGTCTCTCCCCTTCACCCATCCCCTACTCATGCCCCGTGTCTCCCTCCTTTCTTCCCACCCCCCGCTCATGCCCAGTGTGTCTCTCCCCTTCCCCCACACCCTGCTCATGCCCCATGTGTCCTGTTCCCCCCACCCCCCGCTCATGACCTGTCTCCCCTGTTACCCCCCACCCCCGCTCATGCCCCGTGTCTCCCTTGTGTTACCCCCCCACCTCCCGCTCATGCCCTGTGTCTCCCTTGTGTTACCCCCCACCCCCCGCTCATGCCCTGTGTCTCCCTCGTGTTACCCCCCACCCCCCGCTCATGCCCCGTGTCTCCCCTGTTCCCCCCACCCTCCGCTCATGCCCCGTGTCTCTCTCCTATCCCCCCCATCCCCGCTCATGCCCTGCCCCGTGTCTCCGCTGTCACCCCCACCCCCCGCTCATGCCCCGTGTCTCCCCTGTTCCCCCCACCCCCCGCTCATGCCCCGTGTTTCCCTTGTGTACCCCCCACCCCCGCTCATGCCCCGTGTATCCTGTGCCCCCCCACCCTCCGGTCATGTCCCGTGTCTCCCTCCTGTACCCCCACCCCCGCTCGTGCCCCGTGTTTCCCTCCTGTACCCCCACCCCCTGCTCATGCCCCGTGTTTCCCTCGTGTTCCCCGCACCCCCCCGCTCATGCCCCGTGTTCCCCCCCACCCCCGCTCATGCCCCGTGTCTCCCTCGTGTTACCCCCACCCTCGCTCATGCCCCGTGTCTCTGTCATGTTCCCCCCACACCCCGCTCATGCCCCATGTCTCCTGTTGCCCCCACCCCCCGCTCATGCCCTGTTTCTCACTCGTGTTCCCCCACCCCCTGCTCATGCCCCGTGTTTCCCTCGTGTTACCCCCCACTCCCCGCTCATGCCCTGTGTGTCTCTCCCCTTCCACCCACCCTCCGCTCATGCCCCGTGTGTCTCTCCCCTTCCCTCCCCCCACCCCCCGCTCATGCCCTTTGTGTCTCTCCCCTTCCCCCCCACCCCCACCCCCTGCTCATGCCCGTGTCTCTCTCCCCTTCCCTCACCCCTGCTCATGCCCCGTGTCTCCCTCCTTTCCCCCCACCCCCCGCTCATGCCCCGTGTGTCTCTCCCCACCCCCGCTCATGCCCTGTGTGTCTCTCTCCCTTTCCCCCACCCCCCGCTCATGCCCCATGTCTCCCTCCTTTCCCCCCACCCCCGACTCATGCCCGTGTCTCTCTCCCCTTCCCCCCCACCCCCCGCTCATGCCCCATGTCTCTCCCCTTCCCCCATCCCCCGCTCAAGCCCCGTGTGTCTCTCTCCCCTTCCCCCCGCTCATGCCACATGTGTCTCTCCCCTTCCCCCCCACCCCCACCCCCCGCTCATGTCCATGTCTCTCTCCCCTTCCCCCCACCCCCCGCTCATGCCCCGTGTCTCCCTCCTTTCACCCCACACCCCGCTCATGCCCCATGTGTCTCTCCCCTCCCCCCACCCCCCGCTCATGCCCTGTGTGTCTCTCTCCCCTTTCCCCCGACCCCCCGCTCATGCTCCGTGTCTCTCCCTTCCCCCGCACCCCCCGCTCAGGCCCTGTGTCTCTCCCCTTCCCCCCACCCCCCGCGTCTCCCTCCTTTCCCCCACCCCCGCTCATGCCCTGTGTATCCCTCGTTTCCCCCCACCCCCGTTCATGCCCCGTGTGTCTCTTCCCTGACACCCACCCCCCGCTCATGCCCCGTGTCACCCCTGTTCCCCCCCACCCCCGCTCATGACCTGTCTCCCCTGTTACCCCCCCGCTCATGCCCCGTGTCTCCCTTGTGTTACCCCCCACCCCCAGCTCATGCCCCGTGTCTCCCTTGTGTTACCCCCCCACCCCCGCTCATGCCCCGTTTCTCCCTTGTGTTACTCCCCCACCCCCGCTCATGCCCCATGTCTCCCTTTTGTTACCCCCCCACCCCCCGCTCATGCCCCGTGTCTCCCTTGTGTTATCCCCCACCCATGCCCTGTCTCCCCTTTTACCCTCCACCCCCCGCTCGTGCCCCGTGTCTCCCTCCTTTCCCCCCACTCCCCGCTCATGCCCTGTGTGTCTCTCCCCTTCCACCCACCCTCCGCTCATGCCCCGTGTGTCTCTCCCCTTCCCTCCCCCCACCCCCCGCTCATGCCCTTTGTGTCTCTCCCCTTCCCCCCACCCCCACCCCCTGCTCATGCCCGTGTCTCTCTCCCCTTCCCCCACCCCTGCTCATGCCCCGTGTCTCCCTCTTTCCCCCCACCCCCCGCTCATGCCCCGTGTGACTCTCCCCACCCCCGCTCATGCCCTGTGTGTCTCTCTCCCTTTCCCCCACCCCCCGCTCATGCCCCATGTCTCCCTTCTTTCTCCCCACCCCCCACTCGTGCCCCGTGTCTCTCTCCCCTTCCCCCCCACCCCCCGCTCATGCCCCATGTCTCTCCCCTTCCCCCACCCCCCGCTCATGCCCCGTGTCTCTCTCCCCTTCTCCCCCACCCCCCGCTCATGCCCAGTGTGTCTCTCCCCTTCCCCCCACACCCTGCTCATGCCCCATGTGTCCTGTTCCCCCCACCCCCCGTTCATGACCTGTCTCCCCTGTTACCCCCCACCCCCCGCTCATGCCCCGTGTCTCCCTTGTGTTACCCCCCCACCTCCCGCTCATGCCCTGTGTCTCCCTTGTGTTACCCCCTACCCCCGCTCATGCCCCGTGTCTCCCTTGTTTCATCCCCCCACCCCCCGCTCATGCCCTGTCTCCCCTGTTACCCCCACCCCCCTCATGCCCTCTGTCTCCCTTGTGTTACCCCCACCCCCCGCTCATGCCCCGTGTCTCCCCTGTTCCCCCACCCCCGCTCATGCCCCGTGTCTCCCTTGTGTTACCCCCCACCCCCCCGCTCATGCCCTGTGTCTCCCCTGTTCCCCCACCCTCCGCTCATGCCCCGTGTCTCTCTACTATTCTCCCCATCCCCGCTCATGCCCTGCCCCGCGTCTCCCCTGTCACCCCCACCCCCCGCTCATGCCCCGTGTCTCCCCTGTTCCCCCCACCCCCCGCTCATGCCCCGTGTTTCCCTTGTGTACCCCCCACCCCCGCTCATGCCCCGTGTCTCCTGTGCCCCCCCACCCTCCGGTCATGTCCCGTGTCTCCCTCCTGTACCCCCACCCCCGCTCGTGCCCCGTGTTTCCCTCCTGTACCCCCACCCCCTGCTCATGCCCCGTGTTTCCCTCGTGTTCCCCGCACCCCCCCGCTCATGCCCTGTGTTACCCCCCCACCCCCGCTCATGCCCCGTGTCTCCCTCGTGTTACCCCCCACCCCCGCTCATGCCCCGTGTCTCCCTCATGTTCCCCCCACACCCCGCTCATGCCCCATGTCTCCTGTTGCCCCCACCCCCCGCTCATGCCCTGTGTCTCACTCGTGTTCCCCCACCCCCTGCTCATGCCCCGTGTTTCCCTCGTGTTACCCCCACTCCCCGCTCATGCCCTGTGTGTCTCTCCCCTTCCACCCACCCTCCGCTCATGCCCCGTGTGTCTCTCCCCTTCCCTCCCCCCACCCCCCGCTCATGCCCTTTGTGTCTCTCCCCTTCCCCCCACCCCCTGCTCATGCCCGTGTCTCTCTCCCCTTCCCCCACCCCTGCTCATGCCCCGTGTCTCCCTCCTTTCCCCCACCCCCCGCTCATGCCCCGTGTGTCTCTCCCCACCCCCGCTCATGCCCTGTGTGTCTCTCTCCCTTTCCCCCACCCCCCGCTCATGCCCCATGTCTCCCTCCTTTCCCCCCACCCCCCACTCATGCCCCGTGTCTCTCTCCCCTTCCCCCCCACCCCCCGCTCATGCCCCATGTCTCTCCCCTTCCCCCATCCCCCGCTCATGCCCCGTGTCTCTCTCTCCTTCCCCCCCACCCCCCGCTCATGCCCCGTGTCTCTCTCCCCTTCCCCCCCACCCCCCGCTCATGCCCCGTGTGTCTCTCCCCTTCCCCCACCCCCTGCTCATGCCCCGTGTCTCCCTCCTTTCTTCCCACCCCCCGCTCATGCCCCGGGTGTCTCTCCCCTTCCCCCCACACCCTGCTCATGCCCCATGTGTCCTGTTCCCCCACCCCCCGCTCATGACCTGTCTCCCCTGTTACCCCCTACCCCCCGCTCATGCCCCGTGTCTCCCTTGTGTTACCCCCCCACCTCCCGCTCATGCCCTGTGTCTCCCTTGTGTTACCCCCCACCCCCCGCTCATGCCCCGTGTCTCCCTCGTGTTACCCCCCACCCCCCGCTCATGCCCCGTGTCTCCCTTGTTTTACCCCCCCACCCCCCGCTCATGCCCTGTCTCCCCTTTTACCCCCACCCCCCCTCATGCCCTGTGTCTCCCTTGTGTTACCCCCACCCCCCGCTCATGCCCCGTGTCTCCCCTGTTCCCCCACCCCCGCTCATGCCCCGTGTCTCCCTTGTGTTACCCCCCACCCCTCCGCTCATGCCCCGTGTCTCCCCTGTTCCCACCACCCTCCGCTCATGCCCCGTGTCTCTCTCCTATTCCCCCCATACCCGCTCATGCCCTGCCACGTGTCTCCCCTGTCACCCCCACCCCCCGCTCATGCCCCGTGTCTCCCCTGTTCCCCCCACCCCCCGCTCATGCCCCGTGTTTCCCTTGTGTACCCCCCACCCCCGCTCATGCCCATGTCTCCTGTGCCCCCCCACCCTCCGGTCATGTCCCGTGTCTCCCTCCTGTACCCCTACCCACGCTCGTGCCCCGTGTTTCCCTCCTGTACCCCCACCCCCTGCTCATGCCCCGTGTTTCCCTCGTGTTCCCCGCACCCCCCCGCTCATGCCCCGTGTTACCCCCCCACCCCCGCTCATGCCCCGTGTCTCCCTCGTGTTACCCCCCACCCCCGCTCATGCCCCGTGTCTCCCTCATGTTCCCCCCACACCCTGCTCATGCCTCGTGTTTCCCTCGTGTTACCCCCCACACCCTCCCACTCATGCCCCGTGTCCCCCTCGTGTTCCCCCACCACCCGCTCATCCCCGTGTCTCTCTCCTTTCCCCCCACCCCCCGCTCATGCCCCATGTGTGCGCCCTGTTTCCCCACCCCCCGCTCATGCCCAGTGTGTGCGCCTTGTTCCCCCACCCCTTGCTCATGCCCTGTGTGCGCCCTGTTCCCCCCACCCCGCTCATGCCCCATGTGCCCTGTTCCCCCCACACCCTGCTCAAGCCCCATGTGTCCTGTTCCCCCCAACCCCGCTCATGACCTGTCTCCCCTGTTACCCCCTACCCCCGCTCATGCCCCGTGTCTCCCTTGTGTTACCCCCCACCTCCCGCTCATACCCTGTGTCTCCCTTGTGTTACCCCCAACCCCGCTCATGCCCCGTGTCTCCCTCGTGTTACCCCCCACCCCCGCTCATGCCCCGTGTCTCCATTGTTTTACCCCCCACCCCCCGCTCATGCCCTGTCTCCCCTGTTACCCCCACCCCCCCACATGCCCTGTGTCTCCCTTGTGTTACCCCCACCCCCCGCTCATGCCCCGTGGCTCCCCTGTTCCCCTACCCCCGCTCATGCCCCGTGTCTCCCTTGTGTTACCCCCCACCCCCCACTCATGCCCCGTGTCTCCCCTGTTCCCCCCACCCTCCGCTCATGCCCCGTGTCTCTCTCCTATTCCCCCCATCCCCGCTCATGCCCTGCCCCGTGTCTCCCCTGTCACCCCCACCCCCCGCTCATGCCCTGTGTCTCCCCTGTTCCCCCCACCCCCCGCTCATGCCCCGTGTTTCCCTTGTGTACCCCCCACCCCCGCTCATGCCCCGTATCTCCTGTGCCCCCCCACCCTCCGGTCATGTCCGTGTCTCCCTCCTGTACCCCCACCCCCGCTCGTGCCCCGTGTTTCCCTCCTGTACCCCCACCCCCTGCTCATGCCCCGTGTTTCCCTCGTGTTCCCCGGACCCCCCCGCTCATGCCCCGTGTTACCCCCCCACCCCCGCTCATGCCCCGTGTCTCCCTCGTGTTACCCCCCACCCCCGCTCATGCCCCGTGTCTCCCTCATGTTCCCCCCACACCCTGCTCATGCCCCATGTCTCCTGTTGCCCCCACCCCCCGCTCATGCCCTGTGTCTCACTCGTGTTCCCCCACCCCCCTCATGCCTCGTGTTTCCCTCGTATTACCCCCCACACCCTCCCACTCATGCCTCATGCCCCGTGTGTGCGCCCTGTTTCCCCACCCCCGCTCATGCCCCGTGTGTGCGCCTTGTTCCCCCACCCCTGCTCATGCCCTGTGTGCGCCCTGTTCCCCCCACCCCGCTCATGCCCCATGTGCCCTGTTCCCCCCATCCCCGCTCATGCCCCATGTCTCCCTCGTGTTTCCCCCACCCCCCACTCATGCCCCGTGTCTCCCTCATGTACCCCTCACCCCCCGCTCATGCCCCGTGTTTCCCTCGTGTTACCCCCCAGCCCCCCGCTCATGCCCCTTGTCTCTCTCCTTTCTCCCCCACCCCTGCTCATGCCCCGTGTGTGCCCTATTCCCCCACCCCCTGCTCATGCCCTGTGTGTGCCCTGTTCCCCCCACCCCCGCTCATGCCCCGTGTGTGCCCTGTTCCCCCCACCCCCCACTCAAGCCCCGTGTGTGCCCTGTTTCCCCCACCCCGGCTCATGCCCCGTGTCTCCCTCGTGTTCCCCCACCACCCGCTCATGCCCTGTGTCTCTCTCCTTTCCCCCCACCCCCCGCTCATGCCCTGTGTGTGCACCCTGTTTCCCCACCCCCGCTCATGCCCCGTGTGTGCGCCTTGTTCCCCCACCCCTGCTCATGCCCTGTGTGCGCCCTGTTCCCCCACCCCGCTCATGCCCCATGTGCCCTGTTCCCCCCATCCCCGCTCATGCCCCGTGTCTCCCTCGTGTTCCCCCCACCCCCCCGCTCATGCCCTGTGTCTCACTCGTGTTCCCCCACCCCCCTCATGCCTTGTGTTTCCCTCGTATTACCCCCCACACCCTCCCACTCATGCCTCATGCCCCGTGTGTGCGCCCTGTTTCCCCACCCCCGCTCATGCCCCGTCTGTGCGCCTTGTTCCCCCACCCCTGCTCATGCCCTGTGTGCGCCCTGTTCCCCCACCCCGCTCATGCCCCATGTGCCCTGTTCCCCCCATCCCCGCTCATGCCCCATGTCTCCCTCGTGTTTCCCCCACCCCCCACTCATGCCCCGTGTCTCCCTCATGTACCCCTCACCCCCCGCTCATGCCCCGTGTTTCCCTCGTGTTACCCCCCAGCCCCCCGCTCATGCCCCTTGTCTCTCTCCTTTCTCCCCCGACCCCCCGCTCATGCTCCGTGTCTCTCCCTTCCCCCGCACCCCCCGCTCAGGCCCTGTGTCTCTCCCCTTCCCCCCACCCCCCGCGTCTCCCTCCTTTCCCCCACCCCCGCTCATGCCCTGTGTATCCCTCGTTTCCCCCCACCCCCGTTCATGCCCCGTGTGTCTCTTCCCTGACACCCACCCCCCGCTCATGCCCCGTGTCACCCCTGTTCCCCCCCACCCCCCGCTCATGACCTGTCTCCCCTGTTACCCCCCCGCTCATGCCCCGTGTCTCCCTTGTGTTACCCCCCACCCCCAGCTCATGCCCCGTGTCTCCCTTGTGTTACCCCCCCACCCCCGCTCATGCCCCGTTTCTCCCTTGTGTTACTCCCCCACCCCCGCTCATGCCCCATGTCTCCCTTTTGTTACCCCCCCACCCCCTGCTCATGCCCCGTGTCTCCCTTGTGTTATCCCCCACCCATGCCCTGTCTCCCCTTTTACCCTCCACCCCCCGCTCGTGCCCCGTGTCTCCCTCCTTTCCCCCCACTCCCCGCTCATGCCCTGTGTGTCTCTCCCCTTCCACCCACCCTCCGCTCATGCCCCGTGTGTCTCTCCCCTTCCCTCCCCCCACCCCCCGCTCATGCCCTTTGTGTCTCTCCCCTTCCCCCCACCCCCACCCCCTGCTCATGCCCGTGTCTCTCTCCCCTTCCCCCACCCCTGCTCATGCCCCGTGTCTCCCTCCTTTCCCCCCACCCCCCGCTCATGCCCCGTGTGACTCTCCCCACCCCCGCTCATGCCCTGTGTGTCTCTCTCCCTTTCCCCCACCCCCCGCTCATGCCCCATGTCGCCCTCCTTTCTCCCCACCCCCCACTCGTGCCCCGTGTCTCTCTCCCCTTCCCCCCCACCCCCCGCTCATGCCCCATGTCTCTCCCCTTCCCCCACCCCCCGCTCATGTCCCGTGTCTCTCTCCCCTTCTCCCCCACCCCCCGCTCATGCCCAGTGTGTCTCTCCCCTTCCCCCCACACCCTGCTCATGCCCCATGTGTCCTGTTCCCCCCACCCCCCGTTCATGACCTGTCTCCCCTGTTACCCCCCACCCCCCGCTCATGCCCCGTGTCTCCCTTGTGTTACCCCCCCACCTCCCGCTCATGCCCTGTGTCTCCCTTGTGTTACCCCCTACCCCCCGCTCATGCCCCGTGTCTCCCTTGTTTCACCCCCCCACCCCCCGCTCATGCCCTGTCTCCCCTGTTACCCCCACCCCCCTCATGCCCTCTGTCTCCCTTGTGTTACCCCCACCCCCCGCTCATGCCCCGTGTCTCCCCTGTTCCCCCACCCCCGCTCATGCCCCGTGTCTCCCTTGTGTTACCCCCCACCCCCCCGCTCATGCCCCGTGTCTCCCCTGTTCCCCCACCCTCCGCTCATGCCCCGTGTCTCTCTACTATTCTCCCCATCCCCGCTCATGCCCTGCCCCGCGTCTCCCCTGTCACCCCCACCCCCCGCTCATGCCCCGTGTCTCCCCTGTTCCCCCCACCCCCCGCTCATGCCCCGTGTTTCCCTTGTGTACCCCCCACCCCCGCTCATGCCCCGTGTCTCCTGTGCCCCCCCACCCTCCGGTCATGTCCCGTGTCTCCCTCCTGTACCCCCACCCCCGCTCGTGCCCCGTGTTTCCCTCCTGTACCCCCACCCCCTGCTCATGCCCCGTGTTTCCCTCGTGTTCCCCGCACCCCCCCGCTCATGCCCTGTGTTACCCCCCCACCCCCGCTCATGCCCCGTGTCTCCCTCGTGTTACCCCCCACCCCCGCTCATGCCCCGTGTCTCCCTCATGTTCCCCCCACACCCCGCTCATGCCCCATGTCTCCTGTTGCCCCCACCCCCCGCTCATGCCCTGTGTCTCACTCGTGTTCCCCCACCCCCTGCTCATGCCCCGTGTTTCCCTCGTGTTACCCCCACTCCCCGCTCATGCCCTGTGTGTCTCTCCCCTTCCACCCACCCTCCGCTCATGCCCCGTGTGTCTCTCCCCTTCCCTCCCCCCACCCCCCGCTCATGCCCTTTGTGTCTCTCCCCTTCCCCCCACCCCCTGCTCATGCCCGTGTCTCTCTCCCCTTCCCCCACCCCTGCTCATGCCCCGTGTCTCCCTCCTTTCCCCCACCCCCCGCTCATGCCCCGTGTGTCTCTCCCCACCCCCGCTCATGCCCTGTGTGTCTCTCTCCCTTTCCCCCACCCCCCGCTCATGCCCCATGTCTCCCTCCTTTCCCCCCACCCCCCACTCATGCCCCGTGTCTCTCTCCCCTTACCCCCCACCCCCCGCTCATGCCCCATGTCTCTCCCCTTCCCCCATCCCCCGCTCATGCCCCGTGTCTCTCTCTCCTTCCCCCCCACCCCCCGCTCATGCCCCGTGTCTCTCTCCCCTTCCCCCCCACCCCCCGCTCATGCCCCGTGTGTCTCTCCCCTTCCCCCACCCCCTGCTCATGCCCCGTGTCTCCCTCCTTTCTTCCCACCCCCCGCTCATGCCCCGGGTGTCTCTCCCCTTCCCCCCACACCCTGCTCATGCCCCATGTGTCCTGTTCCCCCACCCCCCGCTCATGACCTGTCTCCCCTGTTACCCCCTACCCCCCGCTCATGCCCCGTGTCTCCCTTGTGTTACCCCCCCACCTCCCGCTCATGCCCTGTGTCTCCCTTGTGTTACCCCCCACCCCCCGCTCATGCCCCGTGTCTCCCTCGTGTTACCCCCCACCCCCCGCTCATGCCCCGTGTCTCCCTTGTTTTACCCCCCCACCCCCCGCTCATGCCCTGTCTCCCCTTTTACCCCCACCCCCCCTCATGCCCTGTGTCTCCCTTGTGTTACCCCCACCCCCCGCTCATGCCCCGTGTCTCCCCTGTTCCCCCACCCCCGCTCATGCCCCGTGTCTCCCTTGTGTTACCCCCCACCCCTCCGCTCATGCCCCGTGTCTCCCCTGTTCCCACCACCCTCCGCTCATGCCCCGTGTCTCTCTCCTATTCCCCCCATACCCGCTCATGCCCTGCCACGTGTCTCCCCTGTCACCCCCACCCCCCGCTCATGCCCCGTGTCTCCCCTGTTCCCCCCACCCCCCGCTCATGCCCCGTGTTTCCCTTGTGTACCCCCCACCCCCGCTCATGCCCATGTCTCCTGTGCCCCCCCCACCCTCCGGTCATGTCCCGTGTCTCCCTCCTGTACCCCTACCCACGCTCGTGCCCCGTGTTTCCCTCCTGTACCCCCACCCCCTGCTCATGCCCCGTGTTTCCCTCGTGTTCCCCGCACCCCCCCGCTCATGCCCCGTGTTACCCCCCCACCCCCGCTCATGCCCCGTGTCTCCCTCGTGTTACCCCCCACCCCCGCTCATGCCCCGTGTCTCCCTCATGTTCCCCCCACACCCTGCTCATGCCTCGTGTTTCCCTCGTGTTACCCCCCACACCCTCCCACTCATGCCCCGTGTCCCCCTCGTGTTCCCCCACCACCCGCTCATGCCCCGTGTCTCTCTCCTTTCCCCCCACCCCCCGCTCATGCCCCATGTGTGCGCCCTGTTTCCCCACCCCCCGCTCATGCCCAGTGTGTGCGCCTTGTTCCCCCACCCCTTGCTCATGCCCTGTGTGCGCCCTGTTCCCCCCACCCCGCTCATGCCCCATGTGCCCTGTTCCCCCCACACCCTGCTCAAGCCCCATGTGTCCTGTTCCCCCCAACCCCGCTCATGACCTGTCTCCCCTGTTACCCCCTACCCCCGCTCATGCCCCGTGTCTCCCTTGTGTTACCCCCCACCTCCCGCTCATACCCTGTGTCTCCCTTGTGTTACCCCCACCCCCGCTCATGCCCCGTGTCTCCCTCGTGTTACCCCCCACCCCCGCTCATGCCCCGTGTCTCCATTGTTTTACCCCCCACCCCCCGCTCATGCCCTGTCTCCCCTGTTACCCCCACCCCCCCACATGCCCTGTGTCTCTCTCCTATTCCCCCCATCCCCGCTCATGCCCTGCCCCGTGTCTCCCCTGTCACCCCCACCCCCCGCTCATGCCCTGTGTCTCCCCTGTTCCCCCCACCCCCCGCTCATGCCCCGTGTTTCCCTTGTGTACCCCCCACCCCCGCTCATGCCCCGTATCTCCTGTGCCCCCCCACCCTCCGGTCATGTCCGTGTCTCCCTCCTGTACCCCCACCCCCGCTCGTGCCCCGTGTTTCCCTCCTGTACCCCCACCCCCTGCTCATGCCCCGTGTTTCCCTCGTGTTCCCCGGACCCCCCCGCTCATGCCCCGTGTTACCCCCCCACCCCCGCTCATGCCCCGTGTCTCCCTCGTGTTACCCCCCACCCCCGCTCATGCCCCGTGTCTCCCTCATGTTCCCCCCACACCCTGCTCATGCCCCATGTCTCCTGTTGCCCCCACCCCCCGCTCATGCCCTGTGTCTCACTCGTGTTCCCCCACCCCCCTCATGCCTCGTGTTTCCCTCGTATTACCCCCCACACCCTCCCACTCATGCCTCATGCCCCGTGTGTGCGCCCTGTTTCCCCACCCCCGCTCATGCCCCGTGTGTGCGCCTTGTTCCCCCACCCCTGCTCATGCCCTGTGTGCGCCCTGTTCCCCCCACCCCGCTCATGCCCCATGTGCCCTGTTCCCCCCATCCCCGCTCATGCCCCATGTCTCCCTCGTGTTTCCCCCACCCCCCACTCATGCCCCGTGTCTCCCTCATGTACCCCTCACCCCCCGCTCATGCCCCGTGTTTCCCTCGTGTTACCCCCCAGCCCCCCGCTCATGCCCCTTGTCTCTCTCCTTTCTCCCCCACCCCTGCTCATGCCCCGTGTGTGCCCTATTCCCCCACCCCCTGCTCATGCCCTGTGTGTGCCCTGTTCCCCCCACCCCCGCTCATGCCCCGTGTGTGCCCTGTTCCCCCCACCCCCCACTCAAGCCCCGTGTGTGCCCTGTTTCCCCCACCCCGGCTCATGCCCCGTGTCTCCCTCGTGTTCCCCCACCACCCGCTCATGCCCTGTGTCTCTCTCCTTTCCCCCCACCCCCCGCTCATGCCCTGTGTGTGCACCCTGTTTCCCCACCCCCGCTCATGCACCGTGTGTGCGCCTTGTTCCCCCACCCCTGCTCATGCCCTGTGTGCGCCCTGTTCCCCCACCCCGCTCATGCCCCATGTGCCCTGTTCCCCCCATCCCCGCTCATGCCCCGTGTCTCCCTCGTGTTCCCCCCACCCCCCCGCTCATGCCCTGTGTCTCACTCGTGTTCCCCCACCCCCCTCATGCCTCGTGTTTCCCTCGTATTACCCCCCACACCCTCCCACTCATGCCTCATGCCCCGTGTGTGCGCCCTGTTTCCCCACCCCCGCTCATGCCCCGTGTGTGCGCCTTGTTCCCCCACCCCTGCTCATGCCCTGTGTGCGCCCTGTTCCCCCCACCCCGCTCATGCCCCATGTGCCCTGTTCCCCCCATCCCCGCTCATGCCCCATGTCTCCCTCGTGTTTCCCCCACCCCCCACTCATGCCCCGTGTCTCCCTCATGTACCCCTCACCCCCCGCTCATGCCCCGTGTTTCCCTCGTGTTACCCCCCAGCCCCCCGCTCATGCCCCTTGTCTCTCTCCTTTCTCCCCCACCCCTGCTCATGCCCCGTGTGTGCCCTATTCCCCCACCCCCTGCTCATGCCCTGTGTGTGCCCTGTTCCCCCCACCCCCGCTCATGCCCCGTGTGTGCCCTGTTCCCCCCACCCCCCACTCAAGCCCCGTGTGTGCCCTGTTTCCCCCACCCCGGCTCATGCCCCGTGTCTCCCTCGTGTTCCCCCACCACCCGCTCATGCCCTGTGTCTCTCTCCTTTCCCCCCACCCCCCGCTCATGCCCTGTGTGTGCACCCTGTTTCCCCACCCCCGCTCATGCCCCGTGTGTGCGCCTTGTTCCCCCACCCCTGCTCATGCCCTGTGTGCGCCCTGTTCCCCCACCCCGCTCATGCCCCATGTGCCCTGTTCCCCACCCCCCCACTCATGCCCCGTGTCTCCCTCATGTACCCCCTCACCCCCCGCTCATTCCCCGTGTTTCCCTCGTGTTACCCCCAGCCCCCCGCTCATGCCCCTTGTCTCTCTCCTTTCTCCCCCACCCCCGCTCATGCCCCGTGTGTGCCCTATTCCCCCAACCCCTGCTCATGCCCTGTGTGTGCCCTGTTCCCCCCACCCCCCGCTCATGCCCCGTGTGTGCCCTGTTCCCCCCACCCCCCACTCACCCCCGTGTGTGCCCTGTTTCCCCCACCCCCGGCTCATGCCCCGTGTCTCCCTCGTGTTCCTCCCCACCCCCGCTCATGCCCCGTGTCTCCCTTGTGTTCCTCCCCACCCCCCGCTCATACCCTGTGCCTCCCTCGTGTTCCTCCCCACCCCCTGCTCATGCCCCGTGTCTCCCCTGTTCCCCCCACCCGCTGCTCATGCCCCGTGTCTCTCTCGTGTTCCCCCCACCCCCGCTCATGCCCTGTGTTTCCTTCCTTTTCCCCCCACCCCCTGCTCATGCCCCGTTTGTGCCCTGTTCCCTCTCACGCCCCGCTCATGCCCATGTGTCTCCCCTGTTCCCCCTCACCCCCCGCTCATGCCCTGTTGTTTTCTCTTTATACACCCCGCCTTCCCTTTCCATGGTGGCCATCTTGGTAAAAGATTTTCCTTCCTAAACCGGGACGCCGCAGGCGTCCCAGTGTAGGAAGGAAAATCTTTTTTTTTTACCACCCGGGGTTCCCACTTAGAGGACCTAAGATGCTAGTGGTCTTCATCTATTGAAAAGGATGTTATGGTGACGTTGCACTAATAAAAACCTATAAAATTCAGTAAAAAAATATGTGTTACAGGGACGTTATGGTTAAGTTGCACTAATAAAAACCTATGAAATTCAATGAAAAAACTTTGATAAGGGGACATTATGGTTAAGTTGCGCTACTAAAAACCTATGAAATTCAGTGAAAAAACGTTATTAAAGGGATGGTATGGTTAAGTTGCGCTACTAAAAACCTATGAAATTCAGTGAAAAAACTTTGTCAAAGGGACGTTATGGTTCCCAGTAAAACCAAAAAACCCTTGAAATTCGCCAGTTATGGTAAGCTAAGCAACCATAACTCGCGCCACCACCGTGCACTGCTAAGACTAACACCCAGGACATCAACGATGACATCACAAATGTCATTGATGACATCACTGATGACATCACATGTCTGGCTCACTCTTTTTTCTTTTGCTGACATATCTAGGCCACATGGTTTTCTTCAGTAACAGTCAGAAACTAAAAATGTTATTTTATTTGTAGACGTATCCTTCAAGTAGGCTCTTACAGTAATTCCCTTAGAGTCCAGTCACATCATATGAAACATATACATACGGGAAGACACAAGCTTGAAAGACAGCAATCCTTTTTGTGCATAAAGATAATCAATAGACTTATGAGCACTTTCTGATAGTTCTGTTTTTTTTTTTTAATGGCTGTACTTTTCCTGTATTTGGTCATATTTGTATACATTGTACTCACACTACTTTCCTTAGGGTCCAATCACATCAAGTGATACATATACATAGGGTAAACAGAGCAATCATTTATTTGCATGAAAATAATCAGTTAAGTTATGAATTGTTTCTGCTACTACTTGTGCTTTTTTGCTAACTTCACTTTCCCTGTATATACCCATATTGGTATGTGTTCTTGTGTCTTTGTGTTTTATCTATAATAATGCAATTATGTAATACATGTGTTTTATTAGCTACTTATTACATATTTCACAGTACACAAAAATCTATTAAGAAAACAATTATCATTTCATTATTCAACATATTAACATTACGAATATTATACCTTCATCTTGTACGCTGCACACAATGTTATGTTTCTGCATGTGTAGCTTAGTATGCTAGATAGAACCCCATAATAGAATGCTATTTATATCAATGCATCGTTCAATGCACTAATTAGGGTATGATATTTATTGCAATGATCCTTGACACTTATTTCGCAACATTATAATAAGAATCCCTTGTACACATATTTCATGAAAAGTACATACACATGTGATGTCATCAGTGATGTCATCAATGACATTTGTGATGTCATCTTTGATGTCCTGGGTGTTAGTCTTAGCAGTGCACGGTGGTGGCGCGAGTTATGGTTGCTTAGCTTACCATAACTGGTGAATTTCAAGGGTTTTTCTGTTTTAATTGGAACCATAACGTCCCTTTGACAAAGTTTTTTCACTGAATTTCATAGGTTTTTAGTAGCGCAACTTAACCATAACGTCCCTTTAACAACGTTTTTTCACTGAATATATATATATATATATATATATATATATATATATATATATATATATATATATATATATTACATGGCCACGGTAGTGGCCATGTAGTTATGGTTAAGTTGGTGTTTCCATAGGAAGAGCACTTTTTGGGCGGCTTATAACTTCGCTCTCCCTGGACGAATCCTCACCAAACTTTGCAAAAAAAGTATTTGGGTCACTATGAAGTTTTTCCCAAGGTTTGGTGAGGATTCGTCCAGGGGGGAGAAAGTTATAGGGGGGTCCCAAAACTTTTTTTTTCCCATAGACTGAATGGGGAAAAAAATGTGCTCACGTCTATAGCCCAAACCGCTGGACGGATTTTCACCAAATTTGGACCAGGAGCAGCGGCTTGGTCCCAAAAGCGTGCTTTTGCAAATTTGGGCAAAATCTGTCCAGTAGTTTCTTTTTTAAATTACCAAAAAGTAGGTAAAAAAAATTAGTGATATCTGTGTTCGGTCCACGGACACACTTCCCTGTTCACTCCGCGGACACTGTCCTGATTGGCCAATCGGCTTGCGTGATGTCCGCGGACATGCGACGTGTTCGCTGATTGGACACCGTGGAGCGCGTCAGATTTTCGGTAGCGCCCGCCATCTTGGATTCGCGGATGGCCGCGGACAGCGCGGTGAAACTTTGTTCAAAATTTGTATTTAGTAGAGTGTGTTGGTATGTAGGAGTGTTTGGGGAGGGTGGGAGTGTATGAGATAGGATGAAAGTTGTGTTTTTTTATGTGTTAGACGTTCTTTTTGTGTTCGATTTGTCTGCAGACATCACAGGTGTTCTGAAATGTTCTAAATAAACTGAATGGGGGGTGTTCTGAGGACTCAATATGTGTCCGTTTTGCTCGCAAGCAAGCTGAAACTGTTCTAAGAACCCTTGCGGTGTCCTGAAATGTTTGCAAATAAACATAATGGGGGTGTCCTGAGGACGCTGTCCGTATTGTTCGTTGTCAAGTTGAATGTGTTCTAAGAACACTTGCGGTGTCCTGAAATGTTTGCAAATACACAAAATGGGGGTGTTCTGAAGACGTTGTCGGACACTCGCTGTGTCCTGAAATGTTCGCAAATATGAATGGGGGGTTGTGGCTAGCAAGTTGAATGTGTTCTAAGAATACTTGCGGTGTCCTGAAATGTTCGTAAATAAACAAAATGGGGGTGTCCTGAGGACGCTGTCCGTATTGTTCTCTGTCAAGTTGAATGTGTTCTAAGAACACTCAAGGTGTCCTGAAATGTTTGCAAATAAACAAGATGGTGGTGTTCTGAAGACGCTTCTAAGAACACTCGCGGTGTCCTGAAATGTTCGCAAATAAACAAAATGGGGGTGTCCTGAGGACGCTGTCCGTATTGTTCTCTGTCAAGTTGAATGTGTTCTAAGAACACTCGCGGTGTCCTGAAATGTTCGCAATTAAACAAGATGGGGGTGTCCTGAGGACGCTGTCTGTATTGTTCGTTGTCAAGTTGAATGTGTTCTAAGAACACTCGCGGTGTCCTGAAATGTTCGCAAATACACAAAATGAGGGTGTTCTGAAGACGTTGTCGAACACTCGCTGTGTCCTGAAATGTTCGCAAATATGAATGGGGGGTTGTGGCTGGCAAGTTGAATGGGTTCTAAGAACACTTGCGGTGTCCTGAAATGTTGGCAAATAAACAAAATGGGAGTGTCCTGAGGACGCTGTCCGTATTGTTCTCTGTCAAGTTGAATGTGTTCTAAGAACACTTGCGGTGTCCTGAAATGTTCGCAAATAAATAGGATGGGGGTGTTCTGAGGATGCTGTCCGTATTGTTCTCTGTCACGTTGAATGTGTTCTAAGAACACTCGCGGTGTCCTGAAATGTTCGCAAATAAACAAAATGGGGGTGTCCTGAGGACGCTGTCCGTATTGTTCTCTGTCAAGATGAATGTGTTCTAAGAATACTCGCGGTGTCCTGAAATGTTCGCAAATAAACAAAATGGGGGTGTTCTGAAGACATTGTTGAACACTCGCTGCGTCCTGAAATGTTCGCAAATATGAATGGGGGGTTGTGGCTGGCAAGTTGAATGTGTTCTAAGAACACTCACGGTGTCCTGAAATGTTCGCAAATAAACAAAATGGTGGTGTTCTGAAGACGTTTCTAAGAACACTCGCGGTGTCCGGGGAATGTTCGTAGGGGGTGTCCTGAGGACGCTGTCTGTATTGTTCTCTGTCAAGTTAAATGTGTTCTAAGAACACTCGCGGTGTCCTGAAATGTTCGCAAATACACAAAATGGGGTGTTCTGAAGACGTTGTCGAACACTCGCTGTGTCCTGAAATGTTCGCAAATATGAATGGGGGGTTGTGGCTGGCAAGTTGAATGTGTTCTAAGAACACTTGCGGTGTCCTGAAATGTTCGCAAATAAACAAAATGGGGGTGTCCTGAGGACGCTGTCCGTATTTTTCTCTGTCAAGTTGAATGTGTTCTAAGAACACTCGCGGTGTCCTGAAATGTTCGCAAATAAACAAGATGGTGGTGTTCTGAAGACGCTGTCCGTATTGTTCTCTGTCAAGTTGAATGTGTTCTAAGAACACTTGCGGTGTCCTGAAATTTTTGCAAATAAACAAAATGGGGGTGTTCTGAAGAAGTTTCTAAGAACATTTGCGGTGTCCTGGAATGTTCATAGGGGGTGTCCTGAAGGCGTAGTCCATATTGTTCGCTGGCAAGTTGAATGTGTTCTAAGAACACTCGCAGTGTCCTGAAATGTTCGCAAATAAACAAAATGGGGGTGTCCTGAGGACGCTGTCCGTATTGTTCTCTGTCAAGTTGAATGTGTTCTAAGAACTCTCGCATTGTTCTGAAATGTTTGTAGGGGTGTCCTGAAGATGCTGTTTGTATTGTTCGATGGCAAGTTGAATGTGTTCTTAGAACACTCGCGGTGTCCTGAAATGTTCGCAAATAAACGAAATGGGGGTGTTCTGAGGACACTGTCCGTATTGTTCGTTGTCAAGTTGAAAGTGTTCTAAGAACTATCGCGTTGTTCTGAAATGTTCATAGGGGGTTACCTGAAAACACTGTCCGTATTGTTCGCTGGCAAGTTGAAAGTGTTCTAAGAACACTCGCGGTGTCCTGAAATGTTTGCAAATACACAAAATGGGGGTGTTCTGAAGACGTTGTCGAACACTCGCTGTGTCCTGAAATGTTCGCAAATAAGAATGGGGGGTTGTGGCTAGCAAGTTGAATGTGTTCTAAGAATACTTGCGGTGTCCTGAAATGTTCGTAAATAAACAAAATGGGGGTGTCCTGAGGACGCTGTCCGTATCGTTCTCTGTCAAGTTGAATGTGTTCTAAGAACACTCGAGGTGTCCTGAAATGTTTGCAAATAAACAAGATGGTGGTGTTCTGAAGACGCTTCTAAGAACACTCGCGGTGTCCTGAAATGTTCGCAAATAAACAAAATGGGGGTGTCCTGAGGACGCTGTCCGTATTGTTCTCTGTCAAGTTGAATGTGTTCTAAGAACACTCGCGGTGTCCTGAAATGTTCGCAAATAAACAAGATGGGGGTGTCCTGAGGACGCTGTCTGTATTGTTCGTTGTCAAGTTGAATGTGTTCTAAGAACACTCGCGGTGTCCTGAAATGTTCGCAAATACACAAAATGAGGGTGTTCTGAAGACGTTGTCGAACACTCGCTGTGTCCTGAAATGTTCGCAAATATGAATGGGGGGTTGTGGCTGGCAAGTTGAATGGGTTCTAAGAACACTTGCGGTGTCCTGAAATGTTGGCAAATAAACAAAATGGGAGTGTCCTGAGGACGCTGTCCGTATTGTTCTCTGTCAAGTTGAATGTGTTCTAAGAACACTTGCGGTGTCCTGAAATGTTCGCAAATAAATAAAATGGGGGTGTTCTGAGGATGCTGTCCGTATTGTTCTCTGCACGTTGAATGTGTTCTAAGAACACTCGCGGTGTCCTGAAATGTTCGCAAATAAACAAAATGGGGGTGTTCTGAAGACGTTTCTAAGAACACTTGTGG
Source organism: Ambystoma mexicanum (assembly GCF_040938575.1). Taxonomy (NCBI): domain Eukaryota; kingdom Metazoa; phylum Chordata; class Amphibia; order Caudata; family Ambystomatidae; genus Ambystoma; species Ambystoma mexicanum. The sequence continues at coordinate 472,739,375 of NC_090934.1, forward strand.
TGTCCGGGGAATGTTCGTAGGGGGTGTCCTGAGGACGCTGTCCGTATTGTTCTCTGTCAAGTTGAATGTGTTCTAAGAACACTTTTGGTGTCCTGAAATGTTCGCAAATACACAAAATGGGGGTTTTCTGAAGACGTTGTCGAACACTTGCTGTGTCCTGAAATGTTCGCAAATATGAATGGGGGGTTGCGGCTGCAAAGTTGAATGTGTTCTAAGAACACTCGCGGTGTCCTGAAATGTTTGCAAATAAACAAAATGGGGGTGTCCTGAGGACGCTGTCCGTATTGTTCTCTGTCAAGATGAATGTGTTCTAAGAATACTCGCGGTGTCCTGAAATGTTCGCAAATAAACAAAATGGGGGTGTTCTGAAGACATTGTCGAACACTCGCTGCGTCCTGAAATGTTCGCAAATATGAATGGGGGGTTGTGGCTGGCAAGTTGAATGTGTTCTAAGAACACTCACGGTGTCCTGAAATGTTCGCAAATAAACAAAATGGTGGTGTTCTGAAGACGTTTCTAAGAACACTCGCGGTGTCCGGGGAATGTTCGTAGGGGGTGTCCTGAGGACGCTGTCTGTATTGTTCTCTGTCAAGTTAAATGTGTTCTAAGAACACTCGCGGTGTCCTGAAATGTTGGCAAATACACAAAATGGTGTGTTCTGAAGACGTTGTCGAACACTCGCTGTGTCCTGAAATGTTCGCAAATATGAATGGGGGGTTGTGGCTGGCAAGTTGAATGTGTTCTAAGAACACTTGCGGTGTCCTGAAATGTTCACAAATAAACAAAATGGGGGTGTCCTGAGGACGCTGTCCGTATTGTTCTCTGTCAAGTTGAATGTGTTCTAAGAACACTCGCGGTGTCCTGAAATGTTCGCAAATAAACAAGATGGTGGTGTTCTGAAGACGCTGTCCGTATTGTTCTCTGTCAAGTTGAATGTGTTCTAAGAACACTCGCGGTGTCCTGAAATTTTTGCAAATAAACAAAATGGGGGTGTTCTGAAGAAGTTTCTAAGAACATTTGCGGTGTCCTGGAATGTTCATAGGGGGTGTCCTGAAGGCGTAGTCCATATTGTTCGCTGGCAAGTTGAATGTGTTCTAAGAACACTCGCGGTGTCCTGAAATGTTCGCAAATAAACAAAATGGGGGTGTCCTGAGGACGCTGTCTGTATTGTTAGTTGTCAAGTTGAATGTGTTCTAAGAACACTTGCGGTGTCCTGAAATGTTTGCAAATACACAAAATGGGGGTGTTCTGAAGACGTTGTGGAACACTCGCTGTGTCCTGAAATGTTCGCAATTTATGAATGGGGGGTTGTGGCTGGCAAGTTGAATGTGTTCTAAGAACACTTGCGGTGTCCTGAAATGTTTGCAAATAAACAAAATGGGGGTGTCCTGAGGACGCTGTCCGTATTGTTAGTTGTCAAGTTGAATGTGTTCTAAGAACACTTGCGGTGTCCTGAAATGTTTGCAAATACACAAAATGGGGGTGTTCTGAAGACGTTGTGGAACACTCGCTGTGTCCTGAAATGTTCGCAAATATGAATGGGGGGTTGTGGCTGGCAAGTTGATTGTGTTCTAAGAACACTTGCGGTGTCCTGAAATGTTCGCAAATAAACAAAATGGGGGTGTCCTGAGGACGCTGTCCGTATTGTTCTCTGTCAAGTTGAATGTGTTCTAAGAACACTCGAGGTGTCCTGAAATGTTCGCAAATAAACAAGATGGTGGTGTTCTGAAGACGCTTCTAAGAACACTCGCGGTTTCCTGAAATGTTCGCAAATAAACAAAATGGGGGTGTCCTGAGGACGCTGTCCGTATTGTTCTCTGTCAAGTTGAATGTGTTCTAAGAACACTCGCGGTGTCCTGAAATGTTCGCAAATAAACAAGATGGGGGTGTCCTGAGGACGTTGTCTGTATTGTTCGTTGTCAAGTTGAATGTGTTCTCAGAACACTCGCGGTGTCCTGAAATGTTCGCAAATACACAAAATGGGGGTGTTCTGAAGACGTTGTCGAACACTCGCTGTGTCCTGAAATGTTCGCAAATATGAATGGGGGGTTGTGGCTGCAAAGTTGAATGTGTTCTAAGAACACTCACGGTGTCCTGAAATGTTCGCAAATAAACAAAATGGGGGTGTCCTGAGGACGCTGTCCGTATGGTTCTCTGTCAAGATTAATGTGTTCTAAGAACACTTGCGGTGTCCTGAAATGTTCACAAATATGAATGGGGCATTGTGGCTGGCAAGTTGAATGTGTTCTAAGAACACTCACGGTGTCCTGAAATGTTCGCAAATAAACAAAATGGGGGTGTTCTGAAGACGTTTCTAAGAACATTCGCGGTGTCCGGGGAATGTTCGTAGGGGGTGTCCTGAGGACGCTGTCTGTATTGTTCTCTGTCAAGTTGAATGTGTTCTAAGAACACTCGCGGTGTCCTGAAATGTTCGCAAATACACAAAATGGGGTGTTCTGAAGACATTGTCGAACACTCGCTGTGTCCTGAAATGTTCGCAAATATGAATGGGGGGTTGTGGCTGGCAAGTTGAATGTGTTCTAATAACACTCACGTGTCCTGAAATGTTCGCAAATAAACAAAATGGGGGTGTCCTGAGGACGCTGTCCGTATTGTTTTCTGTCAAGTTGAATGTGTTCTAAGAACACTTGCGGTGTCCTGAAATGTTCACAAATAAACAAGATGGTGGTGTTCTGAAGACGCTGTCCGTATTGTTCTCTGTCAAGTTGAATGTGTTCTAAGAACACTCGCGGTGTCCTGAAATTTTTGCAAATAAACAAAATGGGGGTGTTCTGAAGACGTTTCTAAGAACATTCGCGGTGTCCTGGAATGTTCATAGGGGGTGCCCTGAAGGCGTAGTCCATATTGTTCGCTGGCAAGTTGAATGTGTTCTAAGAACACTCGCGGTGTCCTGAAATGTTCGCAAATAAACAAAATGGGGGTGTCCTGAGGACGCTGTCCTTATTGTTCTCTGTCAAGTTGAATGTGTTCTAAGAACTCTTGCATTGTTCTGAAATGTTCGTAGGGGTGTCCTGAAGATGCTGTTTGTATTGTTCGATGGCAAGTTGAATGTGTTCTTAAAACACTCGCGGTGTCCTGAAATGTTCGCAAATAAACGAAATGGGGGTGTTCTGAGGACACTGTCCGTATTGTTCGTTGTCAAGTTGAAAGTGTTCTAAGAACTATCGCGTTGTTCTGAAATGTTCATAGGGGGTGTACTGAAAACACTGTCCGTATTGTTCGCTGGCAAGTTGAAAGTGTTCTAAGAACACTCATAATGTCCGCGGACATTAAAAGTTTCCATAGACCATAGTTGAAATGTTTGACTCTATGGATGTGATATGCTGCGGTGGTTGTGGCCAGGGCATAGAGTCTTGGGTGCATGGCCATTTGGCCATGCACCGAAGACTCTATGCCCTGGCCACAACCACCACAGCATATCACATTCATATTTGCTTATAACTTTGGGTGAAAAACAAATGTATAAGGAACAAAGGTATTATATACTATGGATGTGATATGCTGCGATGGTTCTCCTTATTATTGTATACTTACTGTTTGGTCTAGTAACCGGAGTAGATGTATTTCTTGTTCATTTCTGTGATAAAAGAAAATAGCATGTTAGTATTAGTATTTTGTAATGACTTATTACATTGTATACTCAACATACTTTATTTTTTCTTGGACCCTCATATTTAGTAGATTACAAATCAGAGTACTGTGCAATTTGCTCAGTTTCTGTATTTGTTGCTAAAATCATTGGGTCTGTGGGAGAAAAAAAATCTATGTTGTATTAAAAAAAAAACTTTTTCTGTTATGATACAGTTTATTTGTTAGTTTGTTTTCAGTGTTCACTTGTTGTTTCTGGCTAATGCTTTATACTTTGGCTTGTTGCATTTTTTTGGAGCAGTAACATATTTATTTGTTTGGATATTATAAAATTTTGGAGCAGTTAGATACCAATTGGCGTATTCTAACTGTCTATTTTTTTGATATATTTTAGTCGTATTGATTTATCTATTTGGATATTGTTAAATTTTGGGACAGTTAGATATCAATTGGCGTATTCTAACTGTGTATTTTTTGGTCTAATTTAGTGGTATTCATTTATCTGATTAGTTGTTGTAGAATCTTTGAGCAGTTATATAGCTTTTGGAGTATTCTAACAGTTTATATTTTTTTAACACATGTTTACTTAGGGTTTAAATACAGTTTAGTTATCAAATTTTGGTTTTAAGAACATCAAATAAGCATTTGTAAGATTTGCTGGTAATCTCTGCTTTAGAGTAATGGTACTATCATTACATTCAAACCATCCACATTTCTTTTTTATATATGCAGTGTAGTGCCCTGAATTGGTTGCGGCTCCTGTGTGGTAGATTATACCTATTGTTGTGAAGGTTTTCTTACCAAGTGATATTTGACCATGTGTGAATCCAGTCAGCTTGCAGTTGTTTTTGGTACCATCTGCATTGTAACATAGAAGCATTAGTATTATGTATTTACTATGTGTTTGTATTACTAACGTGGAGCGATTATCTGAATTGCAGGTAGAGCATAATCTACCATGGTTTGCATTTTGTACAAATCGCTGACATGGAATGGATTCACAATTTGGTATTGTTATGTATATATGAAGCGTTCATTGGGGATTTCTTCTTGTGTCACATTGTTGCAGAGAGTGCATGTATGTTTCCACATGTATGAAATCTGAAAGATTTCATTTATAGGTATGTTTTTGTTTTCCAGTACTTGTAGTAAGTACATTAGAAATTCTTGTGGATCTTCCTGTGAGTTTATAGTGAATTTCACCATTCCAGCACAGTAGTCCAATTGTTGTCTTATTCCATAAACACTATACGTGTTGTCAGGATTGTTTGCTGCATTTCTGTGAAGTACTAACATTTGCAAACACAATGGGTCTGTACTGTGTAAGTAAATGTTGTCAACAATTGGTGGTAATTGAAATAGAATATTCATTGCTACATTTGCGTTGCAACTTACACCAACTATATTTGAGAATTTAAATGGTCCAGGTAGTTCTGTATCTAACTGCTTTTTTTGGAGTTTGTCTTCCTTCTTTAAAGAAGTACCTGGTTTACTTTCCCTAATTGATTCTTTTTTGCTTGTGATACTTGATGAAGTATTAGTTTATTTTACTCTCTTTGGAGGATTTGCAGTGACATCCTGTTGCATTTCTGTTTGATTTATTTTTCTTTTATAACGTTTTACTTTTTGTGGAACAGAATATGTGTTTAGGTGGGGGGTGTATAGTGAGCGAAGTCTATTGTATTCTAAAATGCAAGGAATATCAGCGTTTATTTTACTTGCATCAAAGTTGATTAGAAATAGACTGTCAAGTGTACGTAAGCGTGATAGTGCTACGTAGCTCATGCCTTCTTTAAAGTCTGTGTTACCAATATCTATCATTGCTTTGTCTAGGGTAAGACCTTGTGATTTATGAATCGTGACTGCGTATGCAAGAGTTAGAGAAAATTGTTCTCTGCGTACATACATATCTTTGAAGAGAAGGAATCTAGCTGTTGAGCGTCCTATCCTTTTTACTTCTGAAAGTTTGTCAAAGAGTATATTGACAAACTGAATTTTGTTGTCGCGTGGGTATGTTTGAAAGCCAACAACTGTACCCAGTGCTCCATTAACTAGTCCTTGGTCCACGTCAAGGTTACATTTAAGCATTACTCTGCAATTTAAGGATAATTTTAATATCTTTTCTAACCCTGCTGTTTGAGATTGATTTTTCTAAACTATTTAGTCTTGTTGTGGCTTGGTCACACATGGGCAGTGTCATACCATGTACATCTAGTTTGTCTGTGGTGCTAATTTCCATGATTGGTTGCATTTCTTTACTTAGCGTGATTTCAATGAATTTGAAACAGCTTGCAAGAGTTGGCATTAAGGCCATACAATTGACATTTTTGTGGGCTAATTGTTCCATAACATCTGTAGCACATGCATTATTGCCATAAAGTGCATTAATGTGCCGGGTTTTCAATATTGCTTCTGCTTCTTTAGAAAGTATACCAACTCTGATACTTTTTAAAATGATGGCATAAGTGAGATCTGCAGATTGCTGCATGTTTTCTGTTAATTCTCTGTATTGGAAATGTTGCCAAAGGTTGACATTTCCAATGCTGCCAACAGTTTTACGGCAGAGTTTGTGTCCTAATGTTTTAAAAATAGGCTCACCTTTTACTGGTGTTAATTGAAGCAGATCTCCAAAAACAATAATGTGTTTTCCTGCAAAGAGCTCTTCATAGTCTGTTTTGAGTACTTCTTGTAATCTGAGGTGAAGCAAAGCTAACATCAGGTTGGAGACCATGCTCACTTCATCTATTAGTAGTATTTTCATTTGTTTCAATACTCTGCGTAGTTCCATTGCAGCTTCTGCAGAAAGTTTGTAATAGTCTAATTTGTTCTGGTGTTCTACTGGTAATAGTAGTAATCGGTGTAATGTAACACCACCTATGTTGTAGGCAGCTAAAACTGTGGGGGCAGTGACAACAGCTGACAGTTTGTTGTTTGTCAATTGTTGAAGGAACTTACTAATGATTTTGATTAGGAATGTTTTGCCAGAACCAGCTTCACCACTGACGTACAGTAGTATAGGTTTATAATTATGACAGGAACATTCTTTATTTTCATGTTTTACACCATGTGCAATTTGTTTTGTTACTTCTTGAAAAATGCTACGTTGCTCATTGTTTAGTTTTGATTGTAGTATAGTTAAGTCTTCTTTATCTTCATACTGACACATGGTGTTTTCTACTTCTATCATAGCAAATTCTGCCTCATTTATTATTAGTGGTTCTCCCAGTGGTTCTTGGCTTCCTGTTACAGAAGGTTGACTACTGTCAGGAGTGTCCTTATCTAGTTGGGCTTGGAGTTCTTCTTCGTGTTGCTGTACATTGTGCAACATTGTTTTGTACTGTGTAAAGTTTACATCACTTATAGTGCTTTCATTTGCTTTGAAAGCATCCTCATTTGAGTAATAGTTATCTAGTATTTGTTCTTCTTTTCTCCATGGTTTGAAGAGTTGTAGCAGGCGCATGTAATATACTTCTTTATGTTGAGGAGTCTTTAATGACAATTTAATATGATTAATTAAATTTGGTTTAGTGAGTTTAACTAAGCTGCCTTCACAGTTTGTCACTCTATATTTACCTTTTTTTTCATCAGGTTTCATATTATTTTTGTATGTGTAGTTTTGGGCTATGTGGTATAGACACATGTTTTCCAAAGTATTACTTCTGTTTGGGTAGTATGTGTCCAATAAATTGTTTTTTTAAATGTCTTGGCTGTTGGGATCATGTTTGGCTATTGTTTCTATATCTTCATATGATTTTAGAACTCTTTTTCTCGATTTAGCTGGACCAAGACTTAGCCATACTATATTTTCAGATTTACCATACAATGCAGTACCAGTTAAACAATCAGCTGCTTCATATGATACACATTCTCTATGTGTGAGCATTTTTATGCCCAAGATGTATAATTTCTGACACACTGTTTTATCTGATGACAGGTCATTCCAGAGGTCTTGGAGCTCTGTCTTTTCTGCTTTAGTTAAGTATGCTGTGACATATCGTGCAACTGCAGTAGAATTGTCTGCAATGTACTGCACATCTATGTTTGCATTCCATAAGTGGGCAATGATTGCATTATAATCATTGATATATTTTTCTTCTTCTTTTCTTTTTATGTAATATGTATTTTTAGGTGACTTTCCTTTAACACTATGTCTAACTGAAGACATGAGGTTGTTCACTTGACCTGCATTTGTAACTGGTCTAGGGAAACCAAATCGGCATTTGGTGTAGTATTTCCCTTTGTTTTTGTATTTGCGACAGCAAAATTTTCCATATTTGTGTCTTTGAAATTGTAAATTTTGTGCATGAAGATCACTATTTGTGGCTTCTGATGGAATTTCACAAGTGACATATTTTTCAATAAACTGTAAAACAGTGGCATCACTGTCTTGACCAAATTTAGGAGCATCTTTAATCCATAAAAGCATGTGGATATGTGGTGCTCCTCTGGCTTGGTATTCTTTTCTCCAAAAGAAGTGTTGCACTTCTCCAAGGGGAGGAACAGTTTTATTACAAATAAAATGTAGCATAGCAATGAAGCGATGGTGAAAATATGCTGAAACATTAACAGGATCCAAAGAACAAAGTTCTCCAGGTGTTGGCATATCTATGTTTGTTTTGTTTTCATTTGATATGCGTAGGAAATCATGTAAATCTTCCCATGCATATTCTGCACAACTTAATGTAACAAACCAAGTGGGTCGGCCAAGGTTTCTGATCATACAGAGTACTTCTCCATGACGTCGAAATCAGTACTCTTTAGTACCACGCATATTTTCTAATAGATTTGTAATATTTGATTGTAAAACCTCATCCTTTTGTTGCACTTTTTCTAATAATTGTATAGCTGTCATATTTTGAAAGTGTGATCCTGATTTTAATATGTGTGCAACAACGTAACATAAAGTTGCTAGTTCACTTTCAAAGAGTAGGTGGAATATGTATTCCACATTTTGTCTAAATCTGGGATCTTCAGAATACATCCGTAATGAGTGGTAGTCTGAAGCTGATATTTGAATAGGTCTATCATCATACCTTCCTCCTTTGCCAGTAGGAAAGAGTAGAGGAAAAGCACATGCTTCTATACTTTTTTCCCATATGATGATTGGCGATCCTTTTGTTTGACACATTTGGTACGTTTCCAGTACATCCTCTATGGTGTCATTAGAGTGCAAAGGATGAATTGTATAATGGTCTAAAGTATTTGACATTGTAGCAGGATCTAGTAGCGCAAATTGACCAGCTTCTTGTGTTTCTTGAATTATTTCAGTTGTATCTTTCAAGTTTTCTTCAATATTAATTTCTTTGTAATATTCATTATTTTCTTTAAGATATTGCAAGGCTTGTCTAACTTTATGTAAATCTACCAGCTGTTGCCATATTTTTTTGTCTTTTGTAGGTACTCCATTTACTAAGATAATTAAAGATTGCTGCATTGGACGTTGCACTCCTAGAGTATGCACATTTTCTTTTAGATCTAATGGTAAATAAACTACTTTTACACAAATGCCTTTTACCAATTCAGAGGGCGGTAATTTTGCTGTTTTTGGTTGAAGGCGTATTATTGCTTGAAATGGGTGTACTGTTTGAATTATGATGCTCTCATATAAATTAAGTTGTTGTAGGGGTTTTGGTACTGGGTATAATTCCAAATTATTTGTGATAGCACGTGAAGGAGTTTGGTTGTTGTCAAGTTTTGTAGTGCAGTAACTGCAAAGTATTAAGGGGTAAGTTATTTCGTATTTGTTTTCTGCTACAAGGTAGAGAGCTAATTCAAACCATTTACAATCTCCATTGTCTTCTATTTTGTATGATAGGTCTACTACAGTTTTTGTGTTACTTTTATAAAAAAGTTCTACGGCAACATACACATACATGGTTTGGTACTTCAGCTGATGTAGTTTTAAATTTTAGTATTTCTTTTTTGTATGTGTTTAGCAAAAGGTTGCCATGTGTAGAATTGTTGCTTAATTGGTTTAAAGCTATTTCATTCTGTAAATGGCTTTCACTTCCAAAATATTTTTTCTGGATATAGTCAATTTCTTCAAGTAGGTCTTTTGCTGTACCATGTAGAAGGATGTTATTTAAATTTGCTAGTGCTAAAGCAGGACTTTTAGCATATTGCAGTTTATAGACTAGATTTCTTATAGTTGAATGATGTGTTGATATCCTTTTGATATCATGGAAAGTGATTTTACAAGTAGGTCCTGTAATGCGGGCCAATGAATGTCCTTGTAGTCCTGTGTACTTGCGCACTGGACAGGTATCCATATTTTGCAGTAATTTAATTTTGATTTTGTCTTTGATTTAAACACATTTATTGAGGAATTGGCATAAAGATTTGAAACATTGTTTGGGAATGTTACACATTGACGTGCATGGCCATTTGTACACTAGACGTTCTGATTCAGTTGAATGGAGGGGTAATTCTAAGTTTTCAGGGCATATTTTTGTAAGGAGTTCTTCTTGTTTCATTATGGTATTATTCACTTTTTCATAACCTCGACCACTGCTATGTATGGCAATTGTATTTGTTTGCTTTTGTTTGTACGCTTCTTCATTAAAATATGGTTCTGTGCTCGTAGTATGATTCCATTTACCTCCGCAGATACTTAAGAAGTTCTTTCTGTTGACATTTCGCTTATTGAGAAGTCTTTTTTGTAATTTAGTAATTAGTTTCGTTAGTGGTTTCATTTTGTTTAACACTAAAATAAATAACTTTCTTTTGAGAAGAATTGCACTGTCCATCAACGCTTCTAAGATTAATTTCCTACGATAGGTTTTAAGCATTGAACCTGATTTCTCTCCTGTTTTTATAAGATTTTGAAGGACTTTGTGACGGTACATTTTGGCTAAAATACTTTACTTGTTATGCCTACTTTGCACTATATTAAAATTTAAAGAAGTAGTTTTATCTGTAGTGATAGCTGATTTTCTGTTAATTGTTTTTTGGTTTGTTTTACATTTTGATAGAGGAGGCAAAGTTTTTGTACTTGAAACTTCTTGTGTTTCACTAAATGACTGTATTAGATGTTTTGTTTCAACTCTTTTTACAAATTCTGCTAGAGATGGATGCTTATGTTGGACACTTTTATTTTCATTTGCTCTACGTCTGCGTTGCTTTCTACGGACTTGACTTTTGGAAGGCATTCTTTAGGGTCTGTTGAAAAAAATAAAGAAGGTATGGGTTGGGGTGTTCTGCAATGTATGTGTGCTGTGTGCATGAGTGTTTGAGTAAGATGATAAAGATGTATGTAATGGTGTGTGATTGTGCATTGGGAACTATAACTAGTAGGGATAGATATTCTTGAATGTATGTGTTACTAAACTGGGGTTCAGATGACAAAAAAAAGTAAGCTAGTGGTGTGGAAAAGTACAAATAGTAAATCTAATGTATTCAATTAAAACGGTTGTTTGTTCTATAATATGAAAATTGTAGCGGTTCAGTTGGGTAATTTGTGTGTCCAAAAATAGGAATTTGTGGGCCATTCTGGCTGTAAACCGCTGTTTAAGACATGGAGATTTTTGGACAAAATGGTACACAATCTCTATTTTTAGGCACAGAAATTGCGTGTACTAACTTTACAGTATGTTTGAGTAATAATACAAATATTATGGTGATATTCTACTTACTTTGTTTCTTAAATTAACAGGTAACTTCTTAGTTCTTCTTTGTTCTCCGAATTCGGCTGCTTCTTTTCAGGAGACTGGTCTTCACTGCAATTGTAAAAGATTCAAATTAGTAATTTTGTTTGTATATAGCGCTGTTTTAAATTTAGATATAGATTTTTTTAATTGAAATCCTCGCACCTTCTTCAAAACTATTCAACTAATTTATTTACATAAGATACATTGCATCAGTTCAGTACATATGATATGTTCTTAATGAACAAATTGTATTGAATGACTAACTGTAGCAAAACAAATATCTTTACTATGTCTTGTGAAATTTATAATATACCAGTGAATACCACTATTTGTGTAACTAAGCTGTTCTAGGTAATAGCGCCTCAATGTCATGTCTAAATTAAAGTAATTAAGTAAATAAATAAATAAAAACAAAAAAATATGAAATTGTATAAGTATTTTTTTTAAAGATTTAAACATAGATTGTGCTTGCATGCAATTTCGTTTGAATATATGTAGTCTATAAATTTCATTTTAAAAAATGTTAGTTTAACATGATTTGAGTGTGTGTGTCTAAAGAAAATAAATAGTATAAAGGTTTATAAGTGATATTTGATTTTAGGAAATTGAAAAAAATACAGTAAATTCATTTTACAGATTACACAAGCTAAAAGTCTGTTTGAAAATATGTTCATCTACTGTACAGAAAATATGCATACCTGAAGTTTGTGTTCATGCATATGGATATGCATGGAGCTGCAAGTAGAAATCTTGGAGACTTGTACAGTATTTCTAGTAGATGGTGCTTGCCAATTATATGACACTTGTACTCAGAGAGATTCACAGTACATTTGCAGTGCTGAACTATGATGATGCAGTTAGATGTAGAGGTCTTGAATGTGATTGGTGCATGGTCATGTGACTTCTTAGCTACATCCAATGAGGGAATGGCAGAGAGAGTGAAGTGGAAATGGTAGAAGGGCTGTTCATGTTACGATATGTCCACGGACATGACGGTAGTTCGCGGACATCGGGAGTTACATCCAGGGATTTTTGGGTTCAGAAGTCATGCAAATGAGAATGAGTACTGAAAGGGATTGGTCAGGAAAGTTTAGTGGGTGTGTTGTGCCAGAAGAGAGTTTCTCATATACTGTTTTTGCTGAGAGAACAACAGATAGCTATGTCTGTGTGTTTTAGGAAAAAGATGGTAGGGATTTTTGGAGATTCATGGATATATTAGTTGAAGGTGCATGCAGAAAGCTGTGGAGTAGCTGTAGATCTTGGATTCCCACATGTGGAAGTACACTGGCATGGAGTACGTGGAATGAAGTGGTTGGACTTGCTACCTCTTTGTGCCACTTTGGAGACAGAGCAACATCCAGACATAATTGTAATTCATTGTGGAGGGAACAGTTTAGGACATGTGACTGGAATTTCTTTGCAATTTGCTATGAAAGAAGTACTTGGGAAGGTTATGGACATGTTTCCTAATTCTCAAGTGATATTTTCACGGATTGCGCAGAGACAAATGTGGCTTCGTTCTTCTTCATTTGGTCCACAAATGGAAAAAGCAAGGCGCAATGTTAATAAAGCTGTTTGTGCCTTTCTAAAAGATTTTGGCATGTCTTCTTTTCACAATGAAAATATTCTGTTTCTTAGTACAAACATTTTTCGCAGAGATGGAGTCCATCTTACTTATGGTGGCAATCAGATTTTTCTGAGAAATGTACAAAATGCATTGCGACCTTTTTTGGAATTACAACATCCATTTTGAAGAGGTGTTAAGAATTTATAATTTTTGACTTACAAACACCTCCCAAAGGCTCTTTTCGAGCCACTACTTCCTCCCAGAGAAAATTGCAATGTTTGTGATAGGGTAGCAACCCAATTTTTTAAATGTTCGCGAACTGTCTGCGGACTTCTAAAAAATACAAAGGGCCCTGCTTCATTTATTTTCACTTCCATTTTTTAACTGTGAAAGGCGGCTCTGAAAAGAGCCTTATTTGTTTTGGGATTTTTGATATTTTGTATTTCTTTTGGTTTTTTATACACGACACACTAGGAGAGGAGGGGAAAGGAAGGTAAAGGGGGGACACCAACCACAGGGATAAGAAAGGGCGAGCTGAGAGAGGAAGATGTAGAGTGGGTTTTATTTGGGTAGTGAGCAGATCTTCTCGTGCTCTGAGACGATAGTCTCAAAAGCACTACGAAGTCACTCCCCCCTGCAGAGTACTGTGTCACAGTACATACATACAACTGTGACCCTCGAAAGGTAAGGGTCATCAGCATTCTCTATGGCCTGTGAGGCAGCTTGAGGAAGACACTGTCCCACAGAGGTGGTCCTTGTGGTGACAGGATCAGAAACAGAGGATGAAGTAGAGGAAATCAACCTGCTACGTTCTTCGCAAGGTACAACCCTGCGAATAGCCCCAGAGTGAAATGACCTCAGGTGTCGCTTCATAGTAGTGGTCCCAAAGCTGTACTTACTGTGCTTCCCGTGACTGAGTATCATTTTGCACTCATTGCAGGTAACACGGTTCACACAAGCCTTAGGACCATTCCCATGAATGGTAAATAACCGCCACACCCAAGACTCACTCCTAGTGCGGGTAGTAGGGATTTTCTCTACCTCATTCTCATCATCCTCTTCTTCCTCCTCTGCATCCTCACTCCTGTTCCCCTCTTCAGGCCCTTGGGGAGGTGGTGATGGTGGAGGGGGTGAGGGTGGTGCTGAAGCAGGTACAGCACCAGGTGGCAGAAGTTCAGCCATGGATGCCATCTCGATGATGGTGTAATCTGCAGGTGGCAGCAAAAATCACTGTGTTCTGAAGAATAGCCAGAAACACAATGAGAATAAGCTCTAAGGCATGGTATTTTATAGGGGTGCTTGTGCGAGGTCCGCGGACATACGCGCTGTCCGCGGACAGATCAAACACAAAAAAAAGTTCGAAAAGTTTCAACAGGTATCTAGAAACTCAGGATTACTATGTGGGACTTGTGCCATGGTGAGATTTTATTGAAAAATATTATGGATTAATTGAAAATGTACTTTTAAATTGTTCGGGGACACAAACAGTGTCCGCATTCAGAACACGCGATCAGCGTGGGCGCGGTCATATGATCCATTTGCGAACAAGTCAGCGAAGGAAGCGCATGTCCGCAGGACACCAAATGCATGGAGATTGGTTAGCGCATGCGCCAATGATGTTCTACGGACACTGTTCGGGTCCTGAAGTAATTAAAAATGCGTCACACGTGAAACGAACATTTCAGGACAGTAAGGACAGATATAGTGTTCTTCAGGACACGTCCAGTTTTGTTTATGTACGAACATTTCAGGACACCAATTGTGTTCTTAGAACAGTTTCAACTTGCTAGCGAACAGTACAGACAGGTATAGTGTTCTTTAAGAAACCTCTATTTTCGTTTAATTACGAACAATTCAGGACACCGGGTGTGTTCTTAGAACAGTTTCAACTTGCTAGCGAACACTACGAACAGGTCTAGTGTTCTTCAGGACACCTCCATTTTCGTTTACGTACGAACATTTCAGGACACCAATTGTGTTCTTAGAACAGTTTAAACTTGATAGCGAACACTACGGACAGATATAGTGTTCTTCAGGACACTTTAATTTTTTTTTTTACGAACATTTCAGGACACTGCGTGTGTTCTGAGAATAGTTTCATCTTGCTAGCGAACACTACGAACAGGTATAGTGTTCTTCAGGGCACCTCCATTTTCGTTTACGTACGAACATTTCAGGACACCAATTGTGTTCTTAGAACAGTTTAAACGTGATAGCGAACACTATGGACAGATATAGTGTTCTTTAGGACACTTGAATTTTTTTTAGTTTCTTTACGAACATTTCAGAATACCTGCACTGTCCGCGGACACTTACATTGTTTTTTAAAAAAAACTATTTACAACACAATATAAAAATTAAACTTTATTTAACATATATTAATAATTTATGACAGAGAAGGTGAGGCAGAAACAGAAACAGAAACAGGAGAATTAGGGGTTTTAACATGATTGTTATTAGATGAAGAAGGGATGGAAGTCTCATCAAAACGTTTTGGGTTATGGAGAGGGTTTGGGGATAATTGACTGGGATATGGTGAGGCGGGACAAGTACATGTGGGACAATGGTACGAGATTTTTGGTTTAAAATGATCTTCCACAAAAGTTTTCAATTTATTAAAATTAGTCAACAATAAATGCATTTTTTCTTCTATACTGTGAAAAGTGTTATCCATAACAGGTTTTTCTGAAGTATTTTCTATTTTGGTATGCTCTGTACAAAAAAATATATATATATATATATATGTTAAATTATACAAAATAATAATAATTAAATGGTTTATATTATAAAGTGTTAACCATTAGTTTCACTATCTTGTGACATTTCTTCATGTGGGAAATTCTCCTCTAGCCATTCCAGAGTACTAGACATTTCTGTGAGAAAAAAAAAAGATAATATTTTTTTTATCTAATACAGAAAGTTTATAAACATATGAATAAAATTAAGTACACTTACTGTTTCAGGTAAGATATGTCCTATGTACTCAGTGGGTCTGCTCTTGTTCTCAGTTCTGTCGTGTTTGTGAGGTAATTATGTTGGAAGCCAATTTATCTTCTTGTGGTATATTCCATTTTAGAACATAGTGCATTTAAATGAACGGTTAGTGTGTTGTATATATGGGTTACATTTCTTATGTATTAGTACATATAATGTGTTTGTGTGCTCCTTTTTGAATTTGTTAAATGTTCCTATGTTATGATATAACAATCAAACATAACCCCCCAGAGTTTTTAGGTAGTGGTACTGTTCTTCGAACATGTCCGCGAACATTAAATGAGTTCGCGGACATCAAGTACAGTAGAAGAGATTCAGTCAGTTCCATATGACATGTACATAAGGTCAAAGTCATTATTGTTAAGTTGCACTACTAAAAACCTATGAAATTCAGTGAAAGAACTTTGTTAAATGGACGTTATGGTTAAGTTGCACTACTAAAAACCTAAGAAATTCAGTGAAAAAACTTTGTTAAAGGGATGCTATGGTTAAGTTGTGCTGCTAAAAACCTATGAAATTCAGTAAAAAAACTTTGTTAAATAGACGTTATGCTTAAGTTGCACTACTAAAAACCTAAGAAATTCAGTGAAAAAACTTTGTTAAAGGGACGTTATGGCTAAGCTGCGCTGCTAAAAACCTTTCAAATTCAGTGAAAAAACTTTGTTAAAGGGACATTATGGTTAAGTTGCGCTGCTAAAAACCTTTCAAATTCAGTGAAAAAACTTTGTTAAAGGGACATTATGGTTCCAAGTAAAACCGAAAAACCCTTGAAATTCGCCAGTTATGGTTAGCAGCGCAACTTAACCATAACGTCCCTTTAACAAAGTTGTTTCACTGATATATATATATACCTCTATAACTATATAGCTACATATGGACAAATAAAAGATGGATGTTTCCAGTGTACGTTATAAAGCAGTGCTGAACATAAATAAGAATGCCACACTTCAGTTTGTTACAGTTAAAAGCATGTTTTAATTGCACAATACAAATGAATCTCAGCAGACGGAGATAGGATGTGCAGGAAGCCAAAAGTCTTATCAAACAGGACTTGGCTGACATTGGATACAAATTGTGTGAAGGAACAAGGGGCTTCTGTTCAGGAAGCTCGAGCAAAACAAAATATGTCAGAGGACAATTAAAAAAGAATATTAAATACACAAAAAGCTTGATTTCATGGTGTCCAGTCACATGGGAGAAAGAAATTGGATGATCGAGTTGGTCACACCTACGCACGAAGGCTGGCTGTTCCTACACTCCTTAAAATTCTCAGAGCAAGGCACAAACCCAGGCCAAACTTCAAAGCACTAATTGACACTGGACTGTTGAGGTGATGATGGATTTATATAATAATTGGTGAGAAGCTGGTTTCTAGATGAGCCCACTAGTACTTGGATGTTCCGTCTGCATGCTGCTAAACATAGGTGGAAAAGTATTGAAGGGTGCGGAAGCCAACCAGTTGAGTTGTAGAGGACCATGTAATCAAGGGTCCTATAGTTTGTGGAGCTAATGGAACGTTGTGTATTTAGTGACATTCATAGTGGCCATGTTTAGGGAGGGCTTAGTTACACCACCTGATGTTAAGCACCCTATCACCTTTCTTCACGGTTCTATACTAATATGGAATGTTTGTTTAGACATTGGCTTAGAACCAATCACTCCCTCCAATGGGTTTTTGTAGTTTGGCACGTAGGTAGTGACGCAGGTCAACATCAATGATGATGATTTTATGCAATATAACCTCAGTTTCTACTAAGATGCATTGAGTAAGAGGATTGAATGACTGCCGATGTTTGTTGTACTCCCTGTTTTATATACTTGTTAATAAAACGG
This sequence comes from Ambystoma mexicanum, assembly GCF_040938575.1. NCBI lineage: Eukaryota > Metazoa > Chordata > Amphibia > Caudata > Ambystomatidae > Ambystoma > Ambystoma mexicanum. The sequence continues at coordinate 472,757,024 of NC_090934.1, forward strand.
ACTCCCCTTTTGCCAAACTACCTGAGTTGTTTTGATTATTGATGTATGAATAAAATCTGCATCCCCATCCATCTCTAGAGTATTGCTACTCATCTTAAAGAGCTGGAAGAACCCAGTTCACTGTGGATTTCAAAACCCTCAATGAGGAGGATTTAATGGCAGACAGCCGTAACAATGTTGGAATTGTGGGAGGATGGGACATATAGCTTGAACATGTACAAGTAGAGGGGGCATGCAGCAGATTAGGCAAGCTTCAAGAGGGAGGATGTGCTATATTCCACAATACAATACAGAACCACAGGAATATTATGCCCACCATCACATGCAGAATTAGACACATGCGCCACAAATACAACAAGCACCAGTGCAAATGCAAGTGCCACAAGGGCAATCACAGCAAATGCCTATACAAACACAGCAGATACAAACCCAGCAAGCGCAAACACAACAGGCCATGGTACCACAATGGAATACAAACACAGGAGTCCCACAAACATCCACACCTAGAATAGAGAGTCATTGTAGGCGGAAATCTTTTCATGGGTACGGGGATGAATTTAAATCCACAATAGGATGCACAAAAAGCAACCTGATGTGTTCAGTACTATAAGTGACACCGGACCCCCAAGAGGCACCAAGGGTCAAGGTGACAATAGGAGGCAAAACATTCTTGTAGATACTGGAGGAATTTGTTTCTGTGTCAGTGAGGGAAAATACCCAATGTCAGGAATTGCAATCTCTATAGGAGAACATGACATGTCTATGCCATTACTACATTCTTAGCAGACACCAGTTAACATATTAGTGAGCGACTTGATGAAAAGACTTAACATGACGATATCTTTTACTCACAAAGGGATAGTGTGCTCTACTCTAGGAATATGTTTTATGAATATGAAGGAGTTTATATTAGCCTTTACAGGACAGAAGGCATTAAGAGGAGTCCCTTTGGATCCAGAAGTATTTTTGTAAGGAGTGAATGTTTTATTAACGTTGTTACTCAACAATTGAGAATACCTGAAGAGTTTTTGTTTAGACCAGAAATACCTATGGATGATGAAGATGGGCAGATTATTCCCTTGGAATTGGAAGCAGGAGTGGTCAGAGATGAAAGGGTGGTTGTCCCTGGGACAGATTATGAGGGAAGAGGATGGAGAGCAGTGATAGCCCTTAGTAAAGGATATAGGTTGAGCGATTTGACAGATGACGAGCTTTTCAGAGATGATTATTCAGATGATGAGTTAGCATTTTTCTTAAGTCTCACTTATTGGATTAAAGTAGATAAAAGAGAAATACTGCAGAGAATGGCAATGGTAGAGAAGAGGCCGCCATTTTTCCAGGAAGGTTCAGAAAAAGTTTCAAATATTCTATGGACTACTAGCCCATATGATGTGGGTTTATTGAAAGGAGTAGGAGCAGTTAAAATTAAGCTTAAACCAGCACCAATATTACCATGATCAAAGCAATATCCCTTGTCCAGAGAAGCAGATGAGGGTATATTTGAGACCATTTCCGCTTTAATGAAGCTGGGAATATTGGTGTCATCTGAGTCCCCATGTAACACGGCTGTGTACCCTGTTTATTCAGGATTTCCGCCGCTAAACCATATTGTTGAAGCAGAGTTTAATTCAGTTCCGAATCCTGCTACAATATTATGTAATATTCCATCTAAGGCTACATTTTTCAGTTATAGATTTAACAAATGTGTTCTTCTCAGTTCTCATACATGAGGACTCACAAGATTTGACTTCATTTTCATATAGAAATGCTCATCTGAAACATACTCGTTTGTCCGAGGGGTACTGTAAGGCCCCATTAATTTTTAAAAGAGTCCTTCTGATGGACTTAGGTAATGTTCAACTTGAAAGTGCAAAGGTTCAGTATGTAGACGACGTATCAATATGCAGTGAGACAGAAGAAAGATGCAGAGAAGACTCAGTTCGACTCATGACCATATTAGCAGAAAAGGGATACAAAGTAGATAAAGAAAAATTACAATACTGCCAGGAAGAGGTCCTGTATATAGGACAGTTGATCTCTCAAGAAGGGAGAAAAGTGAAACCTGAAAGAGCAGACACAACTATGAAGACTCCAGAACCTAAAACAGTGAGAAAAATGCTAACATTTGTATGCCTGTGTAATTATTGCAGGGCCTGGGTTTTCGATTACAGTACATATATTAGACCACTTTTAAAAGGACTCAAAGAACCACTGGCAGACAAAAGTAAGATAAGATTGACCGATGAAATGACTGAATGATTTGAAGAATTAAAAACAGCGATCAGTACAGCCCCTGTGCTAGGAATTCCAGACTATCATGACCTATTTTCTCATTCAAATGGAAAAATGATGACAGCATTCATCACACCTAAAACAACATTAGGACATGGACATAAACCATTGGCTTACGATTGTGGAATTTTAGATCCAGTAATGAAAGGGCCTTACCCTTGCAAACAAGCATTAGCAGCTGCTGCATTTACCATTAAAAAGGCTTCAAGTAATACAATGGAGTGTTCAGTGACACTTTTTCTTTTACACACATTAGTCGCTATTCTAGAGAAGCCCAACAGTGCATTGACTGCACAAAGTATACTGAGTTTTATTAAAACATTCTATGTGTCAAAGATAATGCTCTTAGAGGGGAGGAATTCTCTTTATAGACAGTTCTAGAAATATTGACAAATCGACTAGCACAAGAAATATTGGATCAGCAGTAGTGAAAATGAAACGAGAGGGTAACTTTGAAGTAGTGACAAATGTGAGATTGTCTTTGCATTGCTCAGCACAGGCTGCAAAAGTAGTAGTGCTTATTGTCGCACTCCAAATATATGAGGATGAAGAAGTGATATTGTACCCTGACTCTGCCTACGTGACATCAAATGTACATGCAGGTTTGTCAAGCTGTAAAAGGAGGGGTCTACTCCGCGCAGACGGCAAACCAGTGCAACATGCATCTCTATTGGATAAACTTATTGAAGCACTAACCCTCCCATTGGCTATCGCAGTCGTGAAGTGCGCAACCCACTATAAGAGAACAGACATGATTTCTCGCAGAAAGAAAGCCATGGATTTAGAAGCCAAAAAAGCAGCTTAGTTCCCAAATATTTCTGATTTTGAAGTAAAAAATATTAAACAAATGAAAGTCAGGGGTACAATGGTAAAGGAGGGTTTTAACATGTTTCTATCATTCAGTTAATGGATTTACAAGGACGAGCTTCACAAGAAGAGAAATATCTATGAAGAAAGTGGGGGTGTTCTTTATCCCCCCACTGAGGTGATATGGAGACAGGACAGTACTGAAAAGCCAGTTATGCTTCTACCATTATTGAGGGTAGTACTTGAGCAGCTCCACTCCCCAGCGCATATGAGTCGAGAGAGAGAGAGTCTTGGTGCTACAATCGCAGAAGATTGGTTTTCATCAAATTTATTAGAACATGTGACACAGTTTATTGTAAATTGCTTCGTGTGCCAGAAATGTACAGCACAGCACACTCTGTGAACAGTGAGAGGAGCAATTCCCAGACCCAATTGCCCATTCCAGCATCTACATATAGATTATGTGAATATGTTGCAGACCTGCAGCCATTATAGATACATGCTGGTCGTCGTATGTCCCTTTTCCAGATGGATTGAGGCAGGTCCATGTACACACCCCAATGCCACATGTGCTGCCAAGTTCCTCCTGCGATAGGTGTTCCTAAGATGGGGTGTGCTCAAAGTCTTGCATTCTGACAATGGACTGCATTTTGTAAATAAACTGTTTGAGCAAGGCACTATTTTATTAGGTAAAAAGCACAAGTTCTCTTCGGCCTATCACCCACAGCCTAATGGAATTTGTGTGAGATTAAATGGACTCCTTAAAGAGAGGATAGCAGAGAATAAGATAACTTTAAAGAAGGGGTGATTGCATTGCCTACCCTTTGAATTATATGCATTACGAAATCAGCCTGGTTCATATCACCACCTGACTCCTCATGAGTTGGTGACTGGATGCTTTAAGAGAACCTCTTGCTTCTCCTACCACATTAGAAACTGATGCCCACAGTGTAGCAAAGACATAAGATGATGAAATGCATGATTATTTGGCAACCATGACCTCTAGTGCCTCTTTCATTTCTCAACAGATCAAGAACCAGAGGGAGGGGGTCAAAGAGGATTGCAGAAGACAGCCAAACAATTGATCCTGATGATTTACTAAAGCAACCCAGTTTATTTCCAGGGAACCAAGTGCTGGTACACAAATGTGTTCGCACTTGGAATTAACCCCGTTTTGAGGAACCCTATAAAGTGGAAGAAGTAACTTCAATGGCTATCAAAATACAAAGAAGATGAGCCTGGCTGCACCTACACAACATCAAACCATATAAAGGAGAAACATTGACCCCTCCTGAAGCTACTGACAGTGAAGCAAGAGAAGAAGTTCAGCGTATACAGACCAGATTGGTTACCAGGAGCAAAGACAAGGAATTTGTGGAGTCTAAGAACACTTTGGAATAAATACTGGTGTTTCTTGAATCTAATAAGGAATGAATGGACTTGCAGCTATCCTGGAACTTTTTTAGATAAGTACAAGGAACAATTTGTTGAAATACCGGAGCTGAAGAAACGGAGCACACAGCATTTCCTATGCTACCCATCGTAATAACATTACACACATTTTTATATGCTGTTGTTACTTACTCCATTGTGACATTTCTCGGCAATCCCAAAAACAATTATATTATTTTCAGAATGATAGTCGCTATTATTTTGCTGTTTTTGGTATAAAAGTGTGATTTTAAACAGAGTAACAAAGTTACATATTGAGTTACAACAGGATGGAAATATTTTAAAATATGAGAGGTGCATTACCATCAAGAAAATCAATGGGTTGCTCTGGAATGCTAATTGTGATTTCATTCTGTCTTATGATTTGTCTTTTCTTCCTAATTATTATGGCATTTAGACACATAATGCTTAAAAATGCAGATACAGTGGTTGACAATGTAACATGTTTTATCATTCCCAATAAAAGCAGAAGTAGCATTTCTCCCGATGTTATTAAACAAATTATCTGATTAAAAAGGGATGCTGGTGAAGATAATGAAGATATAAATACATATCTTAATAATTCAGTTAATTTAAAGAATAACATGTGGTATCAGCACATGAAGGAGATGGGAGAGGGAACGTCAGATGAAAGTTGCTACGTGTGTTCACTCATCCCCTATGCGATAAATGCAACCAGAATATTTATTGCAAGAGAAATAATAGCACATGATGCTAAGTGCCTCAGTCATCTAGCAGCATGCACAACCAGAGGACAATTCGAAGGAGGATGGGAAACTCTACAATGGTGATCAAGGAGAACATTCCCATATCAAGATGCCTAAGTGAAAACACAAGAGATGGAAAAGGAGATAGGTTGGACAAGCAAGATGCTTATATACCCATCCCAGGCTGACGAGCAAATAAAGGTTGCTGAAATTAAGAGAATGGAAAGTTCAGACATAGTAGAAAGAGCAGGAATACTAGGATGCTGGGAGAGGCCTCAGCTATTGGTATATGGACGAGTTGCCAGCAGTACTGCATGGTAAGAAGGAATGTAATCCTGTACTGCACCCTTACTAAAGAACGAACCAGTGAGCATAGTATAAATAATGAATGGCATGTGCCTAAAGTCATGGGCAAAGTATTCGAAGCTGCTAACATGCGTTGATAATGAAGCAGGACCAGTGTCTATAACACAAGTAACTAATGCACATCAAGGTTTAGAAGCAAAGGCCTGGTTCTAGTTGGAGAAAATAAAAGATGTAAGCACATATTTGAAGTACCAGGAATGAATGAAGGAACTGCTGTACTGATGGATCATTATTGGGTCTGTGGATCCAGAGCTTAAATGCAGCTGCCTAAGAATAGAATTGGGGAGGAATATGTTCTATTACAATCATACATGTTCCTGCATTAGTTATTCCCCAAGGTGACCTCCATATTGATGAGTTCCCAAAAATAAATGAGTACCAGAGGAAAAAGAGGTCACTGAATCTCCACCGGCTGAAGAGGGAGAACTACTTCTCAACAAAGTCCATAAAATCATATGACGATATTCCAGAGGATCATAGACTGTTCAGCGAAACAGCAATGATATTAACAACCATATTCATGCCAGGACTACAGACTAAAGTGAATGCCAAGTGGTTAAAAATAACCAGATGGGAGCTGCTACAAACTATCAACATGACAATAAAATGATTTAATGCAATCGAGGAAGAATTGAGGGCAATCAGACTGATGTCCCTCCAGAACATGTATGTCCTGTACTTAATTACAGCAATGGAAGGAGGCATGTGTGCCAAGATTGGGCCTTCTTGCTGCACATTTAAACCTGCCCATGATGGAGAAAATTGAACTTTGACAGAAGCAATATCTTTGCTGGCAATCCTGCATACAAAGATGGAAGATGAAGCTGAAGAGCCAGATGATGATGACTGATTCTTGTCCCTGTTCTCATGGATTCTGACCTATCTGGCGAATGCCTTTAAGTTACCTTGAGCGATATTAGTATTGTTATTGCTAGGATTCTGCCTTATAAGGATCATTTTAGGGTAGTGCGAGAAGACTGCTAAGGAAGCTATTGGAATGAAGATCATGATTGATGTGAATCATGACCATACACCACAGACAGAAGACACCACCCATGAGAATATAAATATGAGTTTGTTGGCATACCCGCGAATGATGTTTTACTACCCAAAGTATCATAAGAACTATATTGGACGTTGGGTATTCTGTCAACTGACTGGAGAATGCTGTCACATGGTCTGGAGTGTGGATGAGCATATAAAAAATGCAGGTGATTTGAGGGGGGTGACAAACTTATGGATTCCTAAGAAATCAAAGTATGAAGAGAAGATGAAGAAGAATGAAGAAGAGGAGGTGGTTGAGGATTTGACCAGAGGGGGGAATGTATCGGAGCAGGTAAGCAAGTCATCTCTAGCTCCCGCCTCCTCACCTCTGTCATACTGGAACAGCAGAGAAGAGATCCATGTGGGACCCCAGGTATCATCCCAATACCGCACTGAGTGTGTGAGAGATGATATTCACTCAGACACCCATATTGAATGTATGACCACAGTGAAAGGGTGGAAGGATGTCTGCAAACACCATTGGACATCCAAGAGCTATAAGTGAAATCTGATGAGAGCAGAGTGGCATCATGAAAGAAAAACACGTAGATGCACTGAAATGTTATGCAAATCCTTAAAGGATAAATATGTAACTGAAGTAATAAGAGAAACATGTAATCGGAGATAAATAAATCATATGCATTAGAGCAATGGATGAAAAGCTATGAAGTGAATGTACCTAGCAGAAATGCAGAGTAGCTGAGACATATAGAAGCTTACTGCAGAAGAAAATAGAGCCTGGCCAAAGCGGCCATGACAGAAAGATGGACATCGGACTTGTATTAAAATCATTCAAGCTACCTCAAGGGCAGACCAGGGCTACAGAATCAAGAGACGCTGGAAAAACAGATTCAGGTGAGGAACACAGAGGAATCTATTGCCCTAGGACCAAAGATACCACATCAAGGGATAATTACAAAGCAAGACATATTTCTCTTAGCGAAGAAGAAAACATCTGCAAGAGCCAAGTATTGGACAATTAGGATCCAAACAGCCCATGCAAGGTGGAGTGAGCAAATCTCCAGAGGCCAAGGAGAGTAATGACACTCAGCTTAATTAAATCAAATAGTAGTAAATAGAAGGATGAAATGGGCAAAATCGTGGTCTCCTCACACGTGATTCAGAAGTGGAAAACAAGGTCTATTCATTAAGCTACAGATAAAGATAATGGTGTACCTACACTCCCTTGAATGTCCTAGAAAAGAGAGCAGGCTTCAAGGTCAATTATAAAGAAGAAAGTGTAGAGGAGGAGCCAAGTACCCCCACCTCAACCAACCCTCCCCTGTTACCTGTATGCTGGAAACCAGAGTATGTGACATACACAGAACAGTTGAATTGACAAAGAGCAGAATAGGGACTCAGTCCAGTACCAGTGAAAGTACCAATATCTAAGAGAATCCGGGAGCCAGGGTACCCATTGAGAAAACCACATCTGTATACAAAAAAATATGATGGCCTTTGAATGAAATCCCTGAAGAAGCAGAGCCAATAAGCGGCAAGGATGAATGGTAATGTCACTAACCATTGCCAGTATATGCTACATGGAGCTGAAGATGACGTACATAAAAGAGATGTGACCTGAGAATGCAGATATTGTATAAGGCATCAAGAAAGTATCAAGGATAAGTGACATCTTGGGATCAAAGTGAAAAAACGTATGCCAAAGAAACAGAAGAAAAAGAAAAAGAAGATAACAAGTTATTTGACATGTGTACAGACGCAAAAGAAACGCAAGTGGCAAAGTAATCGTGAAGCTAGCTCTAAGCTTATAGTGAAATAGATTGTGGCAAGCACCAACGTATACATATAGGAATGAGAGAACTATGGATGTTTCAACTAAACGTATTATAGCAGGTTGGACAGTAGCAAAAAGGCCTAATTTCAGTGTGTCGCAGTTAAAAAGCAAGTTGAATTAAAAGTGAATTTCTCAAGGCATTGGCTGGACGATCCAGGAAATGAAGGTCTATTCGAACTGGAGTGAACTTACATTGGATAATAAATCGTGTGAAAGAACAAGACTCCTGTTCAGAAGGGATGAACATAACAAGGAAGACGTCAGAGGCGTATGAGAAAATAATATTAAATACACGAAAAGGCTCGATTCCATGGTCTCCAATCACATGGAAGCATGAAGTTGGAGGAACGAGATGGTCACAGCTTCGCACGAAGGCAGACTGTACTTCTCACTCCCTAAATTTCCCAGAGCTAAGAACACTCTCAAGGACGAGCTTCAAAATCTTAATTGACAGTAGACCACTGAGGTGTTGATAGATTGATATGCTAATTATTGTAAAGCTAAAGTTAAGGCAACCTCACCAGCACCTGGATGGCCAGCCTGCAGGCTGCTAACATAGTTGGAAATGTACTGAAGGAGGATAGAGTGGCAACCAATTGCAGAGGACCTGCATATTTAGGAGTACTATAGTGTGTAAACCAATGGGACATCGTGTATTTAGTGACGTTCATAGTGTAATTTTTAGTGGAGGGCTTAGTTGGCTGACCTGATGATAAGTAACCAATAACGTAGTTACACTTTTTTAGACTACACAGTCACACAGTATGGATTGTATACTTAGATGTTCACTCCGAGCCAATAACCCATGCTTATATGTTTTTGTAGTTTGCCACGTAGGATGACGTTAGCACACACGTAGGTTAACATCATTAATGACGAATATTGCTTATAAAAGTTTAGTTTTTTCTTAGATGCGTTGAGTACGAGGATTGAGCGATTGCGTTGATGTTTGTTATGCTCCCTGTTTTGAAAAACTGATATTAAAACAGACTTCCTTTTTTCAACTTCCAGAGTCGGCTCTATTATTGATGTATGAGTAAAGTCTGCATCCCCATCCATCTCCAGGGTAATTGCTACTCATCAAAGGGGATGGACTATGCAGTTCACTTGGCAGCAGAGAGAGGATGGTTCAGAGTCATTGATCTGAGTAAACTTTAGAGTTTCGCAATATCGGACGACCTTTGCCATTTGACTGAAAGGCCGTGAAGATAGTGGCTAGTGTAATTTTAAAAAAGTCTTGCATAGAATCCCCTCCCACCTCTATGTGAAGTGGATCGATCGGAATGTTGAAGAGGCGGATGAGAAAGGTGGATGATCGTGAGAGTCAGAAGACGAAAAATTATATCGGTGAGTAAAAAAGTGAGTGAGTTGACAAAAGCATGGGTGATGAGTTAAGAAAAAGTGAGTAACGGAGGGTGGCGGGATAAAATATAATGTGAGAGTAAGAGTGTGACGTGTATATATGGGGAATGAGATATTGACTTGGGTGTGGCCGAGCAATATATAATCGTGAGAGAGGCCACGATAAGAGAATATGACCTGGCCTGCATTTTTTACAAACATAAAAGAGGAAATTTGAACCCAGAGTCCCATACGGAACACGGAGACGTCGGATCTGGTTGAAGCCGGATCTAAAGGGGTAATTTACACTTCGAACAAAGTATTTTAGAGGGCAAGACGAGTCTTAGAGAAAAGACTGTAAGAGATTTATGTAACTGGTTGAGTTTGGCTGTTTGTTTTATGTGGTTTGTGAAACAATGACGTCATATGTAGAAAAAATGTATTGATTGGTTAAAATTGAACCTGGTGGTTGTTCTTTAGCAAGATTAAAGTAACATTTGTGGTTAGCGAGATAGGAGCTTGCGATGATTGGTGCTTGATCATACTGTATTATTTTTATGAAACTTATCTTTTTAAATCTGTGATTAAAAATAAACGAGTATCACACAGGTTAAGGACAGACGAGTCCAGAATGGAGGATATTACTCCACTTGTGCATCTCTGCAAGCAGTTGCCGAAACATGCACCTAAGCTTAGACAGTACAGTGCGGAATGGGTTAAAGGAACCGCCGATAAAATGTTTATGCCGTGGCCTCAAGGAGGGTCACTATCGAAGGCAGTTTTGCAGCATATGACGACATATCTGCATGCAGCATACACGGGAAAGAAGCTGGACAAGCGATTAGCTAGTTTAGAGTTTGGAAGATGTACCAAGAAGAGCGAGATGAACCACCTTCTATAGATTGGATACTTAACATATGCAAAGAGGGGGGTGAGGAGCCCTCTGCTCCCCCGCTCCTACCAAAATAGGAGACGAGAGCAAGACGAACAATGGGCTATACCCATTGAGGGAGCTTAAGGCAGCGACAGGGTATAGCAACCCAGCATACGAGTCACCTGTGCAAAGCAGTGACGAAGGCATGGAGAAAAATACTGAGAGAGATGTAATCTCTAAGGTCCCAAGGTACAAGGAGAGACGCAATAAGGAGACACGTGATTGACCAAGCACATATCTAAATATAGGAAGAAAAATAAAAAGATGGAAAGGAGAAAGAGACAAGGCTGATGAGATAGCGCTTTTACCGAACAAATGGATGGGTGGTCAGATTTTACTTAAACTCGATGGTAAAGGCATTGAGATTATAAGACAACAGGAAGATCAAGACGAGAAAGATAAAAAAGATAAGGAAAGGGATGAAAGATTGAAGGACGAAGGAGTGAAAAGGAAGGATAGGCAATGATGAGCGCAATTATATCAAGAGGAGCAGCTCAAGAGAATAAAAGAGAGCTGAAGAGCAAAGAAAACGAGACAACAAACAGAGAGCGATCTATGAGCAGGAGAGACTAGAATGAAAAAGAATAGAAGTGTGGGAACAGAAGTTAAGGGACAAGAGAATGAAAAGACGAAAGAGTGAGGAGATATGCAGGGCAAACAAGAGAAGGGATATGAAGAAAAAAGAAGAAGCCAGAGTTACAGAGGAAGCAAGGAAAAGAAGAGAATTAAATGATGATATGGAACGTAAAAAAAGGCAGAGAGCACGTGATTTTGATCGCCTGGAAAAGGAGATAAGAGATCCAGAGCCAGAAGTAGAATGGGAGAACATAGAGGAATTCTTCCCAGAATACAAGTCATTACCAGGCCCATCCAGAATAAATCTAGAGGACGTTTGTCTCTAGGAGCATTGGGGAAGCGATCGATAAAGTATATCATGAAATGAAAGCTCAGTAAATCAAAGAGGAAGGGAAAGAATTATTGACTTGAGAGTACACAGCTGTATGATATAGAGGGAGCCTCATGTAGTACGAAGCATAAACAGCTGTCTCTAGATAGACCGACTCCAAATAGAGATGACAAAGAGAGAAGTTGCACGAGTTGGGCACAGGAAATGTCGGACGAAGATAGAGACACCTTCCATGGGGAAGAAAGAGGGAACTTATGCGGTCCTGATGGATGTTTTGCAATGGAGAAAGAAGTCAGATGGTCAGATTCAAACGCACCTGTAACTAGGGCATCAGAACCATTGACACAGTCAGACCAACTTAAAAGGTAACTCCATGGTGAGAGGGGGGAGTCGCCGCCTTATGTGAGCAGATTAAGACCGCTACCAGGAAGAAGGCGATGTGGTAATATTGTCCCTGCGGTGGACAGGCAAATGATGAGAGATGAGAATGAGTTTGGGGTGTTACAGTTTCCCTTGCTAGAGAAAGGAGGGGCCAGACCACAGTATATACCATGACCCCAGATGGACAAGGATAATTTAAGATGTAAACCTCTGGCGCTGTGAAATGGATACATGAGTTAGAGAAAATGATGCGAGGAAACACGTTGGCTATAGGGGACATTAAGGGTCTCTTAATCGACATACTTGGTGAAAGAGCTGACGATGTGTGGACAAGGGACAACAAGGGTTCTCCAAAGAACTAGCAGAACAAAAAAGGGCCAAACGAATCGGAGAAAACTTTTGGCAAAAAAAACCCTCACCTGCCAATAAAGCCCTACGGAAGTAAAGTGAAGTAAAATATAAACACATGATAACAGAGGCTAAGAAAAACTTCTATAATGAACAGATTTCTACAGCCGCCAACTCCACCAGCAAACTTTTCAACATTCTAAAATCTATAGAAAAACCCAAAGTCATCACCCCTCCATTCTCACCCTCACAAGAAGAATGCGATGCAACCCAGATCGCCTTCTTCAATAAAATCTCCAAAGCTAGGGATTCTATCACAAACTCTCTGACTACCAAAAAAACAGCAGTCACTTTGTCAGCTGAGACCGCACCCTCATATATTGAAACTTTCAAGTTCACAGAAATTACCAGCAGTGAAATGACCAAGGTACTCGCTGCCATGAAACCTACGACATATGCAGAGAATATCATTCCACCCAAATTAATACTGAACAACACTGACATATTCGCCCCTATATTAACAAACATCATCAATGCCTCCTTCAGAGATCAGAAGTCCCTAATGCCATCAAAAAGGTCACAGTGATGCCACTGGTTAAGAAACCCAATCTCGACCAACGAGATCCTAATAACCTGAGACCTATCACCAACTGCAACTTTGTCCTTAAAATCATGGATAAGATCGCCACCATGCAGCTCCAGGCACACGTGGAGGCTTTGAATTCCCTTCACACACAACTGTCAGGCTTACGCCCTACTCACAGCACTGAGACGGCTATGCTAGACCTACAGACCAAAATTCTCAGCATTATTGACAAGGGTAGGACAGGTCTCCTCATTCTCCTTGACCTCAGCGCCGCGTTTGACCTCCTCGACCATAACTTACTCCAGAATGAACTAAAAAAGACTACCAACTGCTCTGACGAAGCCATCGGCTGGATAATGTCTTTCTTAAAAAGTAGGATATCTAGGGTAGATTGGGGGGACAAGTTCTCCCTGGAAAAGGAAATCCTCTGTGGAGTCTCTCAAGGAGCCAGCATGTCACCACTGCTATTCAACCTCTACCTGAGGTACCTATTCCTTGTCCTCGATCATATCAATACTTATTTTACAAACTACGCTGACGACACACAGCTGGTGTTTGAGTTAAGTGGCAACTATCAGAAAGATCATGAGCAACTTACCATGATCTACAACAACGTGGAGCAATGGATGGACTCCAATTGGATGTGCCTCAAGTGAAAAAAAACAGAGCTTATGATATTTGGCCCGTCCTCAGCCAGACACTTCCTTCCAGATCAAAGATACACCCATAGCAGTCCTGTGTAAGGTTAAAATCCTTGGTATGATGCTAGAAGCATCGCTTGGGGCAGATGCCAAAGTACAGTACATCAAAAAAAACTATCCTTACCACCTCAGACTAATAAAATCTATTAGACCCTTCATATAAGAGGACAACTGTGCAATCATAGCAAGAGCTACTATCATGTCGAGCCTTGACTATGGCAACGCTCTAGTCCTGGGTGCCTCTAAGCAGTGTCTGCAAAGCTACCAAGTTGTCCAGAACAATGCAGTAAGAATCAGTAAGCACAAAACTAGATCAGAGCACATCAGCAACTCCAGAAGGGAGCTACATTGGCTGAAAATCAAAGATAGGGTACATTTCAAGACCTTAACCATCGTGCACAGATGTATCTATGGAAAAGCCACGGCTTACCTAAAAACTTTAAACTATATGTTCCAAGTAGAACACTGAGATCGTCCCACCTTGGTAAAATCTCAGTGGCCCCACACAAACTTAAAAGCGGCCTAGGCAGATCCTTTCCAACCCTCGCAGCCAGTCTTTGGAACAACCTTCCGGACCACATAAGACTGGAAACCAACTGCATCCATTTCCGCAAACTGGTGAAAACCCATATCTTCAAATAAACGACATCCTCAGTCTATGCCTAGTTTCAGAGTAAATCTATATGGTCGTTCCGACTTCCCTTTCTCAGTCGCTGTTTGCCTGTCTTGTTTTCTTGTACCTGCGCCCAGAGGCTTGTGAGCTACCGGCGCATTATAAATATTAAAATAAAATAAAATAAAATAAAGGGCAGGATATGCTGGGGTGACTACAGTCAACACTGCTCATGATGGAGCACCATTCAATAACTGTAGGGCGGCAGTCTGGAAAGCGCTTAGAGTACTGTATATGGACATGTCCGATATGGGAGCTATAATGGTGAAAAAGATGCAGGACGGAGATGATCTGCTTGTTTACATTCAGAATTTTCAAGAGGCATGGAGCCTGGAGACACGTGAGTCTTGGGGAAAATCTATACCATTGTTTTATCATATATTGTGCCAAGGGCTACCAGACCATGTACAGAAGCAGCTCAAGAAGTTAGTAGGTACAGAGGCAAAACCATGGTCAGAGATTCAGCTGACCATTGTGCATTACTGCAGACTCTTGCAGGAAAAGAAATGCAAAAAAGACGATGCTTGAAAGAGCAAGGAGGAAAAACGAATGCCGAAAAAACTAGTATGCCATTGAAGGGGCGATGTTGACCAGTGTAGATGGGTCGAATTCACAACAGATCGCAAATATGCCACAGGTGAATAACCAAAGGCAGTTTGATCAGAGTAATAATGGGTTTACTCTGTGTAGAAGGGGTGGATTTCGAGGAAGAGGTTTTCAGAATAATCCAGGGAATTGGCAGAATAATCAGGGAAGCTTCCAGAACAATCAAGGTGGGTTTCAAAATATGCAGAATGATGGTCAAAACATACAGGATGGGCAGAGTAGGAGGCCACCTACATGTTGGACATGCGGGATGACAGTACATTTTGCTCGTATATGTAGAAGTCAAGTGTTGGTGCAAAACGATCCGTTTTTAAGAGGGGGGACTTCAAACCTGCCTGCACATTCGCAGCAGTGTGGTGATGGGTTTGCTCAGAATCAAACAATGCCACAGCAGCAAACACCAAGAGTGCAGCAAGTCTTACAGACACAGCCGATAGCAGGGGCAGTCACAGCAGGCGCCCATGCAGATCCAGCAGAGCAAGAGTCAGGGCAATTAACGACTCCTAGAATAGGGGATGTCACTGTCGATGGAGGGAATCCTTTTACAGGTAACGGAATGAGGCTGTACCCACAATAGGACAGCTCACTGGGAGACTTGATGTGTTCAGTACTATCTGTGACGCCGAATCCTCAGGAGTATGCAAAATTATTATAGCATTTACAGGACAAATAGCCATGAGAGCAATACCTTTAGAACCAAACGTTTTTCATTATCGAGTACACATTTTATTGGCATATCTGCCATGCCTAGTGGGCAGAGCAATGAGAATATCTGACAAATGTTTCTTTAGGCCAAAGATACCTATGCGAGAAAAGGTAGGACACGTTTTTCTCTTAACGTTGCAAGCAGCCATAGTGCAAGGTGAAATGGCTTTGCTTGTTGGGGTTCATGACAAAGGCAGACGATGATGTGCAGTAATTGCCATTGGGGAGGGTTACAGATTGACTGACATCACTGATGAAGATCTGTTTGGAGATCATCCAATTGATGATGAAGTACTATTTGAAATGTGCATCACTTATTGGGTAAAAGCAATCAAACGAGAAGTGCCTCAGAAAATGATGATAGCACAACAACGTCCTGAGTATTTAGATGAAGATATGGCAAAAGTGCCAGCTTCATTATGGACTACAGGTCCCTATGATGTAGACCTGCTCAAGGGGGTTGGAGAAGTAAAAATTAAATGAAAACCAGGAGCAATTTTACCTTGAGCACGACAGTATCCCAGTATCCCATGTCTCGAGAGGCAGATGAAGGTATTTTTAAGACGATTTCCGTCATGATGGACCAGGGTATCTTAGTGACGTGAGAGTCACTGTGTAATACTGCTGTGTATCCTATCAAAAAATCTGAAGGGAAGTCATGGGGTCTAATTCAAGATTTAAGGGCCGATAAACCAGATTGTACAGGCCGAGTTCCGTCTAGTTCTAACCTGTCTACGATTCTATGTAATATACCTGTTGGAGCACGATATTTCACTGTGATTGATTTGAAAAATGCATTTTTCTCAATCCTATTGCACAAAGACTCACAGGATCTGACGTCATTTACATTCAGACAAACACAGCTGAAAAGCACTTGTTCTCCACAGGAGTTTTGTGAGTCTCCATCGATTTTCAATAGAGTCCTGCAAATGGACTTAAGCAATATCGATTTAGAAAGCGTTGTTCTGCAATATGTGGACGAAATGTTGGTTTGCAGCACATCAGAGGAAGAGTGCAGACGCGATTCTGTTTAGCTAATGATTATACTTGATGACAAAGGATATAAAGTTGACAAAGAGAAGTTACAGTATTATCAACAAGAAGTGTTGTACATTGGCCAATTGATATCACATGAAGGAAAGAAGGTTACTCCTGAGAGAGCTGAGGCTATTTTTAAAACTGCAAAACCACACATGATAAAGCACATGCAGAGATTTTTGGGATTATGTAACTATGTCGGAGCATGGGTCTTTGACTACAGCTCGTATATAAGGCCTTTATTGCAGGCTTTAAAGAAAGCACAGGCAACGCAGGAAAAAAACGTGTGGACTGAGGAAATGGAAGAAGTGTTTGAAGAGCTGAAAAAAGCAATTTGCACAGCTCCAGTTTTAGGGATTCCTAATTATGCTGAGGAATTCTTTTTATTCTCGCATAGAGATGGCACTGTTATGACAGCAGTCCTTACGCAAAGTACCACTTTGGGGTACAAGTCCCTTGCATATTACAGTGGGATTGTAGACCCAGTAATGAGTGGTCACTTCCCATGTAAACAATCGCTGGCAGCCGCTGCATTCGCTATAGAGAAAGCTGCAAGCATAGTGATGGGATGCTCCATGACGTTATTTGTTGAGCATGCACTATTTGCCATTCTAGAAAAACCAAAAGGAACATTGACCTCCCAAAGGGCGTCTGCCTACGAGGTAGTCATATCGAATCCTGCTATCAAAATAGTTCAATGCAGAGTAGTGAATCCTACCATGTTTGTAGCTGAACAACTGGCAGAGGATGAGCATGAGCATGATTGTTCTAACTATGAAGAGTTCTATGGCGAAATCCCTAGGATAAAAGAAAATGCCTTGACAAGTGGAGAAATTGTTTTATTGACGGTTCTTCAAGAATCGATCAAAATGATGGACAAAGATATACGGGTGCCACTGTGGTAAAACACACAGCCAATGGGGAGTTTCAGACAGTGGTAAGTTCATGACTCCCATCTCCCTATTCAGGACAGGCTGCAGAACTAGTGGCGCTGATTTTCGCACTCGAGAATCATGCAGACCAGGAAATAACAGTGTACAGCGACTCCACCTATGTGACGTCAACAGTGCATACAGGGTTAGCACATTGGAAAAGGAGGGGCTACCTCCAAGCGGATGGCATGCCAGTGCAGCACGCCACCTTATTGGACAGGCTTATTAAGGCCCTACAACTCCCAGTAACCATCACAGTCATTAAATGTGCAGCTCACACTAAAAGGGCAGATTTTATCTCATGTGGAAACCAAGCAGCAGACGATGAGGCAAAACTTGCCTCATGTTCAGAAAACATAATGAATTTTGAAACACCCGATGTAAATGAGAAAATGGTTGTGTTGATGAATGTGGTTGGAAAATATAGTGATCTGTCAAAAATGCATCTTATGGAGGTTCAGGGTTGAAGCACCTCAAGATGAGAAAGATTTGTAGACATGAAGAGTGTGTTCTTTAAACCCCTCTGAAGCATTGTGGTGACAGGACTGCACTGGTAAACCTGTGATGCATGTAGTCTTATTGAGGGTGGCACTGGAACAGTTACACTACCCTGCGCACACAACTAGGGGGAACCTTGCAGCAGCATTTGCTGAAGATTGGTTTGTACCAAACCTGTTAGAGCATGTTTCATTTTTTATGACAAATTGTATAGTCAGTCAAAAATTCACAGCTGGGCATACACTATGCACAGTTAGGGGGGTTATTCCAAGACCCACTATGTCGATATGATACAAGTATGCAATGGATATAGATACATGATTGTTGTAGTGTGTCCTTTTTTGAGGTGTATTGAAACAGGTCCTTGTACACACCCAGATTCCTCCTGTGCAGCTACATTTTTAGTGTGGGAAGTGTTTCCCAGATGGGGAGTATGTGAAGTAATGAGGTCAGATAATGGCCCACATTTTGTAAATCAGACATTTGAGCAGATCAGCTTGTTGCTTGGTATAAAGCACAGGTTTTCTTTGGCTTATCATCCGCAAGAAAATGGGAGTATGTGAGAGGCTCAACGGCCTGCTAAAAGAAAGGATAGCTATATTGAAGCTTACCTTGAAGAAAGAGTGGTTGCATTGCCTACCACTGGTATTATATGCTTTAGGGAACCAACTGGCTTCTGACCACCATCTCACACCCCAAAATATAGTTACTGGGAGGCAAATGAGAACACCCCTAATGCCTCCATCCAGAGTTAGAAGTGATGCTCAGTCAACTGCAGATCTGTTTGGAATGGAAATGCATGACTATTTGAACTGTATGACTTCCAGTATTTCTGTAATTTCAGGACAGCTGCATCGACAAGGGTGCAGGGCAGTACAGAACACAGAAGATGATGCTTCAACAAAAAAATCTCAAGAATTTCATCTTCCCCATTTATTCGCCGGAGATGAGGTCTTAATATTCAACCACACAAGGAAAAAGTGGGACGAACCCCGTTTTCACGGTCCGTTCATTGTTTAAGACATCAGGCCGTCTGCTGTCTGAGTGCAGGGCAGGCGTGCTTGGATCGTCCTAGGTGATGTTAAGATCTATGCTGGAAAAACCCCTCTGCTCGCACCCCTACTAGAAGCAAGTACAAGCATTGGGGAAGAACAACAGCATGTGCAGATGAGATCTATGACGAGGAAGAAGGATGCACAAGCTGACAAGTAGAAATACAAAGAGTTAATTGGACTGTGGCATGGTTTGGGACACTCTTTTAGCTGTCTCCGAAAGGGTTAAGAGAAGCTGATACGAACACTCTGTGCTGTCATTTCAGGGTGAAAGAAAAATTGTTTATTCTTAAAGCCACAGGAACTTGTTAAAAACTTTGGACTGGGGCATGTTTAAGCCTTGATAAGAAGAGAAATCTCCCAGATTCTGATCGAGGTTTCGGCAATTGGAAGATAGTGCAGGATCCCGACTCTTTTCACAGTGAGTTTTTGTTTGGATTTGCCCATGGTGTTATCCAATGACAACGTTTCAAGGATTGTATTTGAAGTTATTTTCTTTGTTCTGTGTCCTTATCAGGCTATTGTGGGGAGAAATTCTAATATTCGTATTTTTTTGCAAGATCCTAAGAATGGTGCTATTGTAAGGAGACTACTTGCAGCTATCATCGAGCAAGTTTTGCAGCTACCTGAGTACAGTGGGGATAGCACAAATACCCCTATCAACTGATGCTGCACACAGACTTGTCAACATGGTTTTCTTTCGTCTAATTGAAGGGTACTCGTATCTTTTTGGCAGACACATGGATGTGCTCACATTTCTAAGGGATAATAGAAACACTGCAAATTTGAATGTGATCTTGGAAGGTATTATAATCCAAGTGAGCCTATACTCCGAGCGAACCCACAGGAGGGTGGTGTAAAACTTTCCTTCAAGGGACAGATTGAGAGGTTGCTGATAAAAGACAGACTTTGAAAAGCAAATTTGAGGAGTTGGCTGGGAGCTAGAGTGTGTCATCGAACACGTCTAGACATACTGAGAGCGGTGTTCTTGTTGCTGGAAAGACATCTACATTTCGTGTGGTTTAAAACTTGTTCCAGAAAGAGATCGAGCTTGTTCTTATTATCCAGTAAACAGAAAGTGGATCGAGAATGAAATTTCCAAGTCAAGACAGCAGCTTCCAGAAATACTGCATAATGCTGATGTATTAAAGAGTACTTTTGCCTTCCTAAGGCAATAATAATGGGTAGCACCAACAGTCATTTTGTAATGCCTGATGCAGAGAGAAATCCACGCTGTCAACAAAGTAGATGCTGCAAATTAACATATCTTTGCACCATTTATGCTTGCATTTTGTTCATCATAGTGTTGCTTTCACTCACGGTTCGAAGATTATACTTTATCGATGAACATGGAGCTAAGACTCAAGTGAATCTTCCTGAACCGAAGGAAGGCACAATTGTGTAAACTACTAGAAACCCAAGACCCTATGTAGTTATTCCTGTTCCAAAGAAAGATGACCAATTACCTGAGTCTGAGATAAGTGTCATCAGCAATCATTCACATGCAAGAAAGGTTGTAGAAATGTTGTTTGAACACAAAAAACAGGCCTGGCAAGACAGAAAAGACCAGAGACTGTTAGAAGATGAGCCTATACAGGTAATGCATGCAAATACACTTGGTCCTATGATAAATAATCCAAAGGCAATCCCGAAGAGAAAGACACACATGGAGATTTTGCGAGGCATTTTCATGCCTAAGTGGTCTGCTGAGCAGATGAGACGTTCTGAACTTTCTCTGACTCAAGGAGCACATATAGGTGTACCCTGTCCACTGTTAGATGTGCCTATGATTTATCTAGAAAAAAGAAGTTATGCTGGTACACTTCATGACATGATTATGGAAGGTCATATGAGGAGAATAAGAACTAAAAAGGGGCACTCAAGAAGATGATTTCAAACTGAATGATTACCTGGACAGTACAGCTCACCTAGGGAATAACATTTGGTATCAACACATGAAATAAGTAGAAAGAAGGACATCGAATGAAGAATGCGTTGTATGTGCACTCCTGCCATACAGTATGGGGAAGTCTACAATCTTCATAGCTATCGAAATAGATGTCCAGACAGCTCACTGTCTTTCACACGTAGCACTGTGCAAAACCAGAGGCCAGTTCATGGGACGAGATGCCTACCTCAAATGGGCAACTGAATGGACAGATCCAGATGAAGATGACTATGTGCAGGATACCAAGACAAGTAACAAAGCCCATACTAAGAATCATGTGATCAGATATGAGAAGCATGGAGTAAAAGGAGCTGGAATCAGATGGGAGGTAAACAAGAAATTGGAGGAAAATCGGCAGAAGACACTCGAAGATGGAAGAACAGAGGGCAAATGCAGATCTGGGGATCTGTGTTGTCTCCAGATGGATGGGAAGAAGGACTGGTTATATGCAGATCCTGGGTGATCATTGGATGTTATCAACTGGTCGTTGACATTGTGCAGAATGGCTGCAGGCCATTATGGCCAAGACCTGCTAAGCTACTGACTTGGGTCCAAGATATAGGAGGGCCCTTGCAGATAGTATCTCTGAAAAGTTCAAAGCTGTGCTTCAGAAATAATGGCACAAGAAAAGTTGGAGAAAATAAGAATTGTGGTTGAATCTTTGATGTTCCAGGAATGGTGCATGGTACAACAGTAATCATGGATAATTATTGGGCTTGTGGATCCAAGGCATACATGAAGTTACCCAAGGAATAGGGAGTAATAAGCACCTTGGTGAATGTCCATGTTCCAGCATTGGTGATTCCAAAAACTGATTTGCACCTTGACAATTTCACGAAAGCAGATGCTCACCTGAGGAAGAGGAGATCTGTGGAGCTGATAAAGAGGATGAAGAGAGAGAACTATTTCTCTGCTAAGTAAATAGAAGCTTTTGATGCCATACCATATGAGCACAGGCTGTTTTGCCAGACCTCATCTGTGTTTACATTGATCTTAATGCCGAGTATCCAGGTTGGAGCAAACACCAAGTGGCTCCAGATCACCAGATGGGAATTGCTGCAGACAATTAACACTACAATAAAGGGATTCAATGCGATTAGAGAAGAGATGAGAGGTATACGACTGATGACGCTTCAGAACAGATACATCCTGGATATGATTACAGCAATGGATGGAGGTGTTTGTGAAAAAAATGGATAATCATGTTGCACTTTTATACCTTCTCATGGTGATGAGAATGGAACCTTGAAAGAGGCCATAGATGAAACTCCATGGCCAGATGATAGATGAACTAGAATACATTGCTGATGACATCTGGTCTGGATTACTCTTCTCTTGGGTTCCACAATGGATGGCAGACATTTTCAAGTTCCTTGGAGCCTGATAGTGATGATATTGCTTGGATTTTTTGTGATCAAGATAATAATCTCACAATGCAAGAAGACAGCAAAGAAAGCCGTAGGGGTGAAGATTATGATCGATTTTGAATGAGGATGAAAGCCAAAAGACCTGACACATGAAGAAATCAGGGACTTTGTGAAGGCTAGTATTCATGCACCTGATGGGACGAAGTTCCTGTATCCAAAGAATCACAAGAAGTATGTGGGAAGATGGATCTACTGTAGTCCAAGTGGACAATGTAGTCTCATGACATGGAAAAAAGATGAGCATGTGAAAACAGCAGGATGCCTGAAGGGAGTCATAAAGATATGGGTCCCAAAGAAGCTTTTCTTCAGGGCAAGCTGTCTGGATGTGAAGGATGATGTAAAAGTGGTTGATGAATCGCCCACAGGGGGGAGTGTAGAGGAGGAGCCAAGTACCCTCACCTCAACCGACCCACCCCTGTTACCTGTATGCTGGAAACCAGAGAATGTGACATACACAGAACAGTTGAATCGACAAAGAGCAGAGAATGGACTCAGTCCAGAACAAGTGAAAGTGGCAGTATCTAAGAGAATCTGGGAGCCAAGGTACCCATTGAGAAAACCATATTTGTATACAAATAAATATGATAGCCATTTGTCAATACATCATAACCAATTCTGTGGGACTTTCCTGCCCAGGGGTAGCACAAGAGGGCCCGTCTGACCTCACGAAGGAATGGCTTAGGCATTTGGGTCGGGAGCATTTGGAATAAATACAGGTTATTTAGGAAGAATCACCATTTTAATTGAATTGAGGTGTGCCATCCATGACAGGCCGGATCTTTCCCATCTTTCCATGTCTTGTTTAATTGCTGACCACAGGGGTGGGTATTTGGCAGTGAAAAGGTCAGCTAGGTTCAGCGGTATATGGATTCCCAGATAACAGAGACCCTCTGCCCGTTTACAGAACAGGAGGCCCTCAATATATTGCCTCTCAAGCTCATTAAGCTGCCCTGCCACAAATGCAACTGACTTCCCTAGATTTACCTTGTGACCCGCAAGGGCCCCATATCGTTCTAAGCTATTCAGTACCTCAGGGACTGATTGGGATGGATTGGTGAGATAGAGCAGCACATCGTCTGCGAATAGACTCACTTTACAGTTCATTTCCCCAATCTTAATACCTTTGATTTTTTCATTCCCCCTAATCGCTTTATCCCATGGTTCCATCACTAATGCATATATGAGGGGGGATAGAGGGAACCCCTGTCTGGTGCCCCTTGCCAGTGGAAACGTTGCTGATTCACCACCATTAACCACTACTCTCGCTGATGTGTTAGAGAAGAGGGCGGAAAGCCACCCTCGCCATTTTGGCCCCATCCCCAGGGATGACACAACCCCCTCCATAAAAGACCAGCTCACCCTGTCGAATGCCTTTTCCGCATCCAGGGATAGGAAAAGGGCGCCCTCTGTTCTGACTTCCCTCGAGCTCAGTCTGTGTAAGGTTTTGTGCATACTGTCAGTGCCCTGCCTGTTGAGCACAAAACCTATTTGGTCTGGATGGACCAATCAGGGGAGGCACTTCTCCAGGAGTGTAGCCAAAATCCTGGTGAATATCTTTGCATAAACGTTCAAAAGTGAAATGGGTCTATAAGATCTGCATTCCGGTAGGTCCTTACAAGGTTTTGGTATCACCATGATCATAGCCTGCAGGAATGTCGGCGGGATGGTCTCCAGGGTCCTAATTTGGTTAAATAGCTTGGTCAGCCGTAGTATCAAAACCGATTGATATTGTTTAAAGAAGTCGGCTGTGTATTGATCCCCCCTGGGGTCTTGCGCACCTTTAGTCGCTTAATGGCCCCCTCCAACTCTTCCTCTGATATTTACATTTCTAGGGCCTCCCTCTCTGGTTCTGTGAGTTCGGGAAGAGGGTGATCCTCGAGGTATCTTCGGGGCTCCTCCGGGGACATGCCCTCCTGTTTGGTGTACAGTTCTTTATAGAACCCCACAAAGGACTCTATTATATGTTCGGTTTTAGTTTGAATGTTACCCCCCCCATATTAGAAAATAATGTTAAATACATGAAAAGGCTCGATTCCATGGTCTCCAATCACATGGAAGCATGAAGTTGGAGGAACAAGATGGTCAAACCTACACACAAAGGCAGACTGTGCTTCTCACTCCCTGCAGGCTGCTAATGTAGGTGGCAAAGTACTGAAGGAGGATAGAGTGTCAACCAATTGTAGAGGACCTCAGTAATTAGAGGTCCTATAGTGTGTAAACCAATGGGACTTTGTGTATTTAGTGACGTTCATAGTGGTCATTTTTAGGGGAGGGCTTAGTTGTCCCACCTGATGTGAAGTAACCAATCACATAGTTACACTTTCTTAGGCTAGAATGGATTATATACTTAGATATTCACTCAGAGCCAATCACCCATGCTTAGAAGTTTTTGTAATTTGCCACGTAGGGTGACGTTAGCACACACGTAGGTTAACATCATCAATGATGAATATTGCTTATAAAAGTTTTGTTTTTTCTTAAATACATTGAGTAAGAGGATCGAGCGATTGTGTTGATGTTCGTTATGCTCAATGTTTTAGAAAATGGATTGATATTAAAACAGACTTCCTTTTCTCCAGAGTCGGCTCTATTATTGATGTATGAGTAAAGTTTGCATCCCTATCCATCTCCAGGGTAGTTGCTACTCATCAAAGGGGCTGGACTATCCAGTTCAAAGCCTTGTCTCAGGTCTGACCAATGAGAGATGATGGACTAATAGGGCAAGTGGGTAGTAGTCTGATGTTGTTTTCTGCACCTGAGTTTCGTTTTCCTTACGTGCTGCTAACGAGCTGAAATTCGAAGGTTGGGGGAGAATGCCAACCAATAAGAAGGTCTATGTAGCAACATGCAGCACAATGTTGCAAGTGCCAATCTGCTGCTATTATTCTGCTGTAACCAGTATTATATGTATTTAGAGGTGGTTCAAGGTGTGTCTACCAGATAAGGGACATCCAGTTAAAAGTACTAATACTTATATGATATATAGCTACATATGTTCCTTTAACCAATCCCTCCCCTCTATAGGTTTTTACAGTTTCCCATGTAGGATGACGTCATAGCTGACATAAATTGTGTTATAAAGCCTTAGTGTAACTAAAAGGGAACTGTGAATGAGTGAACTAATGTTATTAACCAAATTGCCCTACTTTATTCATGCTGACAATAAAGTAGTACTTCGCCATATTCTTTGAGTCTGTTCACTTATTTGGGTCTGAGATCATTATTGATCATTCCAAATAGCACACAAGATGCTTCAAGGTGCTAGAGCGCAAATGGGCGTGATAGGGGACATAGCAGAAATTCCTGTGGAAACGCACTGAGTTCCGATGGTGGGACTTTCAGCGTTAGTGTACATTGGAAAAGTTCTCCAATAAAAATGGGAATTTACGCTTAGGTCATCTTTGTATTTGAGCATCTCTCTACACTTCTGAGCATTTTGGTTTCTTTTGGAAAGCGTCTTTGAGTGCTAGCACTAAGTGGGCAGGCTCGGACTGGCCTATAGAGCAATAGGGCAATGCCTGAACCAAAAATCCAAATGATAGCGTGGGCCAGCTTTTTTGGTCCGAGTGGGCTACTTTTTGACCCATGTGCATCACATTTTATTTTATCAAAAATCTCCCCCCTTGGTTACTACTCAAACAGTCTGTCACAATAGGAATGAATTGACATTTGCAACATCATTAGTGCCCGAGACAATTTTATGCCCCGGTCCGACCCTGTAAGTGGATCTTTTCAGCCTACCTCAGGGCTCTTTTTTCCTGGCATTTGTCTTGAGTTTCAAAAGTATCTTACCACACTTCAGTGGCTTAGATCTTACCAATCCTCTTGTCAGCCACAGTCAGGGTGATGGAGGATGCTATGCAAGTACTGGATGGTGGTGATGCTTGCCTTCTCTGTGCTTCTAGGTTTCTCAGCAGCATTGGACACAGCTGATCGTGGTGGAGGTTTATCGTCAATTCGCATGCCTTGGATATCAGTGAGAGATTGCGTTTTGGACCGGATCACCTCTTTGCTGGTTGATCAAACCCAATTAGTACACATGAGGCCCCTTCCTGGTCCATTATTAAGTTCCTGCAGGGTCTGTCCTATCTCCCATGCTTTTTAACATCCATATGGAATCACTGGGTGACACAAAATGTGCATAAGCATCCTTATTACTGAATCACATTCAGGGAGGCATTGGATTGTGCTTTCACGTTTCACCCAAACTGTTACTTGGGACAATGTTTTTAACACACATAAACACTTGTGGGGGTCCACAGTTTTTTTATAGTGTGGAAGCTAATTCTTATTTTGGTTCCAAAAATGGGTGACCTCAGAGAAATATTTTCAAAGAAGGTTCCTCATAATATATGAGGAGTTCTGTCCTTGGGCATGGAATGTGCGGGAAAGGAAGTGCTGTTGCCCATTTGGGAGTCAGCAGGTTCGTTTGAAAAGTGCAAACCAGGGGCCACATTTCGAAGAGGAACTGTTTTAGAATTTATTGACCTTCATAGAAAGTGGGTGGTCCCCGAGTTGTTAATTCACTCAGTAGTTATTTGAAAAACAAGCAAGGATGTTTGTTGAGAGTTAAAAACAAGGAACTTCATCCTTAGTATACTGTCGTATGGTCTAATTCACGGGGTATCCCTGGTTGGTTTTTGGGATATCCTTTGAAAAATGTAGTCGACCGGTTTCGATTATTGTTGCTTATCATCTTCTTCAGGACTATGATTTTGGCTTGTCCCAATAGGATCAAGGGTTGGGGAGGGGCACAGAGGCCAACATCCCATCTGCCTAAGAGAAAGAAAACCAGAAATGTTTTTTTTTAGCCTTGTGGTCACTGTAATTGCTTTTCTGCAATCTTAATCATGAATACTTTTGAGTTAAAAGATTTTTTTAGAAGAAACAAAGTATATGTATGAGAGTTATGGGATATCCGAACAGTCTAAACGGCTATTTTGGCTATAGGAGGCTCTTTGGCAGTTGGTGGAAGTGGATTACCTTTAGGACCAATCTGGTGAGTGCACAAGAGTTGTTCAGCTGTGCAGCTTTTTTCGGGGTATTTCAATAATCCTGTAAGACAGTAAGGGTGGGAAGAGTATTTAGAGGCTGCTCGCTCTGAATGGTTAGTTCCGATCTATGCATGCTACATTGGTCTCAATCCTATCTTGTTAGAGATGCCCAGAGGCCGGGATGTGGATGTGCGCCCGTTCCTTGCATTGGTTCATAGTAATGTAAGCGCTATATGATTCCCTCTCGTGGGCTGGGCCGCCAGATGGCATGCCGCAGTTTACGTTCGGGAATGGTATGATTCTGTGCAATGCCGGTCGCGGATGTGGCGGGATGCAAAAAACACACACCTGTGCCTCGGTTCGCGATCGTTCGCTTGCTGGGCCTCGTATCTTATAGACAAGCATGGGCCGTCGCCGCTAGACAGAGAGCGTGTCTTTTGAGAGAAGGCTTGGTGACCTTTACCGTGCTGTTTACATGTGGGCGCTTAGTTCGTTCACGGTGCTTAGTGCTCTAAAGGAATGCATGCGGCATATCGCTGCTCAAGTAAGATTGTGCTTTCACGTTTCACCCAAAGTGTTACTCGGGACAATGTTTTTAACACACATAAACACTTGTCGGGGTCCACAGTTCTTTTATAGTGTGGAAGCTTATTCTTATGAAAACATTGGCAAACAATGACACTTTAATAATCAAACCATCGGACAAGGTTGGGGCTACGGTTCTTATGGACCTACACGACTACCAGAAGATGGTCAACACCCTGGTACAAGATCAGACCAGCAACAGAGCCCTCCCGGGTCACCCCACTCCATCACTAAGAAGACTTATTGCACCAATTGTGGAAGAGGCACTAAATGAGGAATACATCAATGAAAGAGAAGCCTCCTTCCTTACACCAAAATACCAGAGGCTACCGGCATTTTATTCATTACCAAAGGTGCATAAGGGGATAACACCCATACCTGGAAGACCAATAGTATCAGGTATCAACTCAATACTGGAGCCCTTATCCCAATATGTGGACAGATTCCTACGCGATAGAATCCCCAAGATGACATCCTATGTGAAAGACTCAACGGCTATACTAAACTTGCTCAATACTCTCACTTTTGACAGAACCACTCAATGGCTAGTCACAATGAAGCCCTGTATACCAGTATTCCCCAGCAGGGGATGGTGGAAATGGTAAGAAGAACTCTGATTAGTGACCAAAGTATAACACCAGGACATGCAGGCTTCATCACTGAACTTGCCGAAATAGCTCTAACCAGAAACGTCTTCATTCTGGAAAACACATTTTACCAACAGATCTCCGGAACATCTATGGGTGCAACCTTTGCACCCAGCCTAACAAATCTGTATGTTGAACACTTCGAAAAGGAATTCATATATGCAAATACAAATCCCCACCATGACAAAATAAAGGTATGGAAAAGATATATTGATGACGTCCTGATAATAGGGACAGAAGAAGAACTAAAAGCGTTCCACCAGTGGTTGAATAACTGCAATGGTCATCTAAAATTCACCATTGAAGCAAACAGAACAGGAACACTTCCTGGACCTTCAGATCTCCAGTCAAGGAAATGATTTGCTGGCAATGGTATACAAAAAAGAAACCGACAGAAACTTGCTGCTGCAATGCAACAGCTACCACCCTAGAACCATGAGGGACAACCTCCCTTTTGGCCAATATTTAAGGTACCGGCGAACATGTACAAGACTGGAAGATTTCAAAGAACAATCAGGAGCTTTGAAAAAACAACTGAAGAGAAGAGGCTATCCAAAAAGAATCATTAACGATACATGCAAACGGGCGAGAAATATACCAAGAGAAATCACGCTTCAACAACACAAAAAGGATGAGAAAAGAAAACAGATAACGGCAGTAATGAGTTATTCTCCGATGTTCAATTGCATCAAAAGAGAAATAAAAAACTTTGGCCTATTTTAAACACAGGCTCCAGCACCCTGGCATTACCAACTTTCGCCATAAAAAGACGCAGAAACCTAAGGGATGGTCTGGTACACACTATGAAAGAACTTAGCAAAGAAGAAATGGGGAACACAGTTTGGGGAACAAGCAAACCGATGGGACACACACCTTGCGGAGGCTGTTCCATGTGTGAAAAAACATCTAGGGGCAAGTCCATTGAGATTGGATGGCACACACCATGGCAACAACGAAGTTTCACGAATTGCAACTCAAAAGGAGTAGTCTACCTCATCACGCGCCCATGTACCCTCTGGTATGTGGATATGACAACACAAGAAGTGAAAAAGACTCATCGAACACAAATCATGCATTCGAACAAAGAAATTGCAAGCCCCTCTTGTGAACCACTTTATTCAAAAAGGACACACACAGGACGATTTCACATGGACCATTCTCGAGAAATTAATCCCAAAAGCAGCCGCCCATTGAACCAACACGGTGAGTGGCTTTTACATTTAAAAAAAACAGATATGCTCCCTACTTGAGCAGCGATATGCCGCATGCATTTCTTTAGAGCACTAAGCACCGTGAACGAACTAAGCACCCACATGTAAACAGCACGGTAAAGGGCACCAAGCCTTTTCTCAAAAGACACGCTCTCCATCTAGTGGCGACGGCCCATGCTTGTCTAAAAGATACGAGGCCCAGCAAGCAAACGATCGTGAACCGGGGCACAGGTGTGTGTTTTTTGCATCCGGCCACATCCGCGACCAGCATTGCACAGAATCATACCATTCCCGAACGTAAACTGCGGCATGCCATCTGGCGGCCCAGCCCACGAGGGGGAATCATATAGTGCTTACATTACTATGAACCAATGCAAGGAACGGACAACCGGGCGCACATCCACATCCCGGCCTCTGGGCATCTCTAACCAGATAGGATTGAGACCAATGTAGCATGCACATAGATCGGAACTAACCATTCAGAGGGAGCAGCCTCTAAATACTCTTCCCACCCTTACTGTCTTACAGGATTATTGAAATACCCCGAAAAAAGCTGCACAGCTGAACAACTCTCGTGCACTCACCAGATTGATCCTAAAGGTAATCCACTTTCACCAACTGCCAAAGAGCCTCATATAGCCAAAATAGCAGTTTAGACTGTTTGGATATCCCATAACTCTCATACATATGCTTTGTTTCTTCTAAAAAAAATCTTTTAACTCAAAAGTATTCATGTTTAAGACTGCAGAAAAGCAATTACAGTGACCACAAGACTAAAAAAAAAACATTTCTGTTTTTCTTTCTCTTAGGCAGATGGGATGTTGGCCTCTGTGCCCCTCCCCAACCCTTGATCCTATTGGGACAAGCCAAAATCATAGTCCTGAAGATGATAAGCAACAATCATCGAAACCGGTCGACAAAGTTTTTCAAAGGATATCCCAAAAACCAACCAGGGATACCCCGTGAATTAGACCATACAACAGTATACTAAGGATGAAGTTCCTTGTTTTTAACTCTCAACAAACATCCTTGCTTGTTTTTCAAATAATTACTGAGTGAATTAACAACTCGGGGACCACACACTTCCTATGAAGGTCAATACATTCTATAACAGTTCCTCTTCGAAATGTGGCCCCAAGTTTGCACTTTTTAAACAAATCCGCTGACTCCCAAATGGGCAACAGCGCTTCCTTTCCCGCACATTCCATGCCCAAGGACAGAACTCCTCATATATTATGAGGAACCTTTCACAACACTGCTCATTGCAAACTACTAAAAAACGCTACTGAACAGAAAAAAATCTAATTATGGAACACACATTTGTGCCGGACTCACACAGTGGTTTATTTACAAATATAAAGCCTGGCTTAGTGGTTGTGATGTTGCTTGCTACAATAAATATGTGTTGGGCTTTTTTAAATAGATGCATTCACATTCACTTTCATCAATTACTTGGAGACAAGAGCATCCTCGAGTTTATACTATTTAGTGACTTCTGCCACACTTCTGTATTCAGTTGGATGTTTTCAAATCGCTTAACACCAGGGGGGCGAGTCACAAAGCTTTTTGTTCATTTGTGACATAGGGCCTGATTTATGGAATTTTTAGAGAGTTGCAAAGTGACTTTGCACTGCCAACAAAAACAAAAACCCTGATTTATAGAACACTGCAAAGTGCACTGTTTGCAAATTACTCTTTGTGCCATGAATTGGGCCCATTTAGCACGGTGCAAAGAGTACTATTTCAGTGCAAAGTGATTTACAGAACAGTGCAAAGTGTAATGTTGGCAGTGCAAAGTCACTTTGCACCAGCACAAAGTCACTTTGCAATGTGCAAAAAATTCCATAAATCAGGACGATAGACTCATGTCTAGAAAGGTTATAAGCAATTGATGCATTAATCAAGTGCAAGGCACACAACTAATAATCACCCTTTGCCACGTGGTAGGTGTGATCAAGGAATGCATGCAATAGAAAACATGTCATTAGGTGCAAAACAATTATTTCAAGAAATGATTTCGATATTGTACAAACTCCTCGCCATCTGGAAGCAAACTGCACTGTGTAAACCGCGCAAAGGTGGGGTTGGGAAAAAAGGAATAACTCATGCACGTGCTTCATGTTCAGAACGAAAGGGTGTAAAATATGACATGCGCATAGTGCACATTTGATAATTAAATAAAGAACTCTTATAAATTTAAAATAAACATTTTTGTTTAATACATTGCAATTTATCAGTTAACTGTGTGTGGAAGAGATGGGTGTTATCTCACAACTGCAACGTACCTTTACACCCGACCTATCTTTTTTGTGGTTATAAATTGAGTCCTGTGGAGGGCCAGGTCTACACGTGCAATTGTATTGGTGGGAAACATAGAAGGGCAATGCTTGTGAACTGTGTTGAGGATTGTGCAACCTGCATTTATTTAAATTTAAATTGTGTTTCAGACTTTGTAGGTAATTTGTTACATATATTCATATGAGTCCCCTTTCTTCATTTATTTGTTCTCAGTTTTGTATCGTTTACAAAATAAATGTTTTATAAAAAAGGGAAATATCTGTGGATTACCAAATAGTTATGAAGGCATGTAAACATAAATTGTGCTTGTGTGGTTTGTACCTATGAATTGCAGTGTATGTCACTTAAGAATCCCACTAATTAATATGTAGACTGAGGTGTCAAAGTGTGACTATAACCACGTGATTGGGAGGGGGTATCTGGTTTCATAACCATCTTATTCTGTTAGCAATAAGAAAATGTAAACAGGGAAAGCACCCTGCAAAAACATCAATGTTGGCCCTATTGAAGCCAAACAAGTGCATTAAACAAAGGGGTGGATTTCAGGCGGGACCATCCCAGGCCCATCCTTTCTGCTAAATGAACGTGTTATCCATCTGTGGGAAAAGGCTGCTGAAAAGATAATTACGGGGTTTGGGGGAAATTAAGGGACAGAAAATGCTTTGAGCTCCAAAAAAAAGTCAAAACCAGAGAATGTGCAGCACGTCTCCCTTGCCAGGACCTGCCAGGCACACAGCTTTCACTGATTAAAGAGGGTTAAGAGCAGCCAACGAAATATGAAAAAACACAGAAAAGAGCCACTGAGCTGTGCAGGATTCTCTGGAACCGAGACAAGTGGGGAAGTGACTGAAATGTTTAGGCTAGAAAGGTAAATAAACACGTCCCCTGTTTACATATCTCATTGAAAACCAAATGATGGGGCGGGGTGGAGGGGGTTCCGTAGCCTGGGTGGGGACACGTGTGCCGCCCATGACACACCTTTTTGGAGATGTAACTCTGAGATGGGCACTTTCGAGACCTTCCCAGACATCAGGGTTCCATAACTCTGAGATGGACACTTTAGAGACCTTCCCAGACATCAGGGTTCCAGTCGTGTTTCTACACTTGGGAAAGCCAGCTCGCCAGTGGAGCAAGAATCCAGAGATGCGCCGGTGGCGTGATTCACAGCAGTGACTCTGTCTGCACAAATGGGGTGTAGTGCCTAGTAGTCGAAGTGTACAAAAAAAGTAGTGGAACTATGCCCCTCCTGCACTCCGCCCCCGCTCCCCCTCCCACACACACCCACACCGCCACCATTTCAGGCATTCTTCCCCGCAGCATGCTGTTCAATTCACCCTCCCCTTTCCAATCACCCACCACTACCATCAATTCACCCTCCCCTTTCCAATCACCCACCACTACCACCTATTGAGAGCAGAGTCAAATTGGGACACAAAAATTGTCTGGGCACTAATGAAAAAGTGGCCGACATTGGCAAATGCCATTTAGATCCCAAAGGGAAGTTTTTTTTAAAGTAACCTATTTAGCAAATAGACCATTTTAAAGGTCGTTTGTTCAGTAATATTGGTCAAAACTAACATATTCATGTAAATCAAATTGGCCCATTTTGGCGAAAGAACTGCCCACATTGACCAGAAAACTAACATGATTGGCTTGCACTTTGGGCATGTCCCTATTGCCCTAGAGGCCATTTTGAACCTGCTTAAGAGACACGCAAAAGAGCACATGCACCCCGATTTGCCAATGGCCACCCAATCATTTAGCAATTGTCAATCCGGAGAAGAGCTCCTTTGAGCTGGAAAAGTGAATCTTCCTGTGCGGGAAAGCTGCGTCACTATGGGCCCGATTCATGGAATCGGGCGCAGAAATGGCACAAGGGGCGCATGGCGAGAAGGACTCTGTGCGAGCCGTTGTGCAGAAAAAATATTGCGCGCCCCATGTATTCATGGATTCAAAGGCGCACAACTAGCTGCCACGCAAGTAAAAACAAGCTCCAAGAGGAACACCCACAACACGCCCCCACGCACACCAAAAAGCAAGCTAAAGCCAAACCATGCGCAAGCTTCCGTGTCCACCCCTGACCCACCATCCAGTACCACTATGAGAAGGTGCGCCCTTCCTGGCAAGCCCAGGTTGCACCCCAGCTAAATTGCGCGCCTCACCTCGCAAGCACAGGCTGCACCCCTGCAATAACACGGGCCCTCCCTCTCAATGTGAGACTGCACCCCAGCGAAATTGCGCGCCTCATCTTGCAAGCCCAGGCTGCACCCTGTGAAAACATGGGCCCTCCCTCGCAAGCCCAGGCTGCACCCATGAGAAAACACGTGCCCTGCCTTTGCAAGCCCAGGCTGCACCCCAGCTAAACCGTGCACCTCATCTCGTAAGCACTGGTTGCACCCCTGCGAAAACATGGGCCCTCCCTCTCAAGGCCAGACTGCACCCCACCGAAAACATGCAGCTCTCCTCGCAAGACCAAACTGCACCCCAGTGAAAACACGCGCCTCACCTCGCAAGTCCAGGCTGCACCCTTGTGAAAATGTGAGTCCACCCCCCTACACCCTCAGCACCAATTCTGCCCGCATACCTCCCTACTGCACATCAATGACTCCAGCCCAGACACCACTCACCTGTGACACCCCCCCCATGCAGGCCCTTCCAGTCTGGACACCACTTACCAGC
This sequence comes from Ambystoma mexicanum, assembly GCF_040938575.1. Taxonomy (NCBI): domain Eukaryota; kingdom Metazoa; phylum Chordata; class Amphibia; order Caudata; family Ambystomatidae; genus Ambystoma; species Ambystoma mexicanum. The sequence goes on from NC_090934.1 coordinate 472,791,978, forward strand.
CACCCTCACCTGTGAACCCCCCAGCACCCCTAGGCAGCCCCCTCCAGTCTGGACACCACCCACTAGCCCCCCTCATCACCTGTGACATCCCCCATACAGCACCCTCCAGTCTTGACACCACCCACCAGCCCCCCTCACCTGTGACACCCCCCAGAAAGCCCCCTTCAGTCTGGACACCACCCACCAGCCCCCCTCACCTGTGACATCTCCCCCGGCAGCCCCCTCCAGTCTTGACACCACCCACCAGCTCCCCTCACCTGTGACACTCCCCAGAAAGCCCCCTTCAGTCTGGACACCACCCACCAGCCCCCCTCACCTGTGACATCCCCCCAGCAGCCCCCTCCAGTCTGGACACCACCCACCAGACCCCCTCAACTGTGACACCACCGAGGCAGCCCTTTCCAGTCTGGACACCACCCACCAGACCCCCTCACCTGTGACAACCCCCCAGGAAGTCCCCCAGTCTGGACACCACCCACCAGCCCCACTCACCTGTGACCCGCCCCCAGTCAGCCCCTCCAGTCTGGACACCACCCAACAGCCCCACTCGCCTGTGACAACCCCTCGCGGGAGCCCCCTCCCATCTGGACACCACCCACTGTAGAGGAGGAGCCAAATGCCTCTATCAGAAATCCCGCCCCTATTTTCCCTATATGTTGGAAGCCGGGAGTTGCGACATGCACAACGCTAGCAATGGTATCTATCCCATGAAGAATTCCCAAAACAAGGTATCCATTGAGAAAACCCTACATGATGTACCGGCGGAGAGATGACAGTCTCTTAAGGGAGGTCCCTGAAGAAGTGTGAAGCGATGAATGCAAGAGGTTGGTAACGTCACAAGTAATTAGAGTGATGCACTAAGAAGGATGATCATGGAAGAGAATGCATACACCTTATGACAACTAATGACAAGATACAGAACCGAGTAACATTTCATGTGCGAAATTAAGATTGCACTTGGGAAGAACACTGAAGAAAATATAAGTCGTTTCATAACTGTACAGATGCTGTAATGCAAGTAGACTAAATGATAGTGAAGGACTTGGAAAAGGTGCCAATCACTTTATGGACTACAGACCCCTATGGCGTAGGCCTATTGAAAGTGCTAGGTGAGGTCAAGATAACGTTGAAGCCAGGAGCAATTTTACCTCGAGCAAGACAGTGCCCAATATACTTCGAGAGGCAGATTTTTAAGACTATTTCAGCACTGATGGAAAAAGGGATTCTGATACCATCAGAATCATCGTGCAATGCCGCGGTGTAGCCTATCAAGAAATCAAAGGGGGGGTCCAAAGATGTCTGAACGTACACATGGAGAGCAATGTCTGGGGCATGCATGCAGACATCTGTCTCAGAAACATACTTGCTGCAAGCCTAAAGGAGTCACTGCCAACATGTTGGTACATGCACAACAAACATGCACCATAGAGCAGTGCACCACATGGCTACTCACCATTCGACTTCAGGCATTGGTGTAACTCGCAGACCTGGGAATGCAGTGCTGAGTAGAAACTCTCCAGGATCCACATGTTGTTACCCAACAGCCTGCACTTGTGTGCATGGTGCCCCTCTGTGATAGCCACGGCCTGGATGTATCGTAGTTCCTTGCTGTGGGTCCTGGATTTCAGATCCTCTCAGCGCTTGTTTATGGTCTTGAAGGTGTGGACTGCCACCCCCTCCATGTTGATGCATCAGTGATCCCATCCCAGAGCTGCTGACGTCCTTCATTGCTATGTTGCATCACAGGTTTGAAGAGGGCATCATAATGTTCCAGGACATTCTCCACCAGGATGTCAACTTCCCTAGCGCTGAAGTTGACAGCCCTCTGTCTCGCTTCCATGGGGTTGCCACTCTGGTCCGAGGATGATAGTGCTGACATGGCAACCCCGGAGGCAGGTGTGGGTGCGCAAGGTGGTCCTGGAGCTGGATGGTGGAGCGGTGGTGGTGGTATGGCGGGAGTGCAACAAAGCAGCTGAGGTGGTCACAGGGCAGGAGACAGGAGCATACTCAATGGCTGGACAGCAGGTACACAAAACGCAGTGCTGGTGGACAGCAGGTACACAAAACGCAGTGCTGGTGGGCAGCAGGCAAACACACTGTACAGGCAGCCTCAGATGGCACAGTTGGAGGCAGCACAGGGCAGGAGAAGGCAGGTAAAATGGCACAGAGGCAGGTGTGGGGGTTTTCTGTGTCTCGCAATGAAGGCAGTAGTAAAGGGACTTTGCGTCTAAAAACAGAGAAAGGCGTGGACACGTGAAAACAGAGTATAGGCTCTCAGTGCGTAACTTACGTGGCACGCCCTGCGCACAGGCGTTGAGCACACCATTGTCGGGAATACATAAGTATGTGTAGAAGCAACTCCAGACGTGCTTATGAAGGGGAGGAGACAGACGAATGGAGTACACACGTATTTTGGTGTGCCACACATTGCGTTCAATTCAGGGGCCGTATGTACTTCTTATTTTGGTGGGGAATTTGCCTCTGTGCCTCTGTGTATTTACTTTTGATTTTTGCAAGGCTAACAGTAAATCGTGTATGCCTTTGTTTCAACTCTGGGTGCCCCTGTGTATTGCATACCACTATCCTTACTTTTCTGGTAGCTTTCCGGGGTTCGTGTACTCATATTTTGTGCTGCTCGGTGCCACTGCGTATCGCATACTGCTTTTTTCTTGTTTTGGAAGCTATCCTGGTATGGCATACGCATTTGTTTTTGGAGTGCCTGTGCGCTACGCGTACCGTACTATCCTCACTTGGGGTACATTTGAGCCTTGCTGGACCACAGAATTACGTCTCTCATCACGTAGACGGCCCCCTCACTCATATTGCCCAGGCCAATTACTTGGTGTGCCTTGCATATTTCCGTTACACCTGGAACATGAGTGGAAAGGCCCCAAGATGGAAAGGGGCAGGCAGGGCCGGGGACAGGGGTGTGAAGCAGCTGCCACAGCCCCAAGGGTTCAGGGGTGTGCTGTGGAAGGTCAGGCCATGCCCCGGGCCACTTGTGGTCCGGCATCTGGATCCCTAAGTGATCCCAGCCATTCAGGGCTGGCACCAACACCTCGTGGCACCCATGGCAAGAAGGCTTAGCCTGTACAGCAGGAAAAGGCTCAACCCCATAACACAGCACAGGATACTCCACAATGAGGAAGAAGAACTTCCATGATGAAGAATTCCAGATCCTCATGGATTACGTGGCCAGTCACCACCATGACATTTGCCAGCCTCCGGTGAGCACCCATACAACTGCTCAGCCTGTGCTGCACTGGCAGCATGTCATGGACGAGATCAACGCCTTAAGGTTTGAGAAGCGCATTACTTCACAGGTAGTGAAGCGCTGGACTGATCTCACCCATCACACTAAGTCCAAGCTGGGCGCCAACCTGGCCTCTTCTCTGACAACTGGAGGGGGATCACCAAACGAGGAGGAGCTGACCCAGCATGAAGAGGCTATGAGCCAATTCACACTTCTGGAGCAGGTGCAAGGCATGGGAGGCCAACATTGTGCATCCTGAGTATGTGAAGTAATTCATCAACAAGATATATAATTGTGGTACACATTTGGCTGCATTGGAATGACTACCTTGGGTGAACCATGTCATATGGTGGACTGACTCCTGTCCACTGGGCACAATAGTGGATACAAACCATGTGGTGTACATCAGAGGGACATGTCCATTTGACACTACTTATCCCCACAAGCATCCCCCCAACATCTGCCACATGATACCACAATGTGCATAGTTATTTGCTGCATCCTTTATGTGGGTGACCAGGCTCTGCTAGACATGTGCATGTGCCCCAAATCCTAGTTACACGTAATTTCATGCAGGGTATTAAATATCTTTTCACATATGTACATTTGTGTTGTCATGCCACATAGACCATCCAAGCTGTTACACGCTTATGGCGTGCCCTGAGTGAGTGTGCATATGTTCAGACTGTACACATCTCCACTGACCCAATGGAAATGACTCCAGAGGCAAATCATTGTGACGCCTGTTCCCTGTTACTCTCCAACACTCAGCCCACACTCCATGTGCCCACGCCCAGCTCCCTCTTGTTAGTGCTATCTACAACTACATTAACTTACTCTCTCCACTTCACAGACCTTGCCTAGGTGTTCCTCTTACAGCCATACATCACCTGGGACTATCTGCTGTTTCCATAATTTACGGCATGCTCTCTTTGTCTACAATCCCTGTACTAGAACAACACTGGTGTGGCATGTGATGGATGCAGACTTGTATGTGCATATTTCTGACTGCCTGTTGCCATGTAATGTAATTGCACATCACAGAGATACATGTCCATTCCCATTTCACTGGTATTAGTCAACAGTGTGCGGTAACATGGGCCCTAATGTGGTTCTTAACAACCCTTTTGGTTGGCAATGTGTCCAAAAGCAGCATGGCCATGGGTAGGGAATTTGTTGGCCCTTCTGCATATGCCATGCTCGCATTGCTTGATGGTCATAGTGTGTGGATGCTGTATTTCTTCTGACTACATGCCCTGCATTTTGTTGCATGACAGCTATGTGATAAACATGTTTACTATAGACACATTGCACATGACTCCACATATCTTTTTCTGTCCATGTACAGGTGAGGATACACCAGATGCAGAGGAGGAGGAGAAGGATGAAAAAAAGTCTGTGGTGCTTTAGACCACCAGTGGAGGACATGGTATGGCAGGACATGCGAGCCCACTGGTGCTCCAGGCCATCCTCAGCCATGCTGCAGTCTCTTCTGAATCTTTGGACTCAGCTGGCTCTGATCCTGAAGCGGATGTGCAGTCCTCAATGCTGGTAGAGGTGAGAGCACCAATGGGTGGACCAGTTGGGGCTTCTGAGTCTGCTACCATGCAAGGATGGTTTTTCAAGTGGTAGTCATGTCACTCTCTCCCTCCCTCAGCCAGCTCAGCAATAACCACACCTACTGTGGTGTAGTGCATGTCCTTGGCCATCTACAATCCAGACAGTGTACTCCTTGATGTGTTTTTCATTTGGCGTTCCCTCACACTGTCACTCTCTCTATCTGTTGTGCTATACTGCACTCATTGGCACATCACAACCTATGTCCTGTCACCCTCTTGCACCCCATAGTCCTTCTGCAGTTGGTTGGCTCAGCATATTTTCATGCTCCATTCATGTGTTGTCATGGATGTGCAGTTTCTTTCTGTTGTTACTATGCATGTCATTGCATTTAGAGGACGTTTCTTCCGGTGGGTTGCATTGTATGTAAGGCAGGTGGGTACCCTGTGCAGGTAGATCAAGGGCATTTGCAGACACTTGTGTTGTGTTTGGCTGGGAGTCTTGCTCTGTGTGTGATCACTTTGGGTTGACTTGTCTTTTGGGGCACCAGTACTACTTCGTGAGTGCATGTGTCGCATGGTGTGGTTCTGGTCATAGGTCTGGACATGGTGTGGTTTCTATGGATTTATGCGGCCACAGGTTGCAGATTGCAAATTGTGGGAGTTCCAACTGTGTGGCCCTTTCTTGGGTGGTTGGGAGTGGGTGGCAGGGCAAGCTGTTTGTGGCATGTCACAGGAGTTGATGGTTGTGCTGGTGGGTGTTTCATTGCACTTTCCACATGTTTACTACGTGACACTTTGCATCTGATGTAATGTTTGTGGGGTGATGGCGCAACTGCACATTTGGCCTCTCTTGCTCAGGGTTCCACTGTGATGGTGTGCGGCCCCAGTTACGATCCACATAAATTGAACCATTGATGCACATTTTTGGAATGCTATGTTGTGAACAGGCACGGTACGCTGTGTAGTGTTGGTGTGTTCACATGCATTTCCCATGCATGCGGCACCATGGTGTTTGCAGCTTCAAGTTGACCGCAGCTGGTTGCATGGTGCTGATGCATTCAATTGAATGCACAATTTAACCAATTGTATGCAGGTACAATGAAGTCTGAATTGACTTTGCGCTTTTCCCTAGCAACCTACCTTTTGCATGCATTTATCCTTGTTGGCAGTTTCACATTGCTTTGTCATGTCTGCTTATGTCTTCCATGGAAGTTGCCTCGCTGGCCAGCCTTAGTTTAGTTTAGTTTGTTTATTTATAAAGCGCGTCCGAACCCTCAGGTAGCTGGGCTCATAATCATGTACACAGCAGAGTTACATATCGTTACACGAACATCATAATACAACAGACAGAGCATACATTGGTCCAGGCTCTGAATGTTTACATATAAGAGTAGAATATACCGAGAAGAGTATGTACAGAGAATAGGCACAAAATAGTTACAGTGGCGCGTGAGGACCGGGTTACAGGTTGGTCCTGAATAGGCTGTAGATAGAGTAAACATTACTGGCTGCATTACAATTACATTGCAGGTAGAGAGCGGCGGCTGGCCGGTCGTGTCAGTGAGAGTCTAGATGTCTAGGCTAGTAGTCATGATTTTACCATGGCTCTGAATGGCCAGAACGCGGTTTCTGATCTAATTGTAGGAGGGAGGGTGTTCCAACATTGTGCTGCGAGCACTGGGAAACTGGAGCCGCCTGCTTTTTATAGGTTATAGTTAGGGATCTTTAGTTGGTGCAGGTAAGGAGTTCTGGTGGGTCTAATGGGGCAGTGTCTAGAGAATCTGTCTGAAAGGTAACGTGGGGCAGTACGTGACAGGCACTTGTGGGTGATGACCAGGGTTCTTAGCTTAATTCTGTCGCGGATCGGGAGCCAGTGGACTTCTTTGCTAACCGTGGATATGTGCACCTTGCGCGGGAGGTTGAGGGCACATTTTAGTGCATTATTTTGCAGGATCTGGAGCCTGTTCAAGTTTTTTGTGTTAGTGCCTAAGTAGAGTGTGTTGCAATAGTCTAATTTAGACAATATCAGCGCTCTAGATAGCGTGAGGCAACTAGAGGTGGAGAGAAAAGGCCTGCAGGCATTGATCAATTTATTGGTGTATGAGGTAGTTGAGATGGTAGAGTTTATTTGTTTCTTTAGTGACAAGGTAGAGTCGAGGTATACACCTAGTGTTTTGACCTCTTTGGATACTTTTATGATGTTGCCATCAATGGTAAAGGATTTTGGTCCAGTTTGTTGAGGCGAGCCTGGGAGCCTACGATAAGCAATTCTGTTTTATCGTCGTTTAGGCAAAGACTGTGTGTAGCCATCCAGGCTTGGATTTCTAAGTAGATATCATTAAGCTTTGCAACATCTTCTTCATAGCTACCAGTGAGCGTGACGAGGACCTGGGTGTCGTCTGCATAATTAGTGTAGCTGACACCCAGATCGTCAAGACGGTCAAATAGGAGCTTCGTGAAGATGTTGTAAAGTGTGGGAGAAATGCAAGAGCCTTGGGGCACTCCACATGTGATTGGGATAGGGTCTGCAGCCGCAGTGGGGGCGAAGACTCTAGTCGACCAATCAGACAGGAATGACTGCATCCACTTTGTGGCATTCTGAGAGAATGCAGCAGCCGAGGAGAGGTGTTGAGTGAGGATCTGGTGGTCAACCAGATCAAAGGCAGCAGAGAGATCCAACAAGAGCAAGATGGCCAGTTTGCCCTTGTCTTTGGCGTCATCCATTTGGATTTTTAGATCCAAGAGGGCAGTTTCAGTCCCGTTCCTTGGTTTAAAGCCGGATTGTCACAGTCCTAGGAGGTTGTTGTCTTCCAAATGTTGTTGTATTTGGAGATAGGCTACCCTGTCCTAAATTTTGAGAAGAAATGGGACTGTGGTGATGGGCCTGTAGTTTGTGGGGATGTTGGGATCTAGGTTAGGTTTTTTGAGCAGGGGTAGGACCCACGCTTCTTTAAGGTTGTTGGGGACCACTGAGTTTTTGAAGGAGGAGTTGATCAGAGAGGTGATGAGAGGGGCTAACTCATTAGCACCGTCTTTGATGACAGATGCAGGACAAATGTCACCTTTGCAGTTGGATGGTTTGAGACTGGCGATTATCTTGATTACTTCCTCTTCTGTGACTGGTGAGAAGTGGAAGGAGGGGCAATTAGGGGTGGTGTGGTTAATTTTGCTGCTGGGGTTCTGCTTGGAGGCAAGGCTAGCTTTTTTGCTTCTATCTTAGTTTGTAGGAGGGCAATTTTTTTAGCGAGGGCGAGCTGGATATTGTTATAACAGGCCTTGTCTTTGATGCAGTGCTCTGTAGGAGGCAATGGTTATTCAAGTTCTCTTAGTATAGAGAAAAGTTGTTTAGTGCCAGATTTGGCATTTTGTATTCTCAAGTTATAGATCTCTTTTTTAGCATTTAAGATGGCGGATTTGTAGGTGGAGGCAGCTGAAGCGAATTTGTCTTTAGTGGAGAGAGAAGGGGCTTTTCTCCAGTTAGTTTCTGCAGTTCTTTTAATATTGCGGAGAGCTTTTAATTCTGCTGAGAACCATTTGTTGGAGTGGGCAATAGGTTTGGCTTTTCGCTGTTTGAGAGGAGCAATCTGGTTGAGGGCTAGTTCTAAGGTATTGTTATATAGGTCTACTATGGCTGCTGGGTTGTTATTTTGCGTAAATAGGTTAGCTTTACTGATAGGCCCGAGAAGAGGTTTGAGGTTCTCTATACTGATGTTGCGGTTGGAGATTATTTGAAGTAGCTTAGTGGGTTGTGTGATAGATGGTGAGGATCTAGGTAAAGAGAAGGTAATAAGGTAATGGTCAGTCCAAGCACAGGGAGTGATGTCAGTCAGTGAGAGGTTGCAATTACAGTCTGACATCGGCCTTTGTGAAATGCTGCCACCAACATGCTTCTGCATGGAGTGCAAGAGGTGAGTATTTGTGTACTGGCCTACTTGTGCTTTACATCATGTGCTCCCATGACTGTGTTCACTGCACTGTCCCACTACTACGCTGGTGATAGCATGCCTGGTCATTTCATTGCTTGTCTTCCAGGGGGGTCTCTGCTTTTTGGAGGGCTCAATTACCTGCATTTCTGATATCTTCTCAGTTTCAAGCAGCATGTTGACTGATGCATGTGTTGTGTATGTGCCATCGGCTTGGACATGGGGATATGTTACATGCACATTTGCTGCATGTCATTCAGGGGGTCAGGTAGTGTGGGGGTTGTGGTTGTTTGTCAGTGTGTGTGTTTGAATTGCATGCAGTGAGCAGGTGTTGCTGCATGTGTTCTGGGACACATGTTGATTGTTGTCTTATGAATTGTTTGCATGTGTTGCATGTCACTGAGGGGGCGCACATTTGGCTGTCATTTTTGGATGCATGGATGTGTCGGCTGCGCTCAGTTTGATTTTTTCCATTGTCTGCAGATCCTTTAGTCAGGGAATGATGGATATTTAATGGGAGATTATTTGACGTGCATGCTCAGGGGACAGGTAAAATGTGCATTTATTTTGATCCATATGGAATGGCTACATTAGTTGCTGCATGTATGGATGTGGCCCTCCTAGTGTGTCTCCCTCTTTATCACAATTGTCAATTACCTTGTGTTCAGTGGTATATTTTGGATGGGGTGCATAGTGGTCATGTTGCTAGAATCAATGTCACATGTGGATCCTTACTGCACTACTTTTTCACACACAATAGGGACATGTTTGTGCACATCATGCACATTCTCGACATGTGTGCAGCAATATACCATTGCACTTATTGTATTTTGGGACAGGGGAATTTTGGAGGCCATGTATCGCTAGCAGCTCGTATAGGATGGACTAATCAATGCGAGGAAGATTCATGTGAGTCCCTATTGACAAACCTTTTATGTCATCTCCAGAAATTGGTCGACCAGAAGGTGTCAAACTGGATATTAAATTATGCCTCTTATTACAAACGATTTGTATGTACATTGGCCTACGCCAAGTTGCTTGAAAAATTGTACGCGAATAGCTCTCTGAGGCAAGATCTTGACCTTAGAAATTGATGTAAGCCGCCATCTTAAATCAAGCCTCCATTTTAGGTTAGAAACCGCCATTTTGGGGTTTTTATACAAAGTCACCCTGTAATTTAAAATGGCCGTTTCGTGTTTCCTTGTTCTTGCCTTAACCTCTCCAACCTTTGTAGGGAAGTTAATGTCCAACCTGCCTTCAGGCTACATGTTAGGGTCATGTAGACCTTGTCCTTTGTTGACCTCGGAGCAGGGGATTACTTGAATTAGCAATGTTAAACTACAAGTATATAAGAACAGTAATGCTATCCGAATATAATATGCGAAACATTGTTTGGTCTGTATTAAGGCAATATATAAAGAGTGTAAATGTTAAATTGAAGAATAATGGAGTGTGTTAGTAAATGTATTGAAAAGTAAACCGCATGCACGAGATATGTAAATTAGGAAAGTGAACCTGGCGCGACCCTAGCCCAGTGCATGATTAAGGGGGCTGGACATCATTTTACAAATTGTATAAAAGCACCGATGACCAGCTAGGAAATTCCCTCACTGCTCATATTGGACCTACTGGTGGTCTCTGTGATGTATTGACGGCCAAATAGCTATTTGTGTACTTTGTTGAATACTGTTCAGTTTTGTAATAAAGATTCTGGGAAACTTTATAAGCCTGTGTCGGTGTATTTTCCTTTGCTCGGTGTAACAGCCGTAATATTGTATTTTTTCATGATTCCACAGATGGTGCCCGAATAGGGACCCTCAAGATTGACTTTGTCTCGTTGAAGGTTGGCTCGGCTATCGGACCGGGATCAGACGGTGTCAACAGAACCGGCCACTCTAAAACGAGAAGTGAATTCCTCGACGAAACTGCACCATCCGATCCCTGGACAGTGAGCTATAGCCCGAGACGACGTCTTGACGAGGGTCCATATATTTGAGGTGGGTAAATTTGCCGAAAATCATCAGACACGTGGGTCCTTTGCATTGTCCTTAGTAACCCGATCGGGCCTCCCAGTCTTCTGGTCAGGTGAATCGTGTCCCGATTCTTAATTTAACCCTGACAAATTTGAATTTGGAGCATTGTACTCGCGAGCACAATTATTTAACCAGGTAACACCAGAACTTTGATATGCCTGGGAAATTGTCTGCCTGCTTTAAGGCATTTTTCCACAGTGACAGACAATCGTTGGAAGATAGCCGTCCCGCACCACAGGAGGGGTCGCCGGCATGTACTATGTCCTGTAAGAAAGGCTTTGGTAGTATAGCATTTAATGACATTTGGCACAGACAAACCAGGCATAATTCTAATCTTCGGTGGCTGACCAATGGTAGTTTTGAAATCCCTCGTATAGAATATTTAGAGTCTGTATTAGTAAAGAAGAAGGCTAGGCCTGCAGCATTCGACGCGTTGCTTAGTTGGAAAATAGAAGCTTTGCAGCAACAAAAGAGTAGAGAGAAACATATGCATCGACATATGACGAGTGTCGAAAAGGCACAGTTATATGATCAAAATAAGCAATTGGAGTCAGTTAGGAACATGGACAGGGCATTTCAATTAGGCATTCAGAAAATCTAGCCTTCAAAAGATTTTCATACGTCAGACAAATTAATTAATAAACATTTGCATGAACGAAGGCCTGATGCCTCTGCGCCACCTCCATATGTCCCTCCTCCTGGCACTTTGCCCCTTCCTGTTGTAGTTCCCCCTCCCATAGTTCTTCCGGTCCTCCCTGTTGTTCTTCCTGTTGTTCTTCCAGCCATCGCCTCTTTGCCTGCCCCCTTGCCTTCACCTGTTGCTATTCAGAATGTGTCTAATCTTCCTCTTCCAAGTGATCCTGCATCGCTTGTAGTAGACCAGGGAGCAAGACCAAGGGTTGTGACTCGTAATACTGTGTCGCCAGACAAGAGGAATTAATTGACTGCTTGGGCTAAACATTGTATGGAGAAGGGTGAACAAGCTGATGTTTTTTCCACACTCGAAAATGTAAAAGATATTCCTGAGAAAAATGTTTTTATCGAAGGATTAGGGACTCATTTAAGTATAATGTGGAATAGACTAGATGATGTAGATTTCCCACAAGGGTTACGGGATTTGAACGCCTTAGCATTGTCCAGAGATACTGCGGAGAAGGTATATGAGCATGTTGAGAGGATTTTTGAGTATAGGAAGGAGTTGGAAGGGTTACAGAATGAGGAAGTAGATGGTGATAGTTTAGGTATTATGTATTTACAGAAACGTTTTTCTCCTCGTCGAGAATTAAAAGGTGAGGAAGCACGAATTTGTACAAAGGACGCGATAAGATGGATTTCGGATATGTCGATAACTCCAGAAGAAGTATATGACATGTACAGTCAATATACGTTAGAAATGCAAAAGAAAGTGATACAGGTGATGGTAGAGCACCTGCAGAATGAGTGTGTAAGAAGAAAGATTTGTTGTCCCGCAGAATTGTTGAGTGTTTACAAGAGAGCTTTTTCAATTGAAACTTCGTCGACTGCCTTAGCGCTTGACTTGGCTCTGCTGCTTAGTAAGCGTTCGGAGCTGCCTACTTCTCAGTTGCCTATGAGAGAGGTCCCTCTGACATTTGTCCCAAAAGTTGAGATTGCGGCTGATGCTGCACGAGGTATATTAGCCAGAGAAATCCCTGCACATTACGTTTCACAGTTTGTACACGTCCCGTTTTCAAGACAGGAAGTGAACACCATAAAGCAATCTATTCCTGATATACGAAAAAATCCGACCGGATTCTATAAAGAAATAGAGTCGGTCTTACAGTCGTCGGTATTCACTTTAAGTGATATTGACCTATTATTTCCCGTACTCCTCCCAGTCGATTTGTGGAAGCAGATTAGGACTATAGATGACATACCTGGGTTGGGAGATACATGGGATAAGATGACTAGGCTGGACAGAGAAAGACCAGCTGGTGAACGACCACCTCAAGTGATATTAACCTTGCCTGATAGAATTATTGTAAAATTGAAAACTATGGTCCCAGAAAAAAGAATCATATGGGACAAGCTTACGGCCTGTGTCCAAGGAAGGTCTGAGGGTGCTACCGATTTTTTAAATCGGTTCGAGCAGGTATTCTCGGATTTCAGTGGACAAGATTTGGGCACAGAGTCAGGGAAAAGGTTGTTTGTCGACAAATTTGTACGTGGATTGCTGCCTGACATCCAGTTACAGATTATGTCCTCCGAAAGCGCTTGGCAGGCGAAGTCCCAATCAGAAGTATTGCATATGGCTCAGTATTATGAAAATCGTGTAAACATTGAAAAAGAGAAGCTTGAGAAAAAAAAAGGGTGACTTGAAAACTAAAGTTTTATTGCAGCAGATCGTTAGAAACCCTAGAGGGGGTAATCAATTTAGAGGTCAGTACATCCCACAGAGAAGTGCGCCCTTGGCTCCGGTAACCATTAACCAGTGTGCCTACTGCCGGCAGGAAGGCCACTGGTGCGCACAATGCCCGACCTTACAGCAAAGGTCATTTGGGAACATGGGTAGACGATCCAGAGGTCGCTCAGGTGCAGGGGGCCCTGGCAGAGGTCAGTTTGCACCAGAATCACAGCAATCTCCTTCACAAGATAAGCAAGTTTCGAATGTGGATAATAGAAACATTTTTGATCACCCTTCTGCCGCGTATCTCTCTGAAGAACTTCCTTTTGATAATATTTTGTTCCGCTAGGATTGCCCGAAGCAGGATTTGGAACCTACACCTATTCCCGTTCATCAGAAAGGCCCCTACGTTGAGATGACGGTGGGAAATAGGAAGCATCTATTTTTTGTAGCTACGGGAGCACAGAAATTTTCCATTGACCATTCACGGGTTCCAAATATTCCCCTGTCAGGACAATCCAACGTTTCCGTAGGGTTTTCAGGCCCACCTGTAGTTTGTCCGGTCTCTTTGCCGGTACCGAAAACACTGGGTCTCTTCACGGAAAAGTGTCAATTTTTACTTACTACAAACTGTTGGGAGAACTTGCTGGGGCTAAATTTGTTGAAAGCATTGCACGCAGTAATTCATTGTTCTCCGGATGGGATTCGGCTAACAATTTCACCCCAGCAATCACTCGCCTCTCAGTTTTTGACTCGACCTTTGCCGCCAGAATTTAGTAATGTTCCAGAATGCTTATGGGCAATCGATGATAATGATGTGGGCATCCTCCAAATTGAACCTGTTAAAATTATTTTGAAACATGGAGTAAAATTGCCTCGCATCCCGCAATATAAGATCTCAGTTGAAGGCGAACAGGCTTTGAAATTTATAGTTTCTGATTTTGTACATCGTGGAGTAATTGAGGAGATTACGGGTAGCATATGTAACAGCCCCATTTTGCCAGTATACAAAAAAGGTGATAATGCGATTCCCTTTCGTTTTATAATTGATTTACGCGCTATTAACAAAATTGTGGCTCCTCAATTTCCTATTTTACCTGATGTTACAACGATATTAACCATGATTTCGGCTTCTGCCACTCACTTTAGCGTTGTTGATCTTAAAAACGCGTTTTTCAGTATTCCTATACACAAGGATAGTAGGTATTTGTTTGCGTTTACCCTAGGTGGACGCTCGTTTACATTCACTCGTGCACCACAAGGGTACACTGAGAGTCCAAGTATTTATAGTAGGGCATTGAAAGAGCAGCTTGATACCCTCGAGTTGCCTACTACTTGCACATTACTACAGTACGTAGATGACCTCCTCTTGGCTGCTGATTCTGAGAGTGCCTGTAAAGAAGGCACCGTGTTGTTGTTGCTTTGTCATCTAGCAAAACATGGCCACAAAGCTTCACTTAAGAAATTCCAATATTGTTGCCAGGAGGTCGCCTATTTAGGCTATCTCCTGTCAAAGGAGGAAAACGGTTGACACCTGAACGAATAAAGACCATTTCTGGTATGTCTGTCCCAAATACGCAAAAGGAAGTTAGAGCCTTGATAGGTATGGCTTCTTATTCTAGATTGTGGATCCACGATTGACAAGATATGAACTGATCTTGTTTGCTCCCCACATTCAAATTCATAGGTGTTGCGTATTAAATCCAGCTGAACTTTTACCTGTCTCACAAAATATTGTTGATGGTGACGATACGTCACACGATTGCCTTTATATGACAGAACAAGAGACTAAAGGCAGAATCGATTTGAAAGACACACCTTTGAATAGCCCTCAAGGAGAGCTATTTTGTGATGGCTCTTGTTTTAAACTTCCAGATGGTACATCCACGGCTGCTTATGCTGTCACTACTTTAAGCACGGTTGTGGAAACCAAAAGAATTATGCATAACTCTGCTCAGGCCGCAGATATTATAGCGTTAACTCGGGCTTGTGAGCTTTCTGAAGGGCATACAGTGAATATATATACTGACAGTCAGTATGCCTTTGGGGTGGCCCACAATTTCGGTAGACTTTGGAAAGAACGAGGGTTCTTGACCTCGCACGGAACGAAAATCCAGCACGGCACTTTAATAGTGCGATTGCTTTCAGCAATTGCACTCCCTGTTCAGTTAGCTATCATAAAATGTTCAGCACATCAAAAAGTTACAGATGATGTAGGAAAAGGGAATGCCTTCGCCGATCAGATAGCTAAACAGACTGCCACTGATTTCAGTACAGGAATGTATGCTGTAAAAGAAGTTGTAAATGTTTGCACTTTGGGAGAAAGTATTGCTGTTGTAAAAGATATTCAAGCAGATGCTACTATAGAGGAAACTAAGAGATGGATCGAGGGTTCAGGAAGATTGGATGATGATGGGTGTTGGGTAGACAATGTTGAAGGGAAATGGTTACTCCCTGACGCCT
The DNA here is from genome assembly GCF_040938575.1 of Ambystoma mexicanum. NCBI lineage: Eukaryota > Metazoa > Chordata > Amphibia > Caudata > Ambystomatidae > Ambystoma > Ambystoma mexicanum. Next base: position 472,807,571 of record NC_090934.1, read on the forward strand.
ACATTACAATGATGGTTATTATGGCTCATGGTCCCACACATGTGTGTGCGAGGAAACTAACGAAAATGCTACACAGTGTATGGGCCAATGATAAGATTTTCAAAATTGCGGAGCATTTTGTCCAGAACTGCATGGTTTGCTTGCAGCACAATGTAGGGAAAGGTACCTCGACTCCTAGAGGAAGTGTCATGATCCCTGCTTCCAAGGGGTCAGGACTTACCCCACGACCTTGGAAGCAGGCCCATGACTCTGATCCCAGGAACCAGCCAGTCCCTATAGGGACCCTCTGGACCTTGTCCTGGCGCCAGTGGCGCCAGGCTCATGATGATGACTGGTCCCGGCACAGGAAGCGCCGGGCTCATATTAGATAAGAGTGCTTGGTGGACCTACCTGTAGCAGACCATGCTGCTTACTTACCAGCTAACTGGCCTCCTGATCCTTCTCTGCCTGGAACTACTTTTTCTGTCTGGGTGGAGCAGGAGCCACTCCCTGGAAGCAGAACACAGGAACTCTTTTAGAAATCTGGAACTCTTTTCTTACCTGGGTGGGGCCGTGGAAGGAGACGCCTAAGCACTACAGAAGGCTATTTAAACCACACCCGATTGGTTTCACGTGCTTCGCGTTATTCTGCTTCTGCAGCAGGACGCTCACCGTGTCAGCTCCAGGAAACCTCCAGCTCCAGATCCTGTGGACACGAAATAACCTGCTGGAATCCGATCTTCAGTCTTCTTCAGTCTTCTGCAGCTCCTGCAAAACAAAGGCACAGGTTAGGCAAAAGTAAAGGCAGTGAATCTACTTACCTAATCCAACGGCAGCATCCAAGGCGCCTTTTTCTGCCTTTCTCTTCCGGCATCCGACATCTGCATAGAGAGAGATCATCGGTCAGTAATATTCAACTACAAGTTCTGCTTACCTGTGTTACGCCCGTTCCAACTCAGCTCGCGCTGCATTCCGGCACCTGCAAGGCAAGATACATCGGTTAGTAACGCTTAGTTACAAGACTGCTTACCTGTGTTACGTTCGCTTTCAATCTGTTCGCGCTGCACCTCAGTACCTGCAAAGACAAAAGAGACATTACGGAGCATTCTCCAGCGCTAGTGCAGTCTTTCTACTCACGTGCCATTAGAAGGATAATCTTCATCGTCACAGCATCTGAAAAGAGAAAGACTTAGAGGCCGATTCATGGAATAATTAGCGCGGCGCAAGTGGGCAAAAACGTGCAAATCGCAGTGGAATAGCGAAAATCGCAGTGAACGTGCGAAAATCGCACGAAAAGCAGCGCACGTCGATTCATGGAAGGCCGTGCGCGAGAAAACCAGCGGATGTGCGAAAAAAAAGTGCGCGGCGCACGTTGGCGCACGTTGGCGCACAGGCCATCTAACAGCGTGCGCCAGGTCACAGCGAAAATCGCACAGGCCACAGCGAAATTCGCACATAGCGCGGCGCACGCAATAAAAGTAGGCGGAACACGGGCGTAACACTCGGAACGGGGAACAACTTGCCAAAACGTGGGCGTCACGGGGGAAGTACAGGGCACAAGTGCGCGGAACGCCCACACGCTCGCCTACAACACGTATTCATGGAATAGAATAGGGGAAAAAAGCGCACGCTCAAACCAGCGCACAGGCACAAACACGACCGCCACAAGAAAGGAGGCGGTAGCGTCTCTGCGGCTGTAAGAAATGTGCGCCAAAAGGTGCGCCAACAAATAGCACCTATATACTGCCATGATGAATGTCCCATACTGTGGCCCTCCAGGAAAAATGATGTGCAAAGGGGTACCCACAAACACGGACACCCGCTGACAAAAAATACGTGTGCATGTATACCGGGGTGCGCGGGAAGTGTCACACGCGATTTGCAGGGTACGTGCATCACAGGGGTTCGCGTGAAGTTATTCACGCGATCGGGCCTGGGGGAGCGGGCTACGTGTATTACAGGGGTTCGCGTGAAGTTCCTCACGCGATCGGGCCTGGGGGAGCGGGCTACGTGTATTACAGGGGTTTCGCGTGAAGTTCCTCACGCGATCGGGCCTGGGGGAGCGGGCTACGTGTATTACAGGGGTTCGCGTGAAGTTCCACACGCGATCGGGCCTGGGGGAGCGGGCTACGTGTATTTCAGGGGTTCGCGTGAAGTTCCACACGCGATCGGGCCTGGGGGAGCAGGCTACGTGTATTACAGGGGTTCGCGTGAAGTTCCACACGCGATCGGGCCTGGGGGAGCGGGCTACGTGTATTTCAGGGGTTCGCGTGAAGTTCCACACGCGATCGGGCCTGGGGGAGCGTGCTACGTGTATTACAGGGGTTCGCGTGAAGTTCCTCACGCGATCGGGCCTGGGGGAGCGTGCTACGTATATTTCAGGGGTTCGCGTGAAGTTTCACACGCGAATAGCCTGGGCGCGTGAATTTGAGGGGTGCGCGGGAAGTTCCTCACGCTCCTGGCCAGGAGGCGAAATTACTGCCCCCCAGAGCCCTGAGCACGCTCCCACCTGCCATCTGCTGCTGCCTGACTGCCTGCTGGCCACGTGCCCCACAGTGCTGGTGGGTGGGGGTGTTGGGAGACATGGGTGGGGGCCTGGTGGAGGGTGCCCCTGCACTGGTGGGGGTGGTGGGAGACATGGGTGGGGGCTTGGTGGAGAGTGCCCCTGGTGGCGGGGGGTGGGGGTGGTGGGAGACATGGGTGGGGGCCTGGTGGAGGCTGCCCCTGCACTGCTGGGGGGGTGGGGGTGCAGGGGGACATGAGCAGGTGTGCAGGGTAGTCCCCTGTTTTGTAGGCTGCCTGCAGGGGCCGTGGAGGGTGTACAGGGAACACCTGTGAGGACCCACCCAGCCTAATCGCGTGTGATGATTCCCACGCACCCCTGTAATACACGTACCCTGGCCAATCGCGTGTTAAACTTCCCGCGTACCCCTGTAATACACGTACCCTGGCCAATCGCGTGTTAAACTTCCCGTGTACCCCTGTAATACACGTACCCTGGCTAATCGCGTGTATGACTTCACGTGTACCCCTGTAATACACTTACACTGGCTAATCGCGTGTTAAACTTCCCGCGTACCCCTGTAATACACGTACCCTGGCCAATCGCGTGTTAAACTTCCCGCGTACCCCTGTAATACACGTACCCTGGCTAATCGCGTGTATGACTTCACGTGTACCCCTGTAATACACTTACCCTGGCTAATCGCGTGTTAAACTTCCCGCGTACCCCTGTAATACACGTACCCTGGCCAATCGCGTGTTAAACTTCCCGCGTACCCCTGTAATACACGTACCCTGGCTAATCGCGTGTATGACTTCACGTGTACCCCTGATATGCACGTTACCCGCTTTGCGTTCCTTGTTTGGCTGCCCTGTAAACTGGTCCAGGGTTAGCGCAGCCCTTTGCGATGATTTAGCGATTTTGCTGGCTTTTCCTTGCGCGAGGGCGTTCTTGGGGGCGTTACTGGCGCTGCTGCAGGGTCGCTGCGATACTCTGCGCCACGGCTGGTTTGGGAGCATGAAATCCATGAATACGCTGTGCGCGGAAATCGGTTTTAGCGCACGTGCCTGGCGCAGTCAATCGCACGCGGACACTCTGCGCCAGCCGCTTGCGACACTTTTCTGCGAAATTCTATGAATTACCCTGATAGACTTTACAGACTTAACATTTTTTAAAGAGAAGAGAACAATGCAAAAGGAACTTTAATACTTACAAGACACGCTCGTGCATTAACGGCGTCTTCGCTCTCAGCAAATCCTCTGCTATCAAGAGGCAGAGCTCGCATCCAGTGAAGCAACTGGAACCAGCGCCCCTGCACAAGACGCAGGATGGAGAGCCCGGCATTTACCTATATAAGGTAAGCGCAATATCAACCCACTTCCACGGGGAAAGAAAGGGCGAGAGGGGCTAGGAACTTTCCGAACCTTCCAAACACTAATACCTTGGTTTACCCTTGCAGACATCTCACTCTTCAGCTTAAACTGTCGGTGGGAAGGGGGCCCACTCCGGGAGCAAAACGAACCCTGCGCCTAACACTGAAGACAGTATCCTCGCCAGATCAAGACCTGCGCCTCCGGGGGAACCAGGTGAGCGTTACAGAACGCAAAGCCTTACCACAAAATTCCCGCCCAGGCGCAATGGAAACCTCAGACACAGACCAGTTGGCCCAATTACTCGGGGAGTTGAGGGCGGAAGTACACGCTGCACGTCAGGAAACAAATGCCCTAAGGAGGGAGTTAGTGGTCTCCAAAGAGCGAACAGACGATTTGGCTAGACAATTGCTGCAAGCCCAAGCTGGACAAACTCCTCTACCAACCCCAAGTGGGGGCCACGCTCCTCCAACTTCCTCGAATCCGGTACAAATCAATCTACCAGGAAATATACCTTTGGCTCCGCCCGAACGCTTTTCAGGTGATCCAAAAAGGTTTGCTGTGTTCTTCAATCAATGTCGCTTGCACTTTTTGTGCAGACCCGCCGCTTTTCCAACGGACCAGGCTAAAGTGGCCTTCGTGCTCTCTTATCTCAGTGGCAGTGCCGCAGATTGGTCTGTTCCTTTAGTGTCTCAAGATGACCCCATTCTCCATAACTTCCAGGACTTCCAAGCCAGTATGGAGAAACTGTTCGCAAGGCACTATCAGGGACAGGCCTTGGACAATGAACTTCTTTCACTACGACAGGGCAATCAAGATCTTCTGACTTATATTGCATCATTTAACAGACTGGTGGTGGAAACCGGATGGCCGGAGGATAAGAGGATCACACTGTTTTACAGAGGTCTGCGTGGGGAATTAAAAGACGTTCTGGCTCAAGTGGTAAATCCTCCACAAGACTTTTCCGAATATATCGATCTGGTAGTGCAATTGGATCATCGACTACAGAATCGGAAAGCCGATCGATCCAGATTTGAAACCCGACTTTTTTCAAGGCCACAAAGTTCTACGAAAGGAACTGATTCCGTGGAACCCATGCAAATAGGGGGTGTAAAAGGACCTTTAACCCAAAAGGAGAGGGAAAGGAGGAGACAACTGCAATTATGCCTCTATTGCGGAAACTCAGGGCACTTTCTTCGAGATTGTCCAGTGAAGCCCAAGAAGAAGATAGTAGGGGCGTCTGATAAAGGTACCGAGAATTCTGAGCCGGGAAACGACCTCGCCCGGCAAGTGTAGAGGTCCGCTTGCCGAGCGTTAAAACCAGTTCTTTGACCTCGCATTTCATCATGCCCATGGTCCTCGTGAGTCCTGAACAACCTAATCGTATGCATGCCATTAAAGCATACATTGATAGTGGCGCAATTGGGAATTACTTGGACTGTGAGCTGGCCGCCAGGATGAATCTATCTCTTTGTCCAAAGACGGTGAAAGACGTCATTACCACCGTGGATGGGACGGAAATAGCTTCCGGACCCGTAACTCACACCACCATGGAAGTAACGTTAGTAAGCCAAGATGGGCATCAAGAGAAGATCGTGTTTGATGTGATCAAGGCCCCTCAGTTTCAAGTCATCTTGGGAGTTCCTTGGTTGGAGAAACACAATCCTCAAATTGATTGGCGAGCAAAGACAATCCGGTTTCCAGAATGCGCTTCTACCTGCTACCCTCAGCTCTCCACCAAACTAGCTGCAATTGTTTCTGAGAGTCCGCAACTGCCTCCTGAATACCAGGAATTCCAAGATGTCTTTCGGAAAGACCAAGCTAATTCTTTGCCTCCCCACAGATCATACGACTGTCAGATAGACCTGATTCCCGGATCCACTCCTCCGTGCAGTCGGATTTATGCCCTTACTGAACCTGAAAATCTCCACCTAAGGCAATATTTGGACCAGTACCTGGCTAACGGATTCATCCGTCCTTCGAAGTCCCCGGCCTCCTCAGCTCTGTTCTTCGTGCCAAAAAAGGAGGGAGACTTAAGAACGTGTATAGACTACCGTGCCCTGAACCAGATTACAATTAAGAACAGGTATCCATTGCCATTGATCCCAGAACTACTTGACCAAGTCAAAAACGCCTGCATATATACTAAGTTAGACCTCAGAGGAGCCTACCATTTGGTGCGAATAAAGGAGGGCGATGAATGGAAGACGGCCTTTCGTACCAAGTATGGACTGTTCGAGTATCAAGTGATGCCCTTCGGGTTGTGTAACGCACCAGCCGCATTCCAGTTCTTTATGAATGACGTGCTCCGTGAACTCATTGATGTGTGTGTAGTTGTATACATTGACGACATTCTGGTTTATTCGTCCTCTGAGGCAGAACACCGAAAACATGTAACCGCAGTACTGGAGAGGCTCCGCAAACACAAACTTTTTGCAAAATTAGAGAAGTGCGTCTTTCATGTTACTGAGGTCGAATTTCTGGGATTTATTTTGTCACCTAACGGAGTTCACATGGACTCGAGGAAAGTAGATGCAATAATCAAGTGGCCCTCACCATCATCTGTAAAAGGAGTTCAAAGTATGTTGGGCTTCGCCAACTTCTATCGCAGGTTTATTCCAGACTTTTCTCGGGTAGTCCAACCCATTACAGCTCTCCTCAGAAAAAACAAACGTTTTGAATGGTCTACCGAGGCAGAACAAGCCTTTCAGGAGCTAAAGACTAAATTTACCTCCGCCCCAATTTTAAAACATCCCCGCCCGGAACTACCTTACATTGTCGAGACCGATGCCTCCAGCCTTGCTATGGGAGCAGTGCTTTCACAAAGAGATCCAGAAACCAACCAGTTGCACCCTGTGGAGTTTTGGTCTCGCAAATTATCAGCCCCAGAAATCAATTACACCATTACCGATAAGGAACTGTTGGCTATTAAGTCCGCCTTTAAGGCCTGGCGGCATTATCTCTTAGGAGCCCGACACACAGTCACTGTCATTACTGACCATCGTAATCTACAGTATCTTAAATCAGCCAAAGCTCAATCCTCCAGACAACTTCGCTGGGCATTATTTTTTGCCGAATTTGATTTTATAATCACTTACCGACCAGGCAATAAGAATGGTAAAGCAGATGCCCTCTCTCGAATCGGAGTAGAGGAACACATGGTTAACCCTGAGCTCGTACCTATTATTCCTGAACAAAGAATCCTGGGTTTGATCAGCATGCAATCCATTGAAGAAATTGAAACCCAGGTTAAACAACTTGTAACTCCAACGGACGTACAAAAATGGCAGCTTCAGGGGGAAGACTTCACAGTAAAGAACGACTTATTATACTTCAAGGAACGACTTTATCTACCCTGTACCAGCTTACAAAATCAAGTCATCTCTTGTTATCACGACTCCTTAATGGAAGGACACCCGGGTATGGCCAAGACCTCGGAAAAGGTCAAGCGTCACTTTTGGTGGCCATCTTGGAGGAAAGACATCAGAAACTTTGTCATGTCCTGTGGAGTGTGCGCCCAGAACAAGAGTCCTAAGGAAAAACCAGCAGGCCTCTTACAACCACTTAAAATCCCACCTCATCCCTGGCATACCCTTTCCATGGACTTTATCACTGACTTACCTCCCTGTTCCGGATACAATACAATCCTGGTAATCGTAGACTTATTTTCAAAAATGGCACATTTCATCCCACTAAAGGGGTTACCGTCAGCAGCAATCCTGGCTCGAGAATTTCTTGAAAACATCGTTCGGTTGCACGGCTTTCCTTCAGTTTTTATCTCAGACAGAGGAAGTCAATTCATCTCCCACTTCTGGCGGAGTTGCTGTCGGTTAGCTCAAATTGATGTGAGGCTTTCCACCAGTCACCACCCACAAACCGATGGTCAGACCGAAAGGACCAATCAGACTTTGGAACAGTACCTACGCTGCATGCTGCAACAGACAGGAGGAACTTGGAAGGACATCCTTTGGATAGCCGAGTACGCTTACAATAACTCAGTCCACTCTGGAACCGGAAAGACCCCGTTTTTTCTTTTGTATGGTAATCATCCTCGAACCTCTAACCTGGATCCACCTCAGGAACTTGGAACACCAGCAGTTGACCACCTACATTCAACCATCACCCAAGCCTTCAAGGAAGCTACTACCCACCTTCAAAGGGCCAAGGAACAATACAAGAAAGGAGCAGATCAACATCGAAAGGAAGCCCCTCAATACCAAATAGGAGATCAAGTCTGGTTATCCACCAAATATTTACCCCTAAAAGGACCACGCACCTTTAACCCAAGATACCTGGGACCCTACTCTGTTACTGCCATAATAAATCCAGTAGCGGTCAAGTTGGAGTTACCCCCTCGCATGAAAATGCACCCAGTCTTCCATGTCTCACTACTAAAACCTGTTCAACCAGAAACCCGATTGACTAAATCTCCTGAACCTATCCTAGTTGACGGGGAACTTGAGTTTGAAATCAAAAATATCCTGGATTCCAAGATCTCCAAATCAAAACTACACTACCTGATTGACTGGAAAGGCCACGGCCCCCAAGAAAGATCTTGGGAACCTGCAGAACATGTACACGCACCCCGACTCATCAAGAAATTTCATCGGACATTTCCTAACAAACCAAGACCTCCGGAGAAGTCAACCTTGGGAGGGGCCTTGAGGGGGGGTGCTGTCATGATCCCTGCTTCCAAGGGGTCAGGACTTGCCCCACGACCTTGGAAGCAGGCCCATGACTCTGATCCCAGGAACCAGCCAGTCCCTATAGGGACCCTCTGGACCTTGTCCTGGCGCCAGTGGTGCCAGGCTCATGATGATGACTGGTCCCGGCACAGGAAGCGCCGGGCTCATATTAGATAAGAGTGCTTGGTGGACCTACCTGTAGCAGACCATGCTGCTTACTTACCAGCTAACTGGCCTCCTGATCCTTCTCTGCCTGGAACTACTTTTTCTGTCTGGGTGGAGCAGGAGCCACTCCCTGGAAGCAGAACACAGGAACTCTTTTAGAAATCTGGAACTCTTTTCTTACCTGGGTGGGGCCGTGGAAGGAGACGCCTAAGCACTACAGAAGGCTATTTAAACCACACCAGATTGGTTTCACGTGCTTCGCGTTATTCTGCATCTGCAGCAGGACGCTCACCGTGTCAGCTCCAGGAAACCTCCAGCTCCAGATCCTGTGGACACGAAATAACCTGCTGGAATCCGATCTTCAGTCTTCTTCAGTCTTCTGCAGCTCCTGCAAAACAAAGGCACAGGTTAGGCAAAAGTAAAGGCAGTGAATCTACTTACCTAATCCAACGGCAGCATCCAAGGCGCCTTTTTCTGCCTTTCTCTTCCGGCATCCGACATCTGCATAGAGAGAGATCATCGGTCAGTAATATTCAACTACAAGTTCTGCTTACCTGTGTTACGCCCGTTCCAACTCAGCTCGCGCTGCATTCCGGCACCTGCAAGGCAAGATACATCGGTTAGTAACGCTTAGTTACAAGACTGCTTACCTGTGTTACGTTCGCTTTCAATCTGTTCGCGCTGCACCTCAGTACCTGCAAAGACAAAAGAGACATTACGGACCATTCTCCAGCGCTAGTGCAGTCTTTCTACTCACGTGCCATTAGAAGGATAATCTTCATCGTCACAGCATCTGAAAAGAGAAAGACATAGACTTTACAGACTTAACACTTTTTAAAGAGAAGAGAACAATGCAAAAGGAACTTTAATACTTACAAGGCACGCTCGTGCATTAACGGCGTCTTCGCTCTCAGCAAATCCTCTGCTATCAAGAGGCAGAGCTCGCATCCAGTGAAGCAACTGGAACCAGCGCCCCTGCACAAGACGCAGGATGGAGAGCCCGGCATTTACCTATATAAGGTAAGCGCAATATCAACCCAGTTCCACGGGGAAAGAAAGGGCGAGAGGGGCTAGGAACTTTCCGAACCTTCCAAACACTAATACCTTGGTTTACCCTTGCAGACATCTCACTCTTCAGCTTAAACTGTCGGTGGGAAGGGGGCCCACTCCGGGAGCAAAACGAACCCTGCGCCTAACACTGAAGACAGTATCCTCGCCAGATCAAGACCTGCGCCTCCGGGGGAACCAGGTGAGCGTTACAGGAAGTTTCGCTCCACCTTCTGTCCCGTTTGAGGTTATTCACTTTGATTCTATTGAAATGGAACTGTGTAACAATCTTAAATATGTGTTGGTTGTTATTTGCGCATTTGGTAAGTGGGTTGAAGCCTACCCGGTTAAAGATGCAACGGCCATAACCACGGCAAAAACTCTGTTGAAAGAGTTTTTTCCTAGGTTCGGGCTGCCGAGAGTCATCTGGTCTGATAATGGGCCACACTTTATTGCCACTGTAGTCCTGCAAATTTGCAAAGGACTACAGATTGCCAAACGGTTCCATTCAGCTACACATGCCCAGAGTGCCGGATTAGGGAAAGGCACAATGGCATTATAAAGAACAAACTCGCTAAGACGTGTGCTGGCACCAAGCTGAAATGGCCAGACACCTTACCGATCGTGTTACTATCGATGAGAACGACGCCTCAAACTAAGACTGGGCTCTCTCCCTTTGAGGTGATAATGGGGAGACCTGCTAATATTTGGGGTATGCCAAAAAGTCGCTCACTACGGGATATAGAAAATGTGCTTCTTTCAGACTACTGTAACCAGTTGACTACAAATCTGTTTTCAATTTATCACCAGGTGCAAGAGGCATTACCTGTACACTACAAGGGCCCTGGTCACAGTCTACGACCGGGGGACTGGATCCTCACGAAGGTTTTTGAGAGGTCGTCTTGCCTTCCACCTCGTGGAGGGGTCCCTACCAAGTCCTGCTAGTCACCCAGACTGTCGTGCGGGTAGCGGGTCGAAAACACTGGATCCATGCGACGCACACCAAATGGATCCCACAGCCCGTGCCATACGATACAGAAGACACAGAATCGCTTCCCACTGCTGTAACTCGCGTGCCTGAAACAGCAACAACCAACAATGGAGAACCGGAGACTGCTTCAGAATCTGCAAGGCCGGACAAAACGGCCATCTTGTCTCCGCACTCCCCAACAGTGGAACTTCCGGATCAATCCTTTCTTGATCCCATTTCCGTCCGTTCACCACCTCCAGGAGGAAGTGACGACACTTTGTTCTCACCAGAAACGGCAAAATATAATTTGCGCCCAAGGAAATAAATGTACAGCATGGTCTGACTGTGCGACTGGAAAAAATCATTTGAGGGCTTGTCTTTTTGGCCCGATTGTACGGAAAGATTCTGTCGGCTAAGGGTTGTGGGAAAGACATTAAGAAGACGCGTGACTGGAGTCGCCAGCAAACAAACAATTGGTGTTTTTTTTCAATTGAAGACTACGATGCCTGCACCCGCTACCGCTCGCACTGAACTTTTAAATAAAAATATGACTAGCAGAGACAATGATCAAGTATGTAATGGGACCCCCAGAGTGTAGTGTTGCCTTCTCGTACTAATTACTGGATTTGTAATGACTTTTGGGTTTGGGTTATGGTATCTGGAAGAAGCATATCCGTTAGAGGACTTTTTACCTATTGAGAATGTATCTGTGATTCCCACTCCTTCTGTGCAATTACATACTTTGTCGCCTAGAGATTATTTGCATAGACGGAATTATCAGAATAATACCCTTTTATTATTCATGAATACCACTCATGCAATTTTTAATAAGACCAATTGCTGGATCTGTACACATTTACCGCCACATGGGGATAAAGGACTTGGTTGGTATATTTACCCTTTGCCTCTGACAACTGCCTGTTACGCTTCCCTTAGAGCACTATTTTTTGGTCGATGGAATGACAGCATTTCAGGGAACTTTGATGGTACAAATTTAAATAGTTTTGAAAAGAATGTTTTGATGCCCCTGGGATGCTCGCTTTTTGCAAATAGAAGCAAGCCAAACGTTGCTTCTGTTAGGCCCTCTGATAGATTGTCCTGTCCTTTTCAGTCTTTAATCTCTTTCAAAATGGCTCCTATAGGCAATAAGGATGCCACGCCTCCATCTTATTCTGTTAATCACAGCCCCGACTCAGTATCCTTCTGCATACAGAGGAATGGAACACGGTCAATGGGTAATTTTAGAAAGTGCGCCAACGTTGCAAATTTGACTAGTGAAAACAGACCTCTGTACGTAGGCGAACCTGTCTATTTTGTTTGCGGTAATGTGGCATTTCCGTGGTTGCCCAGGGATTGGCAAGGAACCTGTTATTTAGGGATTCTATTACCTGGGGTATTTATTGCCAGTACTACAGAAATTTCAAAGACTCGTCCACGACGAGGTGTAAAAGGGGATACTCCGGCGCAAACTTTAGGAGATATTATGAAATCTTTTGTACCATTTTTTGGACAAATTACGAATTCAGAAGATATTAGGGGACTAGCGAGAGTATTGGAGAGAACCATCAATCGGACCACTGATATACTCCATAATATGACGCTAGAGCAGAGAGCGATAAGATTAGCGGCTCTTCAGAACCGGATGGCATTAGATGTCATCCTGGCAGAGCGAGGAGGAGTATGTAAATTAGTGGGGTCCGCTTGCTGCGTTTACGTTCCAGACTCCTCTCCAACGATCTTTAGGGCGATCCAAAATCTACATGTCCTTAGTTCAGAAGTACATGTTCCTGAGGGAAATTGGGAACTTGTTACATGGTTTTGGGACCTCCTACGGTCATGGGGATGGAAGTTGTTCTCGGCCCTACTGATTATCTTGGGAGGTTTTCTGTTTCTTTGTTGTTGTATACAGCAGGCCTCATTACGAGGTAAGCCGGTAGCCATGCCGCTATTGGCGGCATGGCTGCCGGCAAAACCGCATCCGTGTCCTCGGAATGAGGACTTACCGGACCATTCTGAGTTCGGATGGCCCGGTAATTCCTCACTCGAGGACACGGACACGGTTCATCCCCATTCCCATTTCAGCCCCTATAGGGCTGAAATGGGAATGGGAGAGGGAGTAAACAACGGGCCATTACGAGATGGCCCGTTGTTTGCTCCCTCTTCCCCTCGCGGGACCCGGTATGCACGCCTGGTTTTCCCAGGCGTGCTTAACGTGTCCCGCGAGGGGACCTCGTAATGTGGCGGAACGGGTTGAACAGCGCCGCAGCCTTTTACGGCGCCTTTTAACCCGTTCCGCCAGGGTCGTAATGAGGCCCAGTGTCTCCCTGGTATATGCTCAGTATTGGGGGGATGTTGCGCGCAAGCAACAAGCGCATTGGGGAATGAAATATACGCCCAAAAGAAGCTCTCCAAAAAGTACGTGTTGAAGGAAACTCTGGTATCAAACCTAATGGCAATAGATATGTCCGACAATGATTTGGGGTGTCTGGACGATGACGCATGGAGTTACTTGCAATCAAATCGGAAATGGTATTAGCACTTGGCATAGGCCAAAAGGAGGGTTTGTCAAACCGGATATTAAATTATGCCTCTTATTGCAAACGATTTGTATGTACATTGGCCTACACCAAGTTGCTTGAAAAATTGTACGCGAATAGCTCTCTGCGGCAAGGTCTTGAACTTAGAAATTGATGTACGCCGCCATCTTGAATCAAGCCTCCATTTTAGGTTAGAAACCGCCATTTTGGGGTTTTTATACAAAGTCACCCTGTAATCTAAAATGGCCATTTCGTGTGTCCTTGTTCTTGCCTTAACCTCTCCAACCTTTGTAGGGAAGTTAATGTCCAACCTGCTTTCAGGCTACATGTTAGGGTCATGTAGACCTTGTCCTTTGTTGACTTCGGAGCCGGGGATTACTTGAATTAGCAATGTTAAACTACAAGTATATAAGAACAGTAATGCTATCCGAATATAATATGCGAAACATTGTTTGGTCTGTATTAAGGCAATATATAAAGAGTGTAAATGTTAAATTGAAGAATAATGGAGTGTGTTAGTAAATGTATTGAAAAGTAAACTGCATGCACGAGATATGTAAATTAGGAAAGTGAACCTGGCGCGACCCTAGCCCAGTGCATGATTAAGGGGGCTGGACATCATTTTACAAATTGTATAAAAGCACCGATGTCCAGCTAGGAAATTCTCTCACTGCTCATATTGGACCTACTGGTGGTCTCTGTGATGTATTGACAGCCAAATAGATATTTGTGTACTTGGTTGAATACTGTTCAGTTTTGTAATAAAGATTCTAGGAATCTTTATAAGCCTGTGTCGGTGTATTTTCCTTTGCTCGGTGTAACAGCCGTAATATTGTATTTTTTATGATTCCACAAAGGTACCACCACAATCTAAGATAGTCAGATCCAACTTTAAAAAACAACAATGGTTCTCAGGAGAACTATTGGAGCAAAAAAAGGTAAAGAGAAAAAGAGAAAATGAATGGCACAAAAAAACACCCCGGAGAAAAAGGCACTATGGAAGGATAGTGAGAAAACCTATAAAAACATGATAATAGATGCAAAAAATAATTTCTATAATGAACAGATTACCATAGCAGCTAATTCCACCAGCAAACTATTCAATATCATGAAAGCGGTAGAGAAACCTAAAGCAATCACCCCTCTCTTCTTACCCACTCATGAAGAGTGTGACACAACTTAGATTGCCTTCTCTAACAAAATTGCCAAGGCCAGGGACATTATAGCAAAATCCCAAACCACCAAAAAGACGCCAGTATCCTTGCCTTCTGAGGAAATAATCCAACACACAGGGCGCTCCAAGTTTGCACAAATCACCACCAGTGATATGATAAAAGTGCTTGACACTATGAAAACCACAACCTGCGCAGAAAACATACTTCCACCCAAAATAATTCTGGACAACTCAGACATCTTCGCCCCGATCCTGACAAAAATAATCAACACCTCTTTTATAGACCAAATAGTGCCAGAAGTTATAAAAAGGTCACAGTAACACCACTAGTAAAGAAACTTAACCTGGACCAGAGAGACCCAAATAACCTTAGACCTATTACAAATTGTAATTTCATTCTTAAAATCATGGACAAGTTTGCCACAATGCAACTCCAAGCCCATGTTGAAGCATCAGAGTCCCTACACTACCAACAATGAAGTTTTCATCCTGCCCATAGCACAGAGACCGCCATGTTGGATTTGCAGACTAAAATGCTCAGCATTATAGACAAGGAGAAAGCCGGCCTTCTCATCCTTCTTTATCTGAGCGCAGCATTTGACCTGCTCGATCATAACCTACTCAAAACAGCACTGAAGAAAACTGCAAATTTCTGAGGTGAAGCTATTCTTAAAATCCAAATTATTCCTATATGTGCCTAACAGAAAGCTAAGATCTGCCGACCAAGGTATGATCACAGTGGCCGCTCACAAGCGTAGAAATGGAGCAGGAAAATCTTTCCCCATCATAGTCGCTGGCCTATGGAACAATCTTCCTGTACACATAAGGATGGAAACAAACTATTTGCGTTTTTGCAAATTGATGAAAACCTATATCTTCAACTAATGTCGACCAGTGACTCTCTCATCATTCTGTAGCCATCAACTGCATTGTGCTATCTATGTCCTTTCTGTTTGTCTAACTGTGTGCATGTCTTTGCGCCCTGAAGCTTGCGAGCTACCGGCGCAATACAAATTAATAAATAAATAAATGGTTGGTGAGTTCACTGAATTATCAGTGGTTACACATTTGATGGGTATGTTAGTTAGTCATATGGGATGTTTTTAGTGCCTAGGGGGTGATTTAATTCAATGGTTGCCATGGTGGTAGTGGTGTACTCCCTCTTCAATGTGTTCCTTTTGGAAACACCAAATGCATGTCTTTTTATTTCTAATGGATGCACACAAATTTGCACTTCCAAGGGCACTTTCTCAGGGTGGTTTTGTGGGCACAGTGGACTCACCCATTGTCATCATTGAATGGCACCTGGGATTTGGCTGGATCGTGTGCTCTCCACAGGGGAAGGATTTTGGGTGAAAAAATATTGCACAAGCTGGGTACGTGCAGCCTCACCACGTTCCCTTTGCCCAGCCATACGCAAGTGGTGTGCCTGCGGGTGTGGATGGTGTGCCACCACCATCTCCACCGGGACACCATTCAGTGTTGCAACAATGATCCTGCAGACTAGTGGTGATTCATACAATAACACACCACCAGAGTGGTCAAGGGCGTGGAAACCTGACTTGAGCACTCTGAATGTGCGCTCCACTGTGCCTCGGGTCACAATATTGGTAGTGTTGTTCCTTACTTCAGCAGGTGTTTTGGGGTTGCGTATGGGCATCATCATTTGTATGTTCAGAGGGTAGGCACTGTACCCTGTAGATGTGAGAATGATTGTCATTGGCGTTTGTTGACAGTGTCTATTGGTCTGTGTCCAACATGCAGGCATGTGCATGGCCATTCATACTCACCAATGAGCCATGTTTTGCCATGCTTTCCAGCTTCTAGAGCTCGGTGTAGCAGGGACATCCTGAAGATGTAACTATCATGTGTGCTACCAGGATAGTTGGCATACACTTCAATAATGATGCCCTGGCATCACACACAACCTGAACATTGATGGAGTGCCAATTTTCTGGTTGCGGTAGATGTGCTCTGTTGCTCTTGGTGGATGTAGAGCAACATGGATGCAATCAATAGCACCTAGCACTTTTGGAAACTGCACCACCCCATACAAAATCCTGGACCACTGTTTGCCTTTCTGCCGGTGTTCTGGGCATATAGAAGGGTGTGCAGTTATGATTGGCAACACCTGGTGTAGGCAGCAAGACTGTGGGCCTGGGAGAATGACCCAGTGGCCAAATAATACAGAGCAGTGAGCACCTTTTGCAAGGGGCTCAGTCCTTGGGAGCACATGGTGGGTGATGTGAGGTCATCTTCCCACTCCCTGACCAGGTCTAGGATGATATGGGGGGAACCTATACCTGCCATAGACTTAGTCATTAGGCATCCCAAAAAGGCTGGTCCGTGGGTGGAAGATCTGGGCCCTGGCCATCTTCCTCCTCCTGCGGTGTCTCTGGATGATTGCTGCAACAAATGGTACATTCATTGTGGCTGTATCCATGCATTTGTTGTGCTTGCATACTTTATATGCATGTGTTAAGGTGTGCGTTGACATTTGCGACTGCTATCGTGTAGTGTAGGTGTTCCGGGATTTGCGTGTCTTTTTTCGCGACCCAACATTATCTGTTCAATTCAATGAATACGTTTATTTTGCGTGCGTATGGGCGGTGCGATTGTTTGGAAAAAAAACGAGGATCCAAAGGTAGGAGCCCTCCCGTCCCCTGCACTCTATTGTAAGTCCATCAACTGATGGTTCATCAAAATAAAATATGATGCTTATTATTAATTAGTAATATGTAGATTGTATAAATAAGAATAGTCAATCATTTGTTTCATAAGAAAAACCAAAAAGGTTTTAATTGGTAGTAACAATTAGTTCAATAGAGTGCAGGGGACGGGAGGGCTCCTACCTTTGGATCCTCGTTTTTTTCCTTACATATATGTGTTAGTGATTCTGTGCCAGGATCACTTTTCCTCCCCCGCACCTGAAAAGAATAACTAAGTTACCATACTAGAAGAAAGTCGACTTTACATTGTTTACACTTGGTAGTGCGCCTACTATTTCCTTTCTTGTTACGGTGCGATTGTTTGACAGTGGAACGTCCCTCGTAACGCCCACATTTTCGCTTGTTCTTTCTCATTCCGCGTGTTTCACCCCCTTTTTAGGTGGCTGCATGGACCCGGCCCACCCACTTCTTGGAGATTTGCACAATGCGTTCGTCGACTCACAGTGACATGGTGGACCAGCGTGGTTTCCTTGCAAGTCCCTGGTAAACCCCGCGCATAGTTTTCCATAAATCGACGAATGGGGATTTGCGTGCGATTTCGCGCGCAAGTCTCTTTTTCCACGCAGATTATTCGATAAATCATGAGTGCAGTGTGTAATGGTACCGGAAAGAGGTTTACAGTATGCCCCAAGAAGGAAAGGGAAATCAATGGAAGCATGGCTGTGTCGACAAGATAGCTCAGAGAACTATGACACTAGCACTTTATCTCAAAGACTTTGGGAGTAGAGCAGCTTCCCTTATTGCAAGAGTGGTTGTGCTCTACCCTGTGCCAGTTTCACTTTCTGTCTTCCCATTGTCCTAACAGGTAACCCATGTAGCATAGTGCTTAACATTGAGCAATTTGGTGACCTATATCCCTTAAGTGCTAATGACGTGAATGTTCGTCCAGAATTCCCATAAAGAATCATTGTAGGCTCCGCCCACTACCGCAGTTAAGGATTACCATGAGGCCTAAGCTAATTTCTGGTAATGTCACCAAAATGCAAAATGTTCTCACCAGATTATTATACACACGATACCTGTTATGACGTCTTCACATGGATTCCAGGGGGAACAAGTGGCGTGTTGCCCGCCTTCCGGGTTTGGGCACTGCACACAGCCAGCGAGGCAATTCCTGACGGGGAACAAAGTGCATATATTTAAGGGGGAGGGGTCGGGCAGCAAAGGTTCAGGAAATGACAACCGTTGGAGCCATGTGTTTAGTTTGCCTTTCCTCCCCATAAGTGTCAGATTACGAGGTGATCAATTTATTGGCAGTTGCAGTAAAAAGGGGCTACTTAAGGGGTAACTGGTGGTTTTGTTGTGAAAAGTCTGAATAGTGGGGGGGTTTCTTGTATTTGAGCAGTTTTGTTGTGACAGGGTGGTGAAAGAGACAGTGAAGCACATATTGAAGCCGGGGCTAGGCCAGTTAACTGAATAGTTGGGTTAAGTTTTGGGGTTCTTATATTGTTAGGTAGTGTGGTTAGTGCTGTTCGGGTGTCTAGGCTAGCCAATGGGGCCCAGAAAGGGGGTGGTGATAGTGGAAAGAAGGAAGGAAGGGCAGAGGCTCAGGGAGAGGATACCAGAAGAGTTATAAGCATGTTCGGGATTAGAAGGGAAAGGGAATGCTTGAGCGGAGTGATCAAGGGAAGGGGATGGATGGCTATCGATCTAAATTTATTTGGGTTAGTTTGTAAGGCCGAGGTGCCAGATTAGCGATGATTGTAAGCGTTGGCATGTCACATTATAGCAACCTTTTCCACTTCGTGTAAGTCTTGGGTGCTTTTTGTGCAATCTTGCCAAAGATTCAGGTTTGCCCTGGATACTGTTGTTTCTGTTGTAAAGGATTCTGGTCAAAATGACTTGTTCTCATTAATAAAGGCAAACATTAAGCGTGAGAGCAGTCTATGCCTCCCTTGAGTTGGACTCTCTAATCATGGCAGTTGAATAACACGTGATGCTACTATACAGAAGAGGGCAATATATTAATTTCTGATTGAAAAGAGCACGACACTTTCTTTTTGTAATGTATGGGTTAGTGTGGCATGAAAACAAGTCTTTTCCCCAACATAAAAATGTTTATTGAAATTAAGACATGCAATACCGTCGAGTCACTAGTAAAGAGCAATGATGCGGTGAAGTTTATGGAAACGTGGATCCCAAAACGCCTTCAAATCCCTTTACATTCAACGCGCCCACAGAATAAAATACAGAGAGGCTTCCAACCAGGTAGAGGCCACGGATAATGTTAACGGAAAAGAAGCAATATCCTTCAGGTGAGGAGGTCGCTGGTTTTTAAATGTAGACGCCTTTTATTATCCAAATTGAATTTTGCATTTGTCTCCCTTTTGGGAGAGCACATGATTTTCAGAGTTAATCTGGGCAAAGGGTGTGGCTCACAATTGGAAGCGCCATGTTTATTTTTAAGCATTTCCCATCTTTTAAAGTGAATTTAGGCTGTTGATTAAGAAAAGGGGATTTATTATATCAGTTCACAGCTGCTGACGTCAGCGACCATTTAGCAACATTGATCATTGGACAGCCACTTTGTCTCGCTAAGAGTAGAATGAGGCTGATTGAAGAGGTTGATATTGAATGCTTCTGGTTGTTTCAAATCCATAATTCAAAGGACAGTTCTAATACCATGAATTAAAATGTCATTCAGCAGTCTACTCAACTATTGATATGGTTCAAACAGAAGCGGGTCCTTTATTCATAATTGATGTATATAAGTGTAGGCCTTTGAGTCACTTTCCATAAATGTCCAGCATGTAAGGTAATACATATATCATGGATATGTCTTACGTTACTTTGATGCAATCTAAGGGTTCTGGTGATATTTACAAATCAAAGGAAAATAAAATGAACAGATATCACAATGCGCGGTCAGCATCCGTAGGTGTGGACGCTAATCAATGTACCATGACTTTCCTTGTCCCACTCGAGTGTTTACCTCAGTCAGACAATCTGTTCATATCATGTGCAGTATATGTCATAAAGTGTCATAAAGTGAACCCTTACTGACTACCTCTCGAAGAAATATATATATATATATTCACTAACAAAAAACCTTTTAAAGGGACGTTATGGTTAAGTTGCACCACTACAAAACCTATGAAATTCAATGGAAAAACTTTGCTACAGGGACATTATGGTTACAGGTAAAACCTAAAAACCCCAGATATTTGCAAGTTATGGTACACTACGCAACCATAGCTCGTGCTACCACTGTGTATTGCAAGGACTAACATCCATGACATCAAAGATGACATCACAAATGTCATTGATGACATCACTGATGACATCACAAGTCTTGCACCCTCTTTTTTAGTTTAGTGAGATATGTACACTAGGTGATTTTCTTGTCTAGCAGTGAGGAATTGCAAAGTGAGAAGGTACTACTTTTCTACACCTTACCATTCTAATATGTTCTTACACTGCTTTCCTTAGGGTTCAGTGACATCATATGCTACATATATATACGGGAAGAAGGAAGCCTGAAATACAGCACTTACTTCTGTGCATTAAAATAATCAGTTAGGTTATGAACACTTTGTGGTAGTACTGCTACATTTTTGGTTACTTTACTTTTTTTTTATATGCTGCTATTGGTATGCGTTGGGCTGTCTTTCAGTTTTGTGTGCAGTAGTATATTTATATAGTAACTGAGGGATTGGTAGCTACTTATCACATGTTTAACAGTCCACAAAAGTCTAACACCAAAGCATGCATAATTTCACTATGCAACATGGGAAGAATGTGGATATTGAACCTGTATTATGCATGCTGCACACACTGCTTACGTTTGTACATGAGTTCGGTCTTGTAATGTAAATAAATGTGTGATGCAATACTGTTTATAGCAATGCCTTGTGTAATTACCTACTTCTGTAATGATAGTTCTCCCCATGATCTCTGATAGTTTTATGGCAACATAACAACGACGATTCTTTCTGGAGGCTATTCATGACAACTACATATACATGTGATATCATCAGTGATGTTATCAAAGACATTTGTGATGTCATCTTTGATGTCATGGGTGTTAGTACTTGCAGTGCACAGTGGTAGTGCGAGTTATGGTTGCGTAGCATACCATAACTTCCGAATTTCTGGGGTTTTTACGTTTTACCTGTAACCATAACGTCCCTCTAGCAAAATATTTCCATTGAATTTCATAGGTTCCATAGTGGTGCAACTTAACCATAACATCCCTTTGAAAAGGTTTTTTGTTAGTGAATTTCATAGGTTTTTAGTAGGGCACTTTAAGCATAACGTTGCTTTAGGGTAGTTTTTTCAGTAAAGGGAAAAGGTTTTTACTAACATGTGTAGACTTCACCTGGTTAGCGTATGTGCAATTACATTGCTAGTATCCGTAGGACTCCATTAGTGACTGCATATCCGCATCTTCAAATGCACTTTTAATTAGGTGTGGAAGCGCACGTGTTTACGTTCCACACCTAGACCCATGCATAGGTCATGCACTGTATGCTGATAACACCGCCCCTGTCGCCAGCCCTACATATTCATGCAGTAGGCTACCGCATTTAAAGTATTGCTGTCCACTTCGTGGGTGGCTCTGAAAACTTAGCAATGTGTGGCTAAAGTACTCCTAACTGTATAATGGCCACTGGTAAACAAAGAACAGCAACCTGCACTGTGACGAGGGCATGTTAAATGTGGCATTACTTTGATTTATCTGCTGCTTCCCTTTCCATGACCCGTTTAGCAGATACATTTTGAGTGCACTCAGCAGTGTGACTGAAAGTATGAACAGGTCACGTGCCGGTTATACAGTTGAAGAAAACATGTAACTGCAAGTGGGACAGTTTGTAGTAAGGCTGCAAAACTGCAAAGCTGGTGCACCTTCCTCACGCATATAGTAGTGCATGTAAAGGCAAGTAAGGAAAGAGCAGAATATGCAGAGCACAAACAATCTTACTGGTGATTAGAAAAGCACTGTATGTGCATGGGTTGCACAGAATAAATGGCTTTGTGGTATACATAAATTAGCTGTGGTTGGCGTTGTTGTAAACATTCTTGTATTCCACAATGTATGTATATCCATCAATGGTATCGCTAACAGTAGTGGCGTAGCATAAAGTGTTTGTAGGGCATGTGATGGCAACTCAAATTAAAGGACAAAGGAGCAGTGGGCCGGCTACTGTCTTTCGAAGAATGATGTTGGGTACTTTCATGTACAGCATTTGCCACATCTGCTGGGGGCAACAAGAGGGGCACTCCTGTAGGGCAGCAGAGCTGTAAAACAACCTTTTCAAAGCATATGCTGCCCTACAGACCCTTACCCCGCAAAGGCATTGTATTGTACATGTAGTGCAATGCGCTACTGTACACAGGGAAGGTACTTGAAAGTGCATTGCAACGGTTGTTACAGGAGCTTTACAATGAGTGCCGCCTATATAGGTGAGGGCCACCCAATAATTCTGTCTCCCGGCACGTCCCCTATAGTATGTAGGAAGGTGCTGCCCCTTCTGTATCCTGGCTTTCCTTCTGTGGCATTTGTGAGAACACGATAATAAATAAAAATTCAGTGGGGAATTAAAAAAGGTAAAAAAACAAAGCACCTTTCACACATGAACAACGGAACTGCCAATGCACGCATGCAGGTTGCAAGGGGTGGCATTGTGGAGAACACTGTAGTTCAGTCGGTTAGAAAGGAGTGCGCTGTACAAAGAGGTTTCTTTATTTGTTGCACAGTGTTTTTAAGAGAGTCACAGCGCAACACTTACTACAAGAAAATATCACTACTTGCAAGAAAGGCACCAAGCCAATTCAGATGGGGTGTGCAGAAATCGATATAGCTGGCACAGTAGGATGAACATTATGGCTAGGGAAAATTATTTGTGCTGTGAAACGTCATAATGCCATGGGCGAAGTATGCCATTGGCACATGACAAATTAATGCACAAATGCACTTTTTCGCAATGTACCGCACTGTCTCCATTGACAGGCCAAATAGAAAATGACGCTGCCACATCGGTAGTTGCATACTGCGATAGAAAGTTATGCAAGAGATCGGAAAGAAGCGCATGAACTGGGCAAGTGCCTCCTTCATCGCAAACGGCACTGAAACTTGTGTAACATGCTGTGCAATGTTTCCTGCACAATGAACAACAATAATATCATCATGATTGCGTATCACACACACAAACCAAAATCAGCCAGTTCATTGTACCTACTCCATAGCACTACACATGCACATCATAGATTAGTAAATAAGTAGCGAGTGCACAGTGTTTTGCATTCACTTTCACTGAATATATGTCGGCATACCCTATAATCCGCACGCTGTGTCTCGTAAAACACACAGCCATAACGGCACCCTCTGCATTTCTGTGAACAAATACACAGTGTAGCACCGTCGGTCCATACACACCACACCCACAAACTTTATTTCCCAATCCCATAGCCTCTGCAGGCCCATTTATATGGGCGTCATCTGCAAAAGGGGCGTATGTAACACGTGCCACCCTGCAACTATCACGATATTTGCAGACTTTTACTGCTGGGCGCGATCTGGAGTGGGGGAATAACTTTCTACCAGGGTAGCGCACGTTGTTGGTTGTGGTGGCTCTTAAAAGAACCTTTCTTGTTTTTGTTGTTTTTTTAATGTAATTTTTAAAGGTGCTTCCCTAGAAACACTTTTTAGGGCCGTTTTAATACATGAATGTGTGTTTTCTACTTCAGCTCACATTCTTACAGTAGGGTCTTCAGTGCAGTGTGTAGATTGTGAACAAACATTTAATTGCCACTGGCCAACAAAGACATGCCATTTGCCTTGAAAAGGTGTATGTATTGGGAGCCAATGTTCTCATTCTCATAGGAGAACATCCCAGCAGCACCCCAGAAGTCACACATTCTTCTGTTGATGAGACCCCTTCCGACCTCTGGCTGGCGACATGAAGCATTGGAATAATGCCACGTGATTCTTGGCAGTATACATGAGAAAAGCACCTTGGCAGTAGGAAGAGTGTGTTGCAGTGCTTTCATCAAAAACTTCAGTTGACTGAACACACGGGAACAAGGCATGTAACCCAAGAAGAAGCCTTTAAAGTGCACAATCATAATATGTACAGTTGTCAAAATGGCCACGGGTTGACATTCTAGAAGCAGTCCGCCGAAACAGCACCATTCCATCCCACTCCACAAAACGTCCACTCCCTCCAAACCTAAATTGCTAAACAAGCCTTCTTGGAGGGCATACACGCACAGGTCTTCCACAAAGTAATCACCCACAACGAAAACTGTGCATCTTGCCATGTTTGCCAACCCCAGTACACAAAGTTATGGAAAAGTGAATTCCTCCCTTCCCTGTGACGCACACCCAGAGCACCTGATTGGCCAAAGGCCATAGTTCCATTTCCACTGGCCAACCTGGTGAGAAGGGCAAAATGTGGCACTTGCCTTTCCCCAATCACAGCGAGGGATGTGCCCCGGTGAAGCAGGAGGACACCTTCTCCCTATTGGTGCTCTTTCCTGTAACGTACAACCTGACCACCTGATTGACCAAAGCCCAGAGTCCCATTTCTGTTGGCCAGCATGCTCACAAATGCAGAATGTGGCACGTGCCTTTCTCCAAGTACCGCCAGGGCCACGCCCCAGTAAAGCAGAAGGAGTCCTTCTTCCTATTGGCACGCTTTCCTCCGATGCACACCCTGGGGAGCACATGATAGGACAATCGCTACAGTCCAATTTCCATAGGCCAGCATGGTGAGGAGCGTCGAATGTGGCACGTGCAGGACCCCAAGTATGTTCAGGGCCGGTCCCCAGTGCAGCAGGAGTCCCTCTTCCTATTGCCACACATCCTAAGCAACTCATTGGACAATCCCCACAGTTCCATTGTCATGGCCACCACCCACAAAATCCCTGCATATGATTGTTGTGCTGTGTGCGGGCGTGCAGGAATAACTTGCAACTGGGGCAGGGGGAGTTCGTAGTAAGGGGCGACTGATAAAAAAGTCTGGGTTTTTTTTGGTGTAGATCCCTCTACAAAAACACCTTTTTTGTCTGTTTTTAGTAGCTTTCGTGTTTTCTTCTAAGCACATTAGTTCAGTAAACTCTTCACTGCATCCTGTAGATGAGCAAACAAAACTGCATTGTCAATGGATCACAACAAAATGCCATTTACTTGGAAAAACTCCACATTTCCACAAGTAATGAGGTCATTGTTGCAGAAGAACATTCCACGAGCAGACAAAAAAGTGTACATGCTTCTGTTGATGAGACACCTTCCGTCTGGATCGGAACAACATCCATAAGCAGTAGGCCATACTCTTCACGGTATTATAGATGAGATAAGCACTTTGCTGGTGGGAAAAAGCGTCCTCACGACATCCAGCAACCTCCTCAGTCTACGGAACAAATGTAAGCAAGGTAGGTAACCCATATGCATGCCACCGTAATGAATTACGATAACATCTACTACTGGAAACGTGGCGAGGTCTTTGCAAAGTGCATGCATATCGAAGAAATGGCACTCATACACAGCGTTCCACAATGCGTCCACTCCCTCCAAACCAAAATTGCTGTCAAAGTTTCGTTGCAGCGCATAGTTGTGCAGATCTATTACAAAGGGATCACCTACAGTCAACACAATACGTTTCACCATTTCAGCCACCCTCAGTATGCAGAGTATAATGTGCAACCATTTCACCACCCCTTCCTGTTAACCACATCCACACTACCTGATTGGCTATTCCCATACTGCCATGGCAATTGGGCAAGGTGGTTTAAAAGGCAGATTTTGGCACATGCGCCTCCCAAAGTAGTGCGTGGACCACACCCTTGTAAAACTGGAACAGTCCTTCTTCCCTTTGCACTATCTTCTCTGCAGCTCTACTTCATTGGGTTACTGGCAAATAGGTACACACGCATCCACCAATCGCATTAAAGCCACCATCATCAAACACTGTCACTGCTGTACAACACTTGAAATGTACTGTTCCACATTTGCAGTACAAATGGCGTGCCATTCCAAAGCACGTCCACTACAAAGTTCAATGAAAGTATACACAATTTCTCCATCCGCATACATCCACATGGCCAACCAGGATGTGGCACGTGCAATCCTGAAAGTACCGCGTAATCCACTACCTTTTCATGATAGTGAAGGTTGGGGGAGGGGGGATGGTAAACAATATGAAACTGAGCAGGGGATTCAGTCTTCCAGCGTATATGTATAAAGTGTTTTATTTTTTGTTTTGTTTACGTGCAAGCAATTTTCTTTTGTATTTTTCTCTTTATATGCATTTCTGGTTACCTGCCCTCACATTTTTACAACATTCTGGTTGCACAGTGTAAAAGAAAACGGCATTGCCAATGGCGCTCAAATAAATGCCATTTCTACAGAACCACTGCATATTTTGCGACCTCATGATCTCATAGTGGGGGGGAGAACATGCCAGCAGTCTGCATAAACTGATGCATAATTCTGTTTATAAAACACCTTCCGACCGCTGGCTGGGGACAAATTACATCGTCATGGACCCTCACTGCTCTTGGTGTTATGCATGATAAAACCACCTTGGCAGTAGGAAAAATATGCATCACTGTGGTCAGCAACCTCTTCAGGAGATGATTAATCAGCCACAAAACATGTAACACAAATGTACACTTCCTTAGTGCACCACGACACAGTCCACGTTCGTGACGGACGCCACATATCTGCAATGGAGAAGCATCCTGCTGAAACTGCTGTCGCCCTGAGAGGCCCATAAAGCGTCCACTCCTTCCAACCCGAAATTACCAGCAACACCTCTTTGCAAGAAACACCTGTGCAGATGGCGCTCAAAGGTATCACCGACGATAAGCACTGTGCGTCTATGGATTTTGAGCACCCTCACGACACAGTATTGTGATGAAATGGTACCGCCCCTTCCTATGAACCACGCCCTAAACTCCTAACTGCCTATTTCCCACAATTCCATTTCCATTTCCACTCTGCTCATAATGGGAGGATATGCACGTATGCTTTCCCATCTACAGTGAGGGCCACGGCCCAGCAAAACTCTGACAATACTTCTTCCCTTTGCACGTTTACTTTTTGCAGCACTCCCCCAATTGGGTGCTGTCACATTTCAAAACACGCATGCACCAATCACATACAAAACCTCTGCATTTCACACTGTCATTTCTATACACCACTCCTTATTTACTGTTAAACACTCTCAGCACACATTCTGTGTCATTGCAAAGCCCCTCCACCAGAAACTTGTCATAAAGAATGCACTATTGCAGCATCCACAAACATCCAAACACACTCCCAGCACACCTTTGGCTATGCACACAACATTGCAACCCTTTCCACACCCACCACAACACTGTACATCCATGCAAGCGCCCATGTGGGCACCTAAGATTATGCACAAACGTTACATACGTAGCGGCAGTTCTCCCCATCTCCCCCAAACCATAAAACACCCGTTCACAAAAACGTGCCACACTTAGCAGAAGCCACAAACATAGCACAGCCTGCACCACCCCTATGCACTACCATGCACACGCTATTGTGTCACTGCCAACCTATGCACACCACCTGCACAACAATGGGCCTACTAACATAAATCTGCACACAGCAGAGTAACCAACCACATGTAAGCTGCCCTTCAGCCATACCCACTTCCATACTCACATTACGTATGCACTGCTCCCTGTGGCCACACTACCCAACTTCTCACTGCACCATCTCCTGCCGCACACCAAATACTGTAGCATGTTCCAACTATCACCACAATCATAGAATTCACAATACACGCTTTGCAACTCACTTGTGCTGCTATAGCACGTCGACAATGTGCTCCACACGCATTCTCCATGGATCACCACCCTGTGACTCATACACTGCCAAACCTGCATTGCTCCATTGGGTCTGCTCCTTGCACACATTCCCCCCACCGTAATTCAACAATACATGTCAGCACATCACCAACTACCACTATGCACATATGCACCACTGCCACCAGCACTCCTAACCAAACTCGACAAGGCAATGGACATGCACATCCTTACATACAACTTTTACCACAATGTAAAATGGCAACAGGTAACATAACGGCCATGTGGGCAGCTACCATTTTGCACATATGTGCCACACGTAGGTAGCAGCACTTCACCCCAACTCCCCACACCATAAAACACCCAATCACAAACACAGGTCACACTTACCAGAATGCACAAACATACCACATCCTCTACCACCTCCACCCACAGCCATTCACAAAGTATTGTGTCACTAACCACAACATTTTCACAACATTCGGCCTACTTCAACAATTCTGCTCACAGCATAGGCCTTGAACACACCTACAGTAATGCCACCATGCATTTTACCATTCCACCAACTAAAACCATTTACATACACACCACTGCCACCAGCAGTCCTACCTAACCTGCGCACCACCATGTAGCTATACAGCAACAAATTGCAACAGTTCACACAATGTGGAAAGAAAACACTCTCTCCTGCACCCCTATACACTTTCATTCACATACTATAGGCATACCCACTCCCATTCACAAAGTACTGTGTCACTGCCAACCTACCTACATTCAGTTTGCAGCAGTAACTCTACTGCAACCAATCTGCACACACCGCACTATGCAAGCACCACCCTGTACCGGATGCAGAGTCAAACAGGTCTTCCTGCTGTGTGTATGTTGCAGCCCTACGCTCCTCAGTGTATGCCCTACAGCCTACGGGCTACGGGCTTCGGCCATGCACCCAATAGTGTAATCCTTCCACAGACCTGCCGCACCTTCATTCACCCATGCATGCCTCCATGAACCAACTACCGCATTCCATCCACTGCAAAGGACCACCCGCGCTCACACCAAACCTATGTCATGTGCAATTCACTCCCCATCTGCAAATGACCTGCCACCACTCACCACGAAAAGAGTTTGCCACAAACAGGTCGGGGCAGAAGCTAAGGGATCGTTAAAACAGCTTCCTCCAATCACCACATAAAATACTAGCCTACGTATGTCACATGAAGCACGTCTCACTCCCCCAGCCATTCCCTCCCTTATTGCCACCAACACAATGCGAACAGTACTTTTTCCAGACCCTTCCGCCGCCGCACTGTCCTCCGATACACCATGGTGGCTTTCCAAAAAAATGTTGATGCACAGCATGCTTCCCTCCAGCCAACCGCCGGCCGTGTCCAAAGTTCTCCGACACCATGCCGTACCACGATCCAATGACACTTCTGTCCGCAAAGAGAACAGGGAAATGGGTCCGCAGAGCGGACCCATATATCACTAATTTTTTGGGACGTACATTTCAATATTTTACAAAGAAATTACTTGTCGGATTTCCACCAAACACACACAAGCACGCTTTCTGGCCCAAGCCCCTGCTACTAGTGCAAATTTGGTGAAAATCCGTCCAGCCGTTCAGGCTGTAGCCGTGCGCAACATTTTTCCCCATTCAGTCTATGGGTATAAAAATATTTTTGGGACCCCCCTATAACTTTTGTCCCCTGCACGAAACTTCACCCAACTTGGCAAAACAATTCAGAGCCAGCCATCTACTTTTTTGGCAAAGTTTGGTGAGGGTTCGTCCAGGGGGAGCGAAGTTATAAGCCGCCGAAAAAGTTCTCTTCCTACGAGTTTAGCAACTTAACCATAACTACACGGCCGCTACCACGCGCCGTGTAATATATATAATGCAGAGGATCCGGAGAACAAAAACATTTGGCATTCAATGCTGCGGTTTATCATCTCATCTGAACACCTTTGTAACACTATATGACCATCATTCGACATGGTTACCGATTATGTGGCCCGACATGGTTCCCCCTTATGTGGCCCGTCTGTCTCCTCTCTGTGTACAAAACATAGACATTGTTGGGTATATTATAGTACCAACAATGGTTAAATTGGAGTTCCACAGAGAACTTTATAGTTGCTAATACTTTTGGTGCAGTCAGAAATGAACGACATAACATATTACAATATAAATACACATTCAACTCTTAGTATCTTTGGGAAGTATTGTGAAGATTTGTCCACGGGGGCAGTTAAAGGTGGGGTACCGAAATGTTGCATTTCCCTTTCAAATTCACGTAGGGATTTTTTGCTCTCATTTTCCATCCAAATCGCTGGACTGATCCGCATTAAACTTGCATGTGAATCTCCCTTCTGCACATATTTGGATCTTCGTTTGGTTTGGGGTAAAACCATAGAGTATTATTTTTCATTAAAAGTAAAAATGTGACTAAAAGATTTGGAAATATTATGGGTTTCCTGACCCAAATATAGCAGCCCATAAAGAACATTTCTGAACCCAGGCTGCAAAATATGTGCCTGCTACCATCTTGGATTCAGTTCTTGTCTAGAAAATGTATGAAAGGGGGCATATTGCTGCCTCCCGTAGCATGTCCAGGGCATGCCATGAAAGGGTGAAATATGCCCTTTTCAAGGAAAGCAGATGGCACATTTTGGCTACAGTGTTTGGGGACCTCGAGACACACTGATGACCCATGGTGGAGTGGCTATGCACATCTTTGCACAATTACACAGAATCATATAAAGACATACTTGGAGGGTGTGCAACTTTGGACCCATTACAGAGTATTGCATTAAATATCTCAGAACTCATTCTACACCCAATCTGATTAGTTTTCGGAAGTATTCTCTAGGTACATCAAACAGGGCACACAGCTACTTGAGAAGCAGGATAGCATATTTTCCTTTGAATTTCCCATATTTAAATTTGACTAACATGTAGTGCAAAACAACCGATCAAAAGATGGATACCAAACATGGATAGGATGCTGGCAGGTAAGATCAATTTAATGTAATTAGTCATTTGCATGTCATCTTTTCCCATTGGCATGGCCTCAAAGTGCTGTAGGTGAATGCCCTTGTGGGACCGAAGTCCAAGGTGTGGGAAATTTGTCAGAGAAGTTTAGAATGTGTGTGTGCATTTTGGCCAACAAGAAATTGGGTGGGGATGGCCACCCATGTCGATCAGGCATGTGGATGGGTGCTGTGAGGTAGTTGGGAGTGTGTGCAAGGGCAGGAGACTCGTTATGTTTCCAGCTAGACTGAATTTTCATCTTGGGACTAGGCTGGATTCTAAGAGCAGAGCTGTTGTGCATTGTGTCTTAGAGTGTGTATGGTAACAGGTGCATGTGGGTAGGCGGCTAATATCCTTCAACATGGAGTGCGATACCTACCCTTGTGTCCCGCTGGTTCTTTGCACTCATCAATGTGGCTTGGAATTATGTTGTGGGTCTGCTGGAGTTTGTTCTCGCCCTTGCTCTGGAGGGATTCTGAGGGAAACTTACTCTACCAAGGAGTTCCCTATCTAGTTTAGGTTCTAAGCAAAAATCTCCTAGCATCCAAACAACAAGGACTTGGATAATCGTCACCTGTCCTGGGTATCTCCCTTTCCCAAGATTGTCCAAACTCAGTCTCTCCAGGTGTTCATAAAGACAAGTAAAATCTTGAATCAGTTCTTGAGAGTTCCAAAAGAAACAAAAGTTCACCCAAACAAAAATCCATTGGTAACAGTTCTTTGTCGTTGTTAGGAAAGATTTCATAATTAAATTTTCCCTCCATGTGTACACCCCAAACTTTTTGCTGCTGTTTAGACACCATTGACTGACTTTGCCAGAGAAGCACAGCCTTCAGCTGCACTCCTCTGGGCTTTCGCTCACTTTTTAAAGGGAAACTGATATGCCCTTAAGACAGTCAGTACTGGGAGACTTTTCCCGTGTAGCAACTTTTGTGCAACATGTAACAAGTGTGTAATGTATCTTACCATACAGCACACTTGGGTCTATAGTCATTTCCCAAGGCCCTAAATACTCTCGCTGGACTTTTTATGAACTGAGCAGATGTGTCATGGGCAGGACTGGTGGAAGCTATCTTTTTGCATTATTTTTAACCCTTTCCTGCAATATAAACCGCGTTAACCGTGTTTTGCATGAATAGGTGGCCTGGCTCCAAAATGGCCATGCCACGAGGTTCTTTGTCCTGTCCTTTGGCCATCTTGCCCCTTCACCTTCCCCAGGTCAAGTCGACCGGGGTCAGTCCTTATTTGGTCATGCACTGAAACCCAATGCTTTCGCGGGCTTCTGCATGCCTTGTGTGTGTGCCTCCAGGATGTGGGCTGGAACGTCTGAGTCCAATTCACATCCTGGGTGCCAGAGAGTCTGGAGTTCCATGAATGACTGGGACCACCGTGATCCATGATTGGTCCACTTATGGAGTGTGTGTTCATGAGCAGATCTCACATTGGGTCCTCTTCGTTTTGGCATGAAGGGAACTTTGGATAAGAGGAGGCCAAAAACACCCATACCATGTCGATCTCCTGAGTTCTCACTGAACAAAGGATAGGATCCAAGCATCCTGAAACTACAAAGCTGAGTCGAGGAACTGCTGGTGACCCGCTGAAAGGTTTGGCAACCTGAGCCGGCTGTCGTCCCGTGGGACCCCTCTGCATCTGGTCATCCTAGAAGGTCTGCGAAGATGCTTCAACCCATTGGAATAGTGGGACCAACTATTCTCGGCACCTTCATCAAACCCTGCAAGTAAGCTTTCTCGGAAGTGTCCCTGGGCCAACTAGTGGGCTGACCAGTTTACCCAGTTGCTTTGCTCTGTCACCACCGCCGTTTAGAGGAAGCCCTCGAAACTTGGTATACTGCTAGCTCTGTGTCCCCGGCACCCTCACAGTGAATTTCGTATACTTGGCATTCCCAGGTCTGAAGTGAGACGAGTGCGCCAGGAGCAGAGTGAACGCGGTTACCGTGTTGCCCTGCCGCAGCAACGTCTTTTACAAGCACACTGCATTTGTGACACGCTTACACCTGAAGCCTGCTGCAGTGAAACTGGGTCGATTCATCCACCCAGAGGGGAGAAATCGCCACTGTCCCGTTTGGGAATCATCGCTGTATCTCAGGAACTGAAAGCCGCAGAGAAGTTCTTTTTGTTGTGTTCGAACCTGCAACCCGAGTGGACTGAATGGGCGAAGTTTGTGTCCGAGTGCACCTGGGACCGGTGAGTACTTCCAACACTAACCAGTGGCCCCTGGCACCAAGGGCCCCTTTTTACACAAAAGTCCCCCCTGTGGCCCCTCTCCTTTCCACTGCTAGTGCGAACTAGCGACTCCATTCCGCTCTCTGGAACTTCTGCTGCCTTCAAGTGGAGGTCCTCCCTGAATAGTGGGAACTTGTTCTGCATCACCTCATCCACCTTACCGGGCTGCTGGAGACCCCTGAAGAGACCATTGCAACAACCACGTGCGCTTGCATTGCATGTACTATTGAGCACAAGGCTCCTCTCTTCTTAGGGCTTGGACTGCCTTTTAGTTAGGTGTATTGTCGATGTCGAAAGGGGCCTAAAGACTATCTGCACTGCCTGTTCCCTTCCCCTCTAGGTTGTCAACTTATTTCGTGCATTTAACCCTTTAGACCCCAATGGTCTTGTATATACATTGTATTGATAGTGTTGTGTTGGTTTACTTAGTGTTACTGTGATTCTTTTGCTAGGGTCTATGTTACAAAGGCCTTGTAATAGATGTGTCTATATTTTTGATATAACACCTGTGAGGAGTAATTTGTAAGTGGCCTTGCTTGTTGTGCTCATTGAGGTCCTTCAGTCACCCTCACCCCTCCTGAGACTTAGTATTTACCGCCTGCCATAGCTACCCTGATTGGTCTGGCTTGTCCAGAGGTTACCCTGTTCCAAGAAACTAGGCTGGCCTTCTGAACCTCTGCCCCTCCAGGCCAGAGTTCAGAAATCCATCTTAACAGTCATTCTGTTGAAAGGTTCTCCTTCCAATTCCAGCAAAGAAAAGAGCACCAATGGTAATCTTGGATATCCTCCTTCCAGGATAATATTGTAACAGTTCAAAGACAATATGACTACTTCTACTTCAACAATTGTCCATATCTTTAGAACCTCTGCAGCATTTTTAATATGCTCTGTCAGGATGCTACTTCTTAGTGTGTTGTTTTCCTCTCGACAACTCCCTTCTACTACTCTTACTGTGGAGACAGGCTCCTTTGCTCCACAGCATGCTACTGCTTCAACCACTTTCAATGCAACATTCTCTGACAGTTTTATAAAACAACCACAGTTCTGATAGTAGTTCTTCTTCAGCTTGGTACCGTAGGCAATTTAAAGACCAGACTCTTCGACCTCCACAGGTAGGCAAGGCACTCTTTTTTCATAGGTCATAAGAAAAAGGCAGCCTCTTTGCTTCTTCTGTCTGTCTTACTGATGCCAGTATAATCTGTCTGTGCTTCAAAACTGCTCCTTTCTCAGCTTCAACAGTCTCATCATTACAGATTGTTTACTTAATCTTCTTACAAGCACCCAGCTCTGTTCCCCAGCTTTATGCACGCCTTCTTGGTTCCAGCAGTTACCCCAAAGCTGTATTGCCACTCTCCCAGATTTAGATAACCTTGTCAGACTTATATCAGAGGACACTGAACCTTTAACAACTGTAACTACTTCAAAAGGCAAGTGGTTAAATCTCAATAGGGCTGGTTTCACTATAGAACAGATTTGCCTACTCGCTTGAGCAATTTGTTATCTTTAAATCAGCAAATTCTACATTTATATAATTTGTTTGTAATGTTACAAGGTTTAGGTTTCACAAGATAAGCAGATTTAGGTACACGCGACCACACTTTGATGGAGATTTTTATCTTAAAAGAACTGTAAGGACTTGTGTTCCCTTTTATTAGCATGGAGTGATACTTTGACTCTGGCCGGGAATCACAATAGTCAATACGCAACCTCTCTTTCATATAGTATTCCTTGTAACAGTTTGTGAAAGTCAGCTTTACCTTTTCGGATGATTTAACAAAGCATTCCCTTTCTTAATTGGAGACATGCGACCACTCCAGAAAAATCATTCAGTTCAACAATAGGAAATGAAAAGCACTCAGACTTGCATTAGATGTGCACGTGATACATTTCCTTTGTTATTCAGACTTTTCATAGCAACAAACAACTTTCACTCGCTCTACTTCTTACAGGAGTTACACTCGAGCTGGTAACAGTTACCAGCAAGGCTTCTTCAGTGAATAGTGAATCTGAATATGGAGCTTCCCTTACCAGTTCCAGAAGCACTGCTGTTGCGTGCTGATCCCACTTCCTGACTTTTCTTCCTGCTACTACTACTTTAAGCACTCTTGGAACCCACACCCCCCGGCCGCTTAGATGTCTTCGGTCCGGGCTCGACCACAAGCAGTCTCCTTCACTCCTCAATCCTTCGGCCTGCTTCTGCATACCGGCCTTGGGTTGCAACACGATCTTGGCGTACTTGGGAAGACCTTCAATTTTGCCACGTCTCTCTAAGTGCAGCCACGGCAAGACAGGGTTTGTGAACACAGGAGCAACTCAGAACCTGCAGGTGAAATCTGCTCTTCTCTCGTCCCAGCGTTTCTTTAGTGATGACACTTCCTCATGTTCTGCCAACCTTGTGCTCTTCTCCTTCTGCTACTACTTCCAACTTCGGCTCCAGCTTCTTCCTTTAGCTTATTCCTGCTGCAGCCTTTTATGTCTCTCAGTTGGGGCAATTAAGTTCAGGTGCAGGCCCATAATGTTAATTGCCGGTTCCTGGCAGAGGCTGTTAGACCTACTTGCCCAATCGTTCACTTCTACATGCCTCCTGAGCACTCTTCTTTATCTCAGTCCCTTTGGTATTTTGGGACATGCAGTGCACTTTAGTGGAGTTATGTTTTTCTACTTCTTTAGGTTGGAAAAAAGCCATCAAAAGGGAGGAATTTCAGGGAAAGTTAAAAAGTGGTTTCTCCTAGTCTTCCTGGTCTGATTCCCCCCACCCCTGTGATCCTCCCGGAGTACACCACCCCCAGGGTCGGGATCAGAGAGCGCCTGCCTTTGCCTGGGCACATGAGGAGGGTCCCACACCTGGTTCCAGGGGAGAATCCCACCAGATTCTTCATAGGACCCTGATCGCAGGTTTCTATTGGGTTGGTAGCAGAAACGTTTGTGTTGAAGGAATTCAGGGCCTGTTTTGTGGAGGGCACTGTTGGAGATGCACATGGCTTTGAAGGAAAACCGTTGGCCGATGGGTAACCAGCGCAGCACCCAGAGGGCAGGTGTGATGTGCTCTCTGGGGCAAGGAGGAGTCTAGCTGCAAAGTTGTAGACCTGTTGGAGCTTTGTGAGTTGATAAGCAGGGGCGTCCAGATAAAGAGAATCAGTGTAGTCTAGGCGGGACAGGAGGATAGCCATGATTGCTGTGACTCTGTGAGGGTAGGCGAGGTAAGGGAAGATGTGTCTGAGAATGCAGGGAGTAGAGGTGTAGGGAGCGAGTATGGTGATTTGTGATACATTAGCAAGGAAAGAAGAGATCCATCTTAGTGCTGTGTCCCTGATGCCGAGTGAGTGGAGTCTTTCTGTGAGGCTACTGAGAGGTCAAGGAGGATTAGTGAGGCACAGCCTTCTGAGTCTGCGGTTCTTTTCAGTTCATCCGAAATGGAGACGTGGGATGATTCAGTTACTCTGAGGTGTCTGAAACCAGATGGTGCAGGTTCGAGCAGGGAGTTGGATTTAGTGAAGAGGCAGAGCTAGGAGTATGCCATAAGGTCAATGAGCTTGGCTATGAAGCGGCTGTTGGAGATTGGTTGGTAGTTGGCAGAAGGAGGGGATCCAGAAAGGGCTTTTGATTTTGATGTGCAATGTGTTGAACCCTGCTGGGAAAATGCCTGAGGTCAGAGAATGGTTAATTATAGATCCTGCGATGCTGCCTGCACAGGGTGAGGCGAGTGTACTATTAAAGGGGGAGGAGGAGCATGGTTCTCCTGGAGATCCAGATGGGCAGCTGCTAGCGAGTAGCTTCAGGAATTCGGGATGGGAGACGGCAGAGAAGGAAGAAAAGAGAGGGTGGTCTGGGGGATAGAGTAGAGTGTCGGCAAGGGAGCCATCAGGATGGGTGAGAACGCTGCTAGTTTAGTGCTGATGATGCGGTTTCTTTATATAGCGATGTTATAGAAGTGGTCCGAGAGATCATCACAGAGTGCTTGGAAGAGGGCTGGAATGCAGCAAGGGGCCTTGATTACTGAGATGATCTTGTGCAGTTCCCTGCTGGAGTTGCAGGCATTAAGATTTAGTTCCATTAGAAGGATTTTTTGTTTTTCCGAATTTCTGCCCCGTAGACCTTGATCTGTCTGGCGTAAGTGGCTTTATTGTGAGGGGGAGGGTTGGCCTGCCATTTGTGTTCCAGAGAGTGATCAAGTGTTTTGAGAAATTTGAGGGAAGGTATGAACCACCAAGGGGCAGGACCTTGTCTGTGGGAAGAAGATCTGGTGGGGGTGAGTAGTTTGAGGGCATTGGAGAGCCATAGGTTGAAATGGTTGATTGAGTGCAGACCTAACTG
Source organism: Ambystoma mexicanum (assembly GCF_040938575.1). Classification (NCBI taxonomy): domain Eukaryota; kingdom Metazoa; phylum Chordata; class Amphibia; order Caudata; family Ambystomatidae; genus Ambystoma; species Ambystoma mexicanum. The sequence goes on from NC_090934.1 coordinate 472,845,088, forward strand.
GAGAGGGAGATTGGGGTGGGAGGTAAGCAGGGAGTTAGCCAGAGCCAGGGTTACTATGATCTTGTTCCACAGTCGGACACAGGAGGATTGTCTGTCACTGGTAAGGTGGGGGAGGAGGATGGCCATCAAAATTGAGAAGAGAATGGATGCGTGGTCGATCGAGATAAGTGGTCAGAGGGTAGTGTGGATATCAGATTGGAGAAGCTGAAAATTACATCTATGGTGTGTCCGTCAGTGTGTTTTGTGCCTGAGATCAGTTTATTCATGTTGAGGGCTTCTATGTTGTCGAGGAGTGGGCGAGTCATGTGCATGAGTGGGGCATCAAACTAAATGTTGAAATTCCTGTTATAACCCGCAGGTCTGTAAAGGAGTAAGAAGCTGTGGGTGGGAATGATGAGGCATGTGCTGTCCAGTCATTTGGTCGACTACAAACTGGTCGACTGCAATTTGGTCAACGTCATTTGGTCGAAAACCAAATGGTCGATTTTTTTTTTTTTATTTATATATGTGTTTTGTGGGTTTTCGTGTAGAAAAAAGAAAAAAAAAAGGGGGGGTCAGGGGGGGACCCCCCCAAAAAAAAACAAAAAAGGGGTAAAAATAATTTTAAAAAAAATTCGACCATTTGGTTTTCGACCAAATTGATTCGACCAGTTGTCCAGTCGACCAATTGTTTTCGACCAAATGACTGGCAACCGAGGCATGTCACTAGGAGAGATTTGCAGTCTGCATTGTATGCTTGTTCCTCGGGGTGTGAGACAGTGAAGTTTCTGGAGGATGGCTAATCCCCCTGCTCTGCTGGTTCTGTTGTGCCCGATTAGTGTGTAGCCTGGGGGGAATGCCTCATGTGCAATGGGTTGGAAATAATCAGAGAGCCAGGTTTCTGTTATAAAGAGGATGTCTGGCCTTTCAGAGTAAATAAAGTTGAATATGTTGTGTCTGTTTTTTGGCAACTGAACTGAATTCCTGTTATAATCGCAGGTCTGTAAAGGAGTAAGAAGCTGTGGGTGGGAGTGATGAGGCATGTCACTAGGAGAGATTTGCAGTCTGCGTTGTATGCTTGTTCCTTGGAGTGTGAGACAGTGAAGTTTCTGGAGGATGGCTAATCCCCCTGCTCTGCTGGTTCTGTTGTGCCCGATTAGTGTGTAGCCTGGGGGGAATGCCTCATGTGCAATGGGTTGGAAATAATCAAAGAGCCAGGTTTCTGTGATAAAGAGGATGTCTGGCCTTTCAGAGTAAATAAAGTTGAACATGTTGTGTCTGTTATTTGGCAACTGAACTGACGTTAATAAGGATGCATAGACTCGGGTTAGGTGGGCCGGAGTAGTTGACCCATGGTGGACAACCGAATGTGGGAGTGAGTGCCTGCAGGTTTGGGGAACTCTTGGGTGGGTTACCACAGGTGGGGTCAGGGTGCAATTGGGGAGGAATGAGGAGGGTAGTGAGGGGAGGGGTGTCAGGAATAGAAGAGTCAGTGATGATTCTCTCTTGAGGGTTGATGGGGCCTGCTGAGACCAATCTTTAAATGTGTGAGGAGATTGCTTATGGTGCACGGTTTCTTAGGAGGGGTCTGGTGAGGAGGGGGGTGGAGGGGGTGTGCGAGAGGGGTTAAGACAGCAGCCCCTCACATGATGTGTGGGTCAGGAGTGAGAGGTAGGGTTGGTGAGGGGACATGGTAGTTTCTGAGGTCGCTGGGAGAGGCAGAGCATGAATTGTGGTGGAGGGGCCGGTGGAGCTGGGTGCTGATGTTCAGAGGGTAGTCAGGAGGGCTACATAGGGTCAGTGCTAGGCCCGTTGGCAGGGGAAGTGAAGATGGATTGTACTGGGTTGGGTTCAATAGGGTAGGTCCTAATGGTGTGACTAGGTTCAAAATATTTGCTACACTCAATTTGCAACTAGATCCAAAACATTTACTACACTCAAATTTCAACTAGATTCAAAACATTTGCTAGGTGGGTGTCCACCTGGATTGGTTGCTTTCCTTGTGGTTGGTTTAGGTTGTTGTTGTGTTGCAACATGAAGAGATGTCTACCTCGCTGATTCAGACTGATTCTTATGTTGCTAGATTCAAGGCAGTGTTATCTAAATCATTACAGTTCGGGTGGGATCTATGTGATTATTGCGACGGCCGAAAATGCCAACTTTTTTTTAACCCTTTACACCACATATATATGTGGGGGGAGACCCCCCGCAGACCCCTGACATATTAATATTATATTCTAGCCCCCCCACATATATTTGTTGTAAGGGGGGGTAAAAAGAAAAAAGGCAGCATTTTCGACCGTCGTAATTGTCAGGTCGACATTTTGGTACAATTCCATTCAGGTGTGCTTAACTTAAGTTCATACAATTCTAGGGTGGCTAAATTCAACAGCAGTGTTGCCTGGTTGCATATTATTCTAGTCTGGCCAAATTCAGTAGCAGTGTTATCTCCAACATCGCTGTTCTAGTGTTCTGGTTCTAGTGAAACAACTTAGTGGTAACATACAATTGGTAGCAGGTTTTAAACAGTGGCAAACTTCAGAAGCGCAGCTAGGATCAACATAGTGGCGGATTTCAAAGGGCAGCAGTGGCAAAATTCAAGCACGGCAGATTCTACACACTGGGCATCCTTAAATGTGGCTAAAACTTAATGTAGTGGTAAGTTCAAAGAGAATGGCTGAATGTCGTGGGCCAAACACATTTGACCACAGTGACCACTGGCCATTGCATCAGGACATGCCCAGTGGGTGCAATATGCATGCTCACATTGCCTAGGGGATAGCTGAAGGCCATCCTCTGGGTACCGTGTTTACTGGGAATGGTCCTCTACCATCCCATTGGCACAGTGAGCAGAGCAACAGTGCCTGATGGACATGGCAACAAGTTATGTTCACTATTGGTATGCTTACTCGTCCGGAGCACTGCCAAAGGCCATGTCCCAAGCACAGTGCCCTGTTTTGCATTGCTGCAGTTAACACCCAAAGGGTGTCCTTAAGGGCAATATGTCCATGACAAGACTTGACCTGTAGAGTGCCATTTGGCTAAATGTAATGACTTAATAGTGATCAGATATTAAAACCATATGCTCTACTGAAATAGCAATCATGTAAAACACCGGAATTCGGGGGCTTGGCTGGCTGCCTACAAGATGGACGCCTAAATCCAGAGCTCCAGGTAAAGAGACCTTTAAACAGGGAACTAGTTAAGGGCTGCTGAGTCCATTGACAACCTGAGCGAAGAGGAAAGGTAAGATCAGAAGTGACCGTCCAAGCACGAGCTCCATCAGAAGAAAAGATTAATATACATGGCAAATGTAATGGTAATGTGAGTCAGCACCGCACCACAGATCAGAAGGAATGGCGAGATCTACGTCTTAAACAAACCCCTCTCCAAGCACACTTCTCGATGGGAGAAGCTTGATACCATCAGTCAGCTGGACAGCATCAGGGAAACGTCTGCAAATAGCGTGTCTTCCTCTGATGTAGATGATGGACCAACAGTGGAAAGTGCTGATAAATGGTTGCATTATCCCCACCTTGAACAAACAGGTACACTTTCCACGGATCTCGTCTTCTGCGACTACCGAGCAGCAGAGAGTCATTTTGGAACCGATAGCCATATAATTAGGAAACTGTTTTTAAGGATTTTCATTTTTGTCAGCTGTTGGAAACTAGACTGCTGATAAGGAGCATGCCTGGAAGCTTGGCAGCCATGTTGCATCTCACATAGGTAAAGGAAATACTAGTAGCAGTGGAACTCAGTACTGTACACATCCTTGCTAATACATTTTTCCAAGTAATCGGCTGTTCAAATTGTTACAGACAATATAAGAAACATACCATTATTTGAAACGTAATCGTTAAACACAAAGGGCTCATTTAGAGTTTGCCAGTGTCCTGGCAATAGATCTGGCGGGATACCGGCAAACGTTAATACCATTACCTGCACTTGGAATGCCGGAATTACCGACATATTCCAAGTGCAGGCAACTGTGGTAATTCCCCATTCCATGGAGTCCAGCAGGACTCCATGGGGAGAATAGCTGGTATTACCGGCACCAGTAATGTCAGTGCAAGTATTATCAGCATTTGTTGGTGGTGGGGTGCCGGAATGACTGGCAGCACAGGGCTGCTGGTAAAGCTGACCACCGCACCACCAAACCTGTGCTCTGCCAGTCCAGAAATGTGCTGGTAAACAGATTTACCAGCACGTTCATTCCAGACCGGCAGGGTTACAATGAGGCCCTATATATTTCAGGCTCTCTAGGAGAAACTTCACATATGACTTTTTATCATTTCATTTTTCCAGCTTGGTCATATGAAGTAACATAATGAGAAAGCCATACCTGAGGCAATGATAATTTGGTCTGATGTTAGTCATTTATCCACAGGCACCATATTACGATATTTGACCTTTCATAACGGAGTCATCCTGTTGCATCAAATCACTATAATTTACATACAACTCAGTAGCTGTACCATGAATCCTGATTTATATATTTGCCAGTTTATATATTTGCCATTTTGTCCCACTCTTGAAGAAGCTCTCTTTGGATCCTATGGCCTCTGCGAGCTATCTCCCAACTTCTCTGCTCCCAGCAATAATGACGCGGATGGAAGCTATTGTGACCCCCCAGCTCTCTAGGTTCTTAGAGACCAATGAGAGGCTCCACCCTGTTCAGTCTGGTTTCAGGCCTCTTATGGGTACGGAATCGGTCATGTCTTCATCCTGGATGATATGGCTGTGGCCCAATGTTAAGATGGATTTCTGAACTCTGTCCTGGAGGGGCAGAGGTTCAGAAGGCCAGCCTAGTTTCTTGGAACAGGGTAACCTCTGGACAAGCCAGACCAATCAGGGTAGCGATGGCGGCAGTCAAGACTAGGTCTCAAGAGGGGTGAGGGTGACTGAAAGCCCGCAATGAGCACACAAAGCAAGGACGCTTACAAATTACTCCAGTCAGGTGTTATATTAAAAATATAGACACATTTATTACAAGGCCTTTGTAGCATCGACCATAGTAAAGAATCATGGTAAAACTCCAATAAACCAACACATCACCAGCAATACAATATATATACAAGACCGAGGGGTCTAAAGAGTTAGAAGCACAAAATATGCAGACCACCTAGATGGGGGGAAAACAGGCAGTGCAAGTAATCGCTAGACCCAGTTCTACATCAGAGGCCTCCTAACTAGAAGGAAGTCCGAGCCCTACGAAGAGTGGAGCCTTGTGCCCAAAAGTACCTGCACAAGCGGGTGCCAACGGGCAAAGGGGAGTCTCTTCAGGGAAATCAGGCAGTTCAGATAGGTGAACAAAACGATGATGAATAGATCCCCGCTACTGAAGTGCGGCCTCCACTTGTGGACAGAAGCAGGGCGCGAGTGCAGAAAAAGGTTGCTGTTTACGACAGCGATGGAAAGCCACAGGCTCCTGCGGGAGGGCGACCGGTTAGGGTATTGACTACTCACCGGTCCCCGATGCAGGCAGACCCAGGCTTCTCCGGTTCCGTTTCGGTACTGGCAGGTTCAGATGCAATCAGCAGGATGTCTCGACGCTGTGTAGATTCCGCGACAGCAGGAGTCAGGGTCGAGGGTGTCCCAAATGCAGCGAACGCGCATAGGTTTGTTACCACAGCAGGGCAACTCGGCAACCGCGGGTAATCCGGTCCCAAAGCACACATCTCACTTCAGACCTGGGAACTCCAAGTGTACGAATCGTGTGAGAGTGCCGAGGACTCGGAATTTAGCAGGAGCCAGACGGCGGTGACAGAGCAAGATTCCTGTGTAGGCTGGTCAGTCCACTGGATGGCCCAGGGATGCTTCCAAAGGCTTACGTACAGGATTTGGTGAAGATGCAGAGAATAGTTGTTCCCACTATTCTAAAGGGTCGAAGCGCCTTTGCAGACCTTCTCGTTCGATCAGAGGCAGAGGGGTCTCACAGGACGACAGCAGTGCAGGGTGCCAAACCTTCAGCGGGTCACCAGCAATTCCTCGACTCAGCTTCTTAGTTGCAGGATACTTGGCTCCTTATCCTTCATTCGTGAGAACTCAGGAGATCGACATGGTAGTGGTGTTTTCAGCCTCCTCTTATCCAGAGTTCCCTTTGTGCCAAAACGGAGAGGACCCAATGGGAGATCCACTCACAAACACTCACACCATACGTGGACCTATCACGGACCACGGTGGTACCAGGCATTCAGGACACTCTAAACTCTCTGGCACCCAGGATGGGTATTGGGAGCAGACATCCCAGCCCACATCCTGGAGGCACACACAATGCATGCAGAAGCCCGCGAAAGCGTTGTGTTTCGCGGTAAAGTGCATGACCAAATAAGGACTGCCCCGGGTCGGTTCAACCTGGGGGAAGGGGAAGGGGCAAGACGGTCAGCGGACAGGACAAAGAACCTTGTGGCATGGCCATTTTGGAGGCCAGGCCACCAATTTGGGCCAAACGCGCAAAGCGCGGTTAACATGGCAAAAAGCTGTTCAAAACACAAAGAAACGATAGCTGCCACCAGTCCCGTCAGTGACACACTTGCACATTTCATGATAAGTCCAGCGAGAGTTTCTAGGGCCTTTGGAATGACTGGAGACCCAAGAGCGCGGTAATGTAAGTTACGGTGCACTCTTGTTTCATGTTGCTCAAAAGCTGCAACATGAGGAAAGGACTAAGGGAAACGAAGTCTCCCAGTACTGACTTTTTTAAGGGCATGTCAGTTTCCCCGTAAGAATTGAGCGAAAGCCCAGAGGAGTGCGGCGGAAGGCTGCGCTTCTCTGGCAAAGTCTAGATCAGGGTGTAAAACAACAGCAAAAAGTTTGGGGGTTGCCACAGGGAAGGAAAATTACCTACAATTATGAAATATTTCCTAACACCCAGGACCGCGGGGAGGTGGGAGTTTTGATTCTCCTTGACCTCTCTGTGGCATTCAACACCATTGACCATTCCATCCTCCCCCAGCACCTGGAACAGGTAGGATTGTCAGGCTCAGTCCTGGCCTGGTTGTCCTCTTTTCTCCTCTTTTATGCAGACTATGGGTGTCATTACAAGGTTGGAGGTAGCCATGGTGCTGGTAGCACCAAGACTACCCCCTTACCGCATACCGGGTCCGGGTTCCGCGAATGAGGAATTACCGGGCCATTCCACCTTGGAGGACCCGGTAATTCCTCATTCAAGGAACCCGGACCCGGTACCTCCCCATTCCCATTCGAGCCCCCATAGGGCTCAATGGGAATGGGGAGCATGCTAATAACGGGCCCGCCGTTATTAGCAGGCTGGTCCTTTAGCGGCTCCCACTAAGGGCGCCTGGTAAAACCAGCCGCCCTTAATGGGACCCGCTGAAGGACCTCGTAATGTGGCGGTAAGGGGTTAATGGCACCGGCACCATTACCGGTGCTGTTAACCCCTCACCACCAAGGTCGGAATGAGGCCCTATGTCTCTGTCAGGTTTCTCTGCACAGCCAACTTAAATTCGGTGTGGGGTGCCTCAGGGCTCCTCCTTGTCGCCTCTGCTTTTTAATCTTTATCTTGTCTTTTTGAGATCGACCGTTGGATATATCAGAATTGGCTGTGACTCAACGGCGGCAAAACTGAGATCATGGTAGCTAGCACTCCTATGTCGGGCACTTTGTGGCACTTTGATTTTTGCCTGGACTATTTAGGTCCCTGTCCTGCTCCCAGTCTCTCGGTGAAGAGCTTAGAGGTGAAGATACTGCCCTCAGGCTCCAGAGAAGGGCAGATTGCGACCGTCTGCAGGTCGCGTTTTTTTAAACTTCGACTGCTTAGAAAAGTTCTCAATTTTGTGCCTCTGCAGCTTCGGCCATCAATAGTCACTGCCTCTATTATGGGCACTTTATATTACTGCAATGGGATCTATCTAGGTAAACCTGACTTCTTGATCCATTGTCTTCAAGCACTAAAAAACACTGCTGCGCGCTTAGTGCTAAATGCACCTTTTCGGTCCTCGGCCTCACACTTGCTGGCCAAGCTTCATTGGCTTCCTATGAGGAGCCGGATTAAATTTAAGACATTTTTGTTGTTCATCTGACTTGTTTCCATGTAGGACCCTCCTTTCTCCGAGCTAAACTGACTCCCTACTCTCCGGGGCGTCTTCTTGAATCCTCCTCTGCAAATGTGCTGGTAGTCTGCCGGTTCTGTAAGGTTCAAAATGGAGGACATTCTTTCTCAGTGCTCAATCCTGCGCTATGGAACCCCCTGCCAGGCCCTCCAATGGAGATCCAGACAATCTCCAATTCCGCAGAGCACTCAAAACTCTCTTGTTCTGAACTCAGTTGGGTCTGTTCTCTGTGAGGTTTTCATCTGTCCCTGCCCCTTTCTAGTTTGGCTAGCACCCAGATGCCTTTGGGCCGTGGTTTTTGTGCTTTATAAATTGTATTACATTACATTACATTACAAAGGAATGCATACCACCATGATTACTTTAACTGGAAGGGTAATGGGTACATAGGAACGTATATCCTCTCTAGAAGACAGAGTAGTGGAATAAAAACAACTAGATACCCAGGTACATGAGTTAGAACTTGCACATATAGATTCAAAAGATAGGACTCTGTGAACCAACATTTGCTTCTTTGGGATTCCAGAAAAGAATTACTGAAATGATGCAATAATGTTTTTGGAGACATGAATCAAAAAACTTGAACTAAAATGTGCCCACAGAATAAAATCCAAACGATACCACATGTTCAAGTCTGAGGCTAGTGATACTATGTACTCTCAAGCATCAGCATGCAAGACTTATCTTAATGAATCTAATGAAGAAATATCTTTTTCTTATCAAGGACATAATATCTACATTTTTACATATAGGAATTTGAACGAACCAAATACTGTTAGACAGTTTTAGATTTTTACTGCCCTGCAATTTAGTCGCATGTTACCTAGTTATTTAAAATCAAGAGGGAGGATACTTGTTGTGTTACTTTTGTTTTTCAATTGATCGACAATGTTTGAACTCAGTTTTTACCTTCCACCTTCTGCTTATCTCTGTTTGAGCAGATCTTCTATATAATCTTTTATGAAATGCAAAGTTGTATGCTCATTTATAGCTTACATCTTTCTTTTATATATGTCAGATGATGTGATCTAAATCCATGTTGATTTACAGTTTACATTTCCTACACTCGTTGTTTTTCCTCTTTAACAGACATTTATTAAGATGTATGGGTGAATTGAGTTGTATATTGTAACATAATGTGTCAGTCGCTTTTCTCGATGGAAATATACTATTTAACATGACCAGTGCTGGTGGTGAACAAGGCCCATTTTTCCATTCAGTATTACAATATTTAATTGTGCACATATAAAAGCCATACAAACATCTGTTCTAATAATTATTGTATGCATGTATCAATTGATGTCTGAATCATATATTTATTATTTTATTTTGTGAAGGCATCATGAAGTAAGACATAGACAACAGATTCAAATTTCTAATTAAAAGTTTTATTTTACTTGAATGTCAGGATGGAGTAAGGACTAGCTTGCCCTACATATAGGATAGTGTGTGTCAGTAATTTCTAATCAAAAGTCTGTCTGTGTCCAAAACCTATACTTGCCCTCACAACTAGCTGTTTACAATGTGTAGGTATGTCAGCAGCAAAATTAATAGAGTTCAAAAATAAAGTTTCCGAGCTTCTTCCAGCTCTTGGCTTGTAACCAGCTGCCCCTTCCCCAAGTTCAGAGCAGTTCAAAAAGTCTTGGGGTTGCCTTACCCAAGAGTTCAACACAGTTCAAAAAGTGTAAGGGTTCCCTTCCCCAAGAGTTCAAAACTTGCAGCTTTCAAAAGCAATACCAGTTCAAATCTTCCGGCATTCCAAAAACAATACCAGTTAAAATCTTCCAGCATTCCAAAAATAATACCAGTTCAAATCTTTGGTCATCCAGGCTTTTCACTAGATCACATAGATTGCTGTTTCCTCATTTCAGACTCACTTCAGCAGCTGTTTCAAAACGTAAGCCTCCTTATATTTACTTTCCTTGGTTCTTTCCAAGAGGGGGCAATCGGTCTGGGTTCAGTTGTTGGACCACACGGTCTGCCCACTAAAGGTCACGCAACCGATAACCCTATGCGCTATGTTACCCTTTCTGTATTCTTCTGGCTTTTGCCAACACAGGTTTTCTCTTAACCTGTAGCTCCTTGGGCTCCTGTATCTTTGGCCAATACTCAATTTCTCATTCCATATTCTTCTTCGTAATCTTTTGACTTTGCCCCCACTTATGACTCACACAATTCATTCTGTGGTGTCTACCATTAGCACCACCTTGCTTTCACTTCATTCATAAGGGCTCATTACTTGATTTTGTTTTGTGCAGTATTCAAATGTGCTCACAATATCATTCAGTCAGTTTGGTTTCCAATATTATTTGTTTCAACTTTCAAAAGTGCTTCTAATATCTTGCAGCTTGTTCGGTATTCAAAGACACTTGTTTTGGCCTTCCAAAGTGCCTATAACAGTTTTCAGTTTGGTCAGCATTCAAACATGCTTGTTTCCAGTCCCCGAAGCACCCCTGTATGAGTCTTCCCTCATTTTCACTCACTGGGTGTGTACAGGAGCTCCTTTGGGTTTCTCCACTCTGCTTCCTGGCTTCTATTCACTCCGCTTCTCTCTCGCAGGAGCCACAGCGAACAGCGCTTGCCCTCCTGGAATCCTGCCATGAGTAGCTGTGCTCTTCTCCAGCGACAGCTACTGAGAGCATCACTCGCTCTCTTGCATAGCTGCGGCAATTGAAAATCTTCGTCACCACTGTGCAGGGAAGATAGACTGGATTCCAATTATTGGTGTTGGTAAGGTGTCTAACACAACGGTACCTGTACATAATATTTGAAAATGACATGATCCAATCAAAATTGGTTTATAGGGGAATTAACTGTCATATAAGAGTGCATACCTTTAATTGCCGGTCTGCACTTAGTTCTGTTTGTTTATGGCCTCTTTTGGTCAATTTAGATTGTGGATAAAAGATACAGGGGGAGAGGAGTCATATGGAATTTGAAAAATTACTCAGATGTATTCAATATTCATATGTTTAGGGCTCTCGCACCTATTAGCTACTGCGCAGTAGCTCTATGTGCTTGGACTCTTCAACATATTCTGAAGGTCACTCTGCAAATGATTCAGCCTTCATTCTAGAACAATACCAAATCTAGATTGTAGAGTGTTGTAAATATGGGTTCTACAGCAGGAGAAAGGCTCCATTATTACCTTTACTTACTGATTCCGGGTGTGTCCCATGTGTATTAGTTGATGCCGGAAAAACCAGGTGATGTATCCTCACGGTGGGTATATCCCTGCAAGGGAAAGTGTGTGACCTCTGGTTAGGTAAACTATGCAAGCATCTTATCCCTTTATCATCTTATCCCTTTTACTGAAGGCTTTTAGCAGGACGCTAGATATACGTAAATGAACTAGCGTATCTCAAAAGCTGCTACTGCATGTGAAGCACAAAGGGTTTGGCAATTTATGTTGACGATTATTAGTCAGTCTATCTTCACTTCTCAATTGTCTGAATCATACCAACAAGCAGCAATTCTGAAAGAGTAGAATGTGCATAGTGGTACGAAATTCACAATTCAAAGACATCATGTATATATATAAATCGACATATTCCATGGTATGGAAACTGCACAGCGCTCTTATCATTCAATCCGTTATGTCTCTTGCGCAATGCTCGTCTTGGCATCTAGAAAGTGAGTGTAAAGCCGATAATTCCTTATCATAATTAATGGAAGTAGAAAGGGGACTGTGGCGCTCTTTTTCCTGGCTGCTATTTTAAACCAGTATACTCAACAGAGAATGCTGTAGATTAATGGTACCTACACTATGTGTGAACAAGGTGTTTCATCTGGGACGCATTATTCATCACATGCAACAGTAACATTAGGCGCCTGAAGGAATTGTTTTCGCAATCGGGTCTCTTTTAAGCCCATGTGATTCATGGACATAGAAAACAGGCTGGTGTATACATTAAGCCTTAAACTGTGATGGCCCATGGAGGCTAGACAGCTGTCATGAATGGCACTACAAACACAGGGTTGTTTCTAGATGGACAAAGAAGATGTGAGACTACCCCCATTGCTAACCTACCCATTGGAGCTAAAGTTAGATCAGGAAGCGGCATGACCTCCTGGGATAAACAAATGGAGAGGGTGAATGGATAAAACGGAAGCTGAGAGGGGTTATCAGACGCTAGAGTGTACCAATAATCTATCTGCCTGAAAAAGTGATGAACAAATTATGAAAATATTAACTGGCTCCACTCTACCGAAATGTTCAGCCCTTTGTTCACAGTATTCAGATGATAGATCCATTGTTGTTCCAGTCTATGTAGCTGTTCCGCTATGTTTCCACCTTGAAGGTGTCTTTTGATGGTAATACAGACCAACTTATGTCTCAATCTGTATATTTTTTCTGGGTATGATATGATATGATTGGTTATTTATAACCGCTTAATACCCAGAGGTATCTAAGCGCGGACCCGGGGATCAAACCCGTGTTGCTCCATGTCATCTTGTTCGAAGGCGAGCATGTTGCTCCTAAGCTATCCTCCTGCGAGGTATAATGCTCAACAAGAGTTTTATCATGGATTTTATTTCTAATACAGGACCAGTGCTCGGATGTACGCTTTTTGACCGGCCTGATAATTTTTCCCACATGTAGTAAATTACATGGGCCCACTGAATAATGTAAATTATGTTTTTAGTGTTGCAATTTGTGTGGGCCCAAAGTTGCCACTTTATGTGTCCATGTTGAAACAGATGTTGAATGTTGGTATGTTGACATGCAACACAATTGCCACATTTATGGTGCCCCGTGACAGGGGGCATGCCCCAAACTGTCCCGTACTGTTGTTTGATGTTCTGTGTACCTGTATGTGTGCACACGTTTCTGCTTTAGATTGTAGTTTCTTTTGAATGCAAACATCGGGCCTCATTACGAGTTTGAAGGTAGCCATGCCCTTAATAAGGGGATGGCTACCTCCAAACTCGAGTCTGGGTCCGGGTTGAATGGGGAAATACTGGGCCATTCCGACCTTGGAGGGCCCGGTATTTCCCCATTCAGGGAACCCGGACCATCCCCATCCCCCATAGGGCTCAATGGGAATGGGGAGCATGCTAACAACGGGCCCGTTAATTGGAAAAGTAGTGGGTAATCTGACGTGACTCAGGCATCTGGGTTTCATTTCGCTTACATGCTGCTAGCGAGCGAAAAGTCAAAGGTTGGGGGAGAATGCCAACCAATCAATGGGTCTATGGGGTAACCTGCTAAACAATGTTGCATAGTCCATTTTGTCCACTATAATCAGTATTATACATATTTAGAGGTAGTTCAAGGCATGCCCTACAGATAAGGGGCATCCAATGGTGTAATAACTTCTATGTATTCTATAAGTAGATATGTTCCCCCTAACCAAACCCTCCGGTCAATAGGTTTTACAGTTTGCCACGTAGAATGACGTCATAGATGATGCATATTGGGGTATAAAACCTCTATGTAATCAAGTTTGTGTGTGAGTGTGCAAGCATCACTCCGATGTCTGTCAGTTTGCCCTGCTTTATAAAATGAGAAAAAAGTAGTAATTTGCCATATTCTTTGTGTCTGTCCAAATGGTTCAGGTCTAATTGGCCTAGGCCCAGATCTAGACGTTTGGACGCTCGACTGCTCCCAACATTAGTCAGAAGACCGCAGAGCTTCCTGTGGAGAATGGCATGCAAAAACATGTGCAACAAGATACGGTGGGCAGGTATCCCTTTGATGAAATTCCTGTCCGATCCCCACAGGTGCCTTATGAATGGAAGGCAAACTAGTCGTTTGAGGGAGAGTCGATGCCGAGGGACAAGAGCTGAGCCACAGACCTAAGTAGAACACTGAAAGTGGCAATAAATAGGGTGAGGGACTGTGTTGTAAAGAATATATATATATTTACAAAAGTACTGGATTTTTGGGGGCTTATAAAGAAGACAAGTAGATACCTCAATTCCTGGCTCCAAGTGTACTGGATTTTTGGGGGATTATAAAGAAGACAAGTAAATACCTCAATTCCTGGCTCCAAGTGGATGGAAGAGTACGCACTAAAAAGATTCCAAATAGTGTTGTTAAGGATTCCTGAGGCAAGGCTAACAAGAAGAGTGTGTATCAAACTCCAAGATGGAGTAAAAATGAGATGGGATGCATTTACTAAAGATAGTAAAGGAAGGCGTACGCAAACAACATTTTAAAAGTACACATGTGTGAGGTTATAAATATGTCAGTGTAAAGCTTTTGTTGTGTTTAAACAAGTAGATATAAAACAATAGTAAGGTGATTATCAGATTTTTCTATCAAGAGATTGATGTCAATGAGGAGGGGAAATATCAAAGGAAACTAATAAATAAATAAATATGAGGTTCTTAAAATGTCAATAATAAAACAATAAAATGGCAAAAATTGATAGATAGTGTAAACAAAGGAACAAAAAGAACATTGTTGCATAGAGTTTTGAAAAGTGTATAAAATATTTGGATTTTCGGATAATAAGCGGCAATTGATGTTGCATGCTCAAATTGATCAGTGTGGTATATTTGACAGAATAAAGAGAAGAATGCAAGGTTGTATAAATATAGGCAGTCGAGAGCCACTTGTCATTATGGGGGACACTCCTCTTCTACAACTATGCAGGACATTGCCAAGATACACAGCTAAAATAAGGAAATATCATTCAGAGTGGGTTCAAGGCACGACTAATATGAAACTCATGCCGTGGCCTCAAGAAGGTTTGTTGTCAAAAACAGTATTGCAACGGAGACCACCAGGGGGCAAGACAAAATGGCAGCCTGAACCGGCGACTCCCTCTCCTGGCTGGAACACACAGCAAAATAACTCTAAAAATGATATGCTTTTCACATTATGAATGCATGATCCTGCTCAACAGGATATTGGGCATCAGGCGGTGAAGGTTCGGGAGAACGGACCCAGAAGAGTTAAGTGTCCGCTCCTGATACGAGCACGCCAAGATGGCGGACACCGGCGTCAGCAGCAAACTTGCAGGGCAAAGCAGGCACCTTGAGCTGCCTGGACGAAGAACACCCTCTCAACAGAGGCGGGGAGGTGCTGCCGGTAAGGTGAGTGGGAGGCCCAGGCAAATTAACGCTTGGAAGTGCTGAACGTTGTACCCTAAACCGGTCCCCCACACCGACACCACCTTGAGAACCACAATGCACAACCTTGCATGCGCTTCTTGGAACAGTGCCCCAATTCACCCCCATTGTACAGGAATTGTAAGGCCCCCGGAGGAGTACCTAGTCAATTCTTTTTTATAGATAAGATTGAACAGATAAGGGCAGATATTGAGCAGGCAGCTGCCATAAACTAACTATACATGTACAACCGGTGGCTGAGCCAGATGACTTAAAAAACCAGATGCTAACATCCACTTTTGACTTTCATCCAGTTACAGAAGAAGATATTTTTCAACTTTCCAACACTCTTAAACCTACGATTGATTCTCTTTCTCCCCTGCCGGCCTATGCAGCCAAAAAACTGGCACATGAACTTATCCCATTTATTACTACTTTTGTTAATAAATCACTATTAAGTGGGAATGTTCCGGAGAGTTTAAAGCTTTCAATTGTATCGCCGCTATTAAAAAAGCCATCATTAGATGTGGAGATCCTACAAAACTATCGTTCGTTTGCAGGTGTTAAGAAAGGAAGAAGGCAATGAATATGGCAAGGGAAATGTGCACGGAATCACACAGTGAACAACTTTGAATCTAACAACGTGCATACAATACCCAAGACTCGTGTATAATAAAACCCAGGAGTGCAAATAGAGTGAAACTATAATACCAATATATGAAAAGGGATGTGGGGTAAGCACTTAGAACCTCCTTATGGCTGAAAGGAAAGTCGGCAAACTCCTTACCCACTATGCTATTCCAGATACTGACAGGGCTAAGCCCACGTAGAGGGCAAACAAGGACAGGATCTGTGAGCTGACACTGGATGATACTGAATAAGGAACTTAGAAACAGTACTCACGAGGACCGGGAAGACCACTTAAATGTCAGTAAACCCACGAACCCAGTTGATCAAACAGGGACCCTGAAAGCTATAACAGCAATGGGTGGAGGAAACTAAATACATAAGACCCTAGTCAAGGGGCAAGTAGGAATAGTGATTATAGAATAGAGGAAAACAAAGGGCATTCACACTGGGACTAGTTACAACAGCACCCCACACCTAATAATCAATGGGAAATAAATGCAGAAGTGCAATGGAAAACATGGAATGGATCCCAATAGAAAGTAAGGATCAGGAGCAGGGAAAATGATATCACAAAAGGAAACCTTTCCCACCCATCCAAGGAGAAAAGGCAGGAAGCTAAATCTATAAAGGGAAAGACTATCAAGTATCAAGTTTTTCAGTAGCAAAGGACAGCTTCAACGAAACAGAGAACACAGGTAAATTGGGCAGCATCAAAGGGTAAAGCACAGAGAAAGGCTGCCTGCAGACAGAGGAGGACAGAAAGGGAAGTCCAGAAAGCAGAAATCAATTAAGCACAAAAATTCGAAATCCAGGGCAGAGGAACAAGAAATAGGAACTAGGATCCAGGCACAAAAACTAGGAACCAG
This sequence comes from Ambystoma mexicanum, assembly GCF_040938575.1. Classification (NCBI taxonomy): domain Eukaryota; kingdom Metazoa; phylum Chordata; class Amphibia; order Caudata; family Ambystomatidae; genus Ambystoma; species Ambystoma mexicanum. The sequence continues at coordinate 472,861,697 of NC_090934.1, forward strand.
GAACTAGGGACCAGTCACAACAGGAACACTGCAACAATGACCAGCGCTGGACTGAAGTAAACTGAGGCTTTTAAAGCTCCTTAACAAGCACACCCCTCAGGTGTGCCGCCTGCTGCACCTGCAGCCACAGGTGTTGCCTATCCTCCACCCAACCTTGTCCTGCAAGGGAGGAGGTGAGGCAGTGAGCCAGGCATTCTGGGAAGCATAGTCATTAGATTAACGTAGCATGCTGGCTGCCAAAAACCTGGAATGGATCCGGAAGGGAAGTAACTTGGAAAATAAGGTTTTAGCGCCCCCAATTCATCACAGCACTGTAGCATAAGGTTCGGAGGAAATGTCCAGTAGGGAAAAAACCCCAAAACATGCCCCCAAGTGACGGGAGCGAAGGGAGCGAGCCGTGACAGCAGGACTATCATGTCCAGCCAAAATCCTCGAAAAGGTTGTTGCCAATCAGCTCCAGGACTTTGTCAAACATAAATTATTATTAGACAAGTTCCAATCTGGATTTCGACCAAAATATGGAACCGAGACTGCCCTCTTAGTAGTACAAGATGAACTGCTAAAAGCCGTGGACCACAGGGAATTTACACTCCTTGTTCGGTTGGACTTGTCTGCGGCCTTTGATACAGTAAATCATGGTATTCTCCTTGAACGACTACAGGAGGTGGGACAAGTCTCTGATTCAGCTTTAAATTGGTTTAAATCCTTTTTGACCGATCGTCAACAGCATGTGAGACTGGGGAATTTCCTGTCTGACCTCAATAAATTGAATTGCGGGGTCGCACAGGGATCCTCCCTCTCTCCACTGCTGTTTAATTTATACATCCGGCCTCTCCTGGAAATTCTGAGATGCTATGGGCTGGAATTCCACTCATATGCGGATGACACTCAGATTTTCATCCAAATTGTCAACCTTGAGGAAGCATTCAACAGACTAGGACAATGTTGGGAAGAAGTAAGCACTTGGATGTCAAAGAACTGTTTGCAGCTTAACGCTGCCAAAACTGGACTCATCTTGTTTGGACCCAACCACCTGCTGACGGCAGCTAAGAAACTGCCTATTCCTACACTTCTGGGCACAAATTAAAAATTTGTATCCAAGATAAAAAATGTGGGTTGTATATGGCAAGAAGACGTTAGTAGCGAAGCCCAGGTGGGACTTAAGATCAAAGCAGTACATTTTGTTCTGAGATTGCTACGTCAAGTACTTCCGTATATACCTAAAGAGGATCATGCATCAGTGGTAGGGGCAAATAACCAGCGCCCACCTGGACTATTGTAATAGTCAATTGTTGGGTGTCCCTTCTCAACATCTTCAGCGACTTCAGAAAGCACAGAATGCAGCTGTCAGATTGATATTCAAGTTGAGCAAAACTGCTCATGTGCCCTCATCTCGCCGTGAGTTACACTGGCTTCCGATTGAAGACCGTATTAAGTTCAAGACAGCTTGCATTGTTTTCAAATGTGTAAATGGCATTACCCCTTTGTACCTGAGAGATCTGAGTCAGTTATACCATCCTGTAAGACAGCTACGTTCCAGTGATGGTCATCTTCTGGCTATTCCTCATTCAGTTTTTAAATCTCAAGGTGACAGAAGATTCTCCGTCTTTGGTCCCAGGCTGTGGAACTCCCTGCCTCTAGACCTAAGGACAATGAGCTTGCTTCTCCAATTTCGCCGAGCATTAAAGACTTTTCTGTTCAAGTAGCTGGCCCTTGTACTCCGGGGGCTGGGTCTGGGGTTCTCCTTACCTTCTATCAATGTGGTTGTCATCTGTGCCATTATACGCTTAATTCCATTTTCTGCGTGCTACAAATACCAAAAATACAAAAATATAAATACAAACAAGGGAGACATCTGTAAGCCGGCGCTCCCCACAAAGTTAGGAGATGAAAAACAAGCACAGCAGCCTTCTATTCTGCACAACCTAATCACCCCCACTTCAGCGAACACTGCAATACCACATTACGCAGTAAAAAGAAAGCCTTAGAGAGTCTACGCTGAGCGCTCGCTTCTCCAAATGCCTGGCTGACCACTGAAGCCAAGGCACCATCCACGGCACAGTCCCCAAGGCAGACAAACAGCCGAGACTCGGCCGCAACGGAACAAAAGTAGTGAGAGGGTCCCCCCATGCTTTTAAATACAGTGCAGTAGCCGTAACATTGGGAACCACCCAACTACAGAGCTCTTGCAACAAGTATTACGCTGCGCAGTCCTATCTCTATAACTCACAACCTCGAGGAAAAGGGTGAATTAAGAAACCCATCTGGACGTGCCTATACCCGCCTCCCACAGGACAAACATACTGACGACCTAACCGCTGTCATCTTGAGCCACCCAGAGGGAAAGCTGGACCAGCGCACCATTGAAAAAGCTCAGAACATTTTCCCGTGCACAAACCAACATGGACGAGGAAGAGGTTCAAAGCTCTTCTGAGATCCCCGGGAACGACATGGACAGTGCAACCAAATCAGACATACGGCTCTTGCTAGGTGAGATCCGGTAAATCAAAGCTAGCCTCACGGAGATAGTCTCCGACCTGCAGACAAGAATGGCCAAAATGGAGGACAGAATGGAAGCAGTAGAAACCAACCAGCAGTCAGGGAACATAACAGCAATGCAATACGAAGTAAGGTTTCAAGATCTGGAGCAAAAAGAACGTGATATGGAGCTCAAATTAGATAACCTTGAAAACCGGGAACGCAGGTCGAACATCCGCCTCATGGGCCTTGACGGGAAACCAGGTGAAACCCCATCAGCACTTGAAAGTAGTCAAAAACCTAATATCATCTCTGTTTGATAACTCAAAGCCCCCAGAACTGGAATTTGATAGAATTCACAGAGCAGGGGGACCACCAAGAGGCCCGAGATCAGTCCTCATAAAATGCCACTACTACAGGCAGCGGCAGGAAATCCTCGAAAGAGCAAGGGAAAAGAAACCAGTAGTGTTTGAGGGCTCTACTGTGAAACTCTACCAAGACCTCTCTGCTGCAACTCTAAGCATGAGAAGGGGTTGCTGTACCCTCACCACCTGGATACAAGAGCGGGGAACCCGATGCCGTTGGGGTCATCCCTTTTCCTTGTCTTTCGAATATGGAGGCAAAAGTTACAGATTCACTTCAGAGGTGGAGGCCAAAAGGGTCCTGGACCATCTCCAATCAACTGCGACAGGCACGGACGTAGACGTCCATAGGAGACCCACCGGTCCCCTACAAGAAACTACACCTAGGTCTCCAAGAAGCGGCCGAGCTCCAGCAAAATGGAAATACAAGCTCCTCAACACGCCCTGAAACAGATAATCTCTTTAGGGCATTCTTAACTATCTGTTTCCCTTCTTTTCATTACCAATGTATCACCTGCAATGGGTTTTATGGGGTTTTAAAATGCTATAAGTATCAACTGTGTCCACCCTGTATAGGGACTAAAGGACTATAGCGGTGCTCTACCCCGGACAGCCCACTCAAGTCTTACATGTAAAATTCACAGGGGAAGTGATATGGAACACAAAGAAATGTTAAAGTGTTGTTTACCTCCCCGTAAATTATTTTTCGCCTTTCAGTTTTCTTAAAAGTGTTCAAAGCTAAAGTTATACGCTTGAAGAGGGGCCCCGCCAGACTGGCCCTTGTTTTTCTAGGGCATCTCTCTTTTTTCAGGAAAATGCCAACTCCGGTGTTTACCACAGGAAAGCGAGGGGGGGTGGGGGTAAGGATTCACTCATCTAGGAACAAGGAAATAACCGACTTACAACCTTGCAACTCTACTACTAAAAGCACGTAAACCAGTCATGCTACAACTTTCCACATGCGTGTTTACTAATTATCCACCAGTGACATGCAGCGCTACGGTTCCACACTCACCAGACACATACCGATATGGCAACACATGACAGTATAGTTTTCGAGTCCCTCAACGTGAAGGGTCTCAACTCGCCACAAAAGCGTTCAATGTTAGCACGTCAATTTAGACTCTCGAGACTGGATGTGCTGTTCGTACAAGAAACAAAATATACCCTGGGGGTGGTGGGGGAATGCAAGATCATCATTAGGGAAATCAAGGATATAGTATGGGCCTCAGGAACCTGGAAAAAGGGGGGAGTTGGCATTTTGTATAGAAGATCCCTGGTACTCCAAATAGGGCAAGTACATAGGGACCCCGTAGGCAGATTTGTAGCCCTGACGGGAAAACTAAAGTCACGCACAATCACCCTATGCTCTTCTTACACCCCTAACCAAAACCAGTTGCACTACTTCGAATCGGTATTCAATATTTTGGGGGGATGGCGAGAGGGCACATTCGTGTGCAGGGGGGATTTTATTGTTTTGGCTGCCCTGATTGGGACTGGAACTTTATAAGACAAAACCCCTGCCACAAAGTAGTTCACAGGGGAACAGATTCCTAAGGCTGCTGAGAGAACATCATCTGATAGATTCTTGGTGCACAGTGTAGCCAGGGGAGAGAGCCTTCACTTTCTTCTCCCCCCCACAATACATATTTCCGCATAGATTACTTATTAGTGGGAGTGGAGTGTGAGGGTGCCGTACTCAGCGCATCCATAGAAATTGTCGCCTGGTCTGACCACAAGCTTTGCATACTGGACTTAGATCTGGGACCATCCCATGTGCTGGAACGGAGGTGGATCTGCAACGACTACCTCTGCAGGGACCCCTGTGTTCAGGGACACTCTCTCCGACTCCATACAAGACTACTTTACGACAAATGACACTATGAGGTGTCGCTGAACATAGTTTGGGAGGCCAGGAAAGCCACAATAAGAGGAATTTTGATAGCTGAAGGGACACACAAGAAGAAAATTAGGCTAAGAAGGGAAGAAGAACTCAAGCAAGAGATTTTGCGACAAGAGGAAACCTTTGCGGACGTCCGTCAAACGCAGGCACCATTCTAGATCCGATTAAAGGGCTCAGAGAAGAATGAAAGGATATCTGGAATAGCAAAGCACTAACGCAACTAAAATACCTTAAACAAAAATGATTTTCTTTGAAAGAGGCAATAAGGCTCATACAATGCTGGCTAACCATCTACGCAAACAGAGACCAGATAGGGCAGTACATAAAATCAATAACGAACAAGGCACAGCGCTCCCTGACCCCCCACAAAATTGGAAAACGATTTTCAGAATTTTACACTACACTGTACTCTGCAGAAGGGGAAACCTCGAGCCCAGAGATTGAGAGCTACTTGGCACATCTGCCACGACCCCCGATAGCATGAGAACTGTTGGAAATGCTAAATAGCCCGATTACCACCATCGAAGTAGAGGGGGCCATTTCTAACCTAATGGCAGGCTCAGCAACGGGGCAGGACGGCTACACGCCAGCCTTCTATAAAATAAATAGTAACACTCTCACTCCTTTCCTCACTAAACTTTTCAATTCAATTATGACCACCGGACGGGCCCCACAGTCATTTACCGAGTCCATAATAATCGTAATCCCCAAGGAAGGCAAGGACGCTTCAGAATACTCACCCTACCACCCGATCTCGCTCATCAACATGGACGCGAAGATCTAATCCAGCATCCTGGCCGCCCGTTTAGCCCAAGTCCTTCCCCAACAGGTTCACACCGACCAGGTTGGGTACGTGAAAGGTAGGCAAGGGGCAGATAACATCTGAAAGACCCTAGATCTCAAGGCTCTCCCTGATGATGCAGATATCTGCCCCATTCTATTATTGGTCGATGCTGAGAAGGCTTTTGACCACATAGAGTGGCCCTTCCTACAGGCAGTGATGAGTTGGTCGGGGTTAGGAGAAGCATGGGCCCGAGGGGCCAGAGCATTATATTGCAATTCCTCAGCTAGAATCTCAGTCAATGGAACAACCTCAAGCCCTTTCATACTGGCTCAGGGCACGAGGCAAGGCCTCCCACTTTCCCCCTTATTATACGCCTAGTGGTGGAGCCCTTCGTTCAGGTGGGCCGAGCCATTCCTCTAATTCATGGAATGACACGGGGCGAAAAGGAGTACAAATTAGCCATGTTTGCGGACGACATTCATTTGTATCTCACTAAACCGTCACACTCCATCCCAGCCCTCTTTAATGATTTGAAAGAATACGGAGCGATATCGGGATTCCGAGCTAATCTGCAAAAAACAATAGAGGTTCCCCTAAAATCAAACTCGGAAATCTCCCCCTCCCCCGCATAGTGTCGGAGTGGGGCTTCACAGTGCAAAAGTACAGCATTAGATACTTGGGGGTGGAGATCAAAGTCCCACTGGTACACCCACCTATGTAACACTATAAAAGATGACTTCAACAGATGGGCCAAATTACCCCTCTCATGGGCTGCACTGTTTACTACCATAAAAATGAACATTTTACCCAGATTCCTATTCCTTTTTCAATCCATCCCATTGGCTGTCCCTGAAACCTTCTTCAAAGAGGTCAAGCACACACTGGCATTCCTCCGGGCAAATGCAAACCCCAGGATCCCGTACACAACTCTCATCCTGCCAAATGAGATGGGAGGCATGGGGTATCCGGATTTGGGAGAATATTACAGAGCTTCCCAACTTCTAATCCTTTCTGACCATCTGTGGGAAAACCCCGAAAAGCAATGGGTGTCTCTGGAGAACACTCTTTTTGCACCAGTTATGCTAGGAGAATGGTTATGGGTCCCTCTCTCTGCCATGCCCAAAAGGATAAGAGAACACCCAGTCTTATCTGTATTATGGACGTTATTTCATCCTTATCGACTTATGAAGGGGGTCACAACGTGGCCATCCCCGCTCAGCTGTATTTGGTCACCCTCCATAAGCAACCACCTGAGCGAAGTTCTCCGTTTTCAGCCATGGTATGAAGCAGGCCTAGTGAGAGCAGGGCAAATGTGGAGAAAAGGCTCCTACATCTCCAGGGATGAACTAGAGGATGCCCTACATGGGACAAAAATTCCCCCCTTACTCTCCAATTGAGAAGCGTCCTTAAGGACCCTTGCTGGGGTCTGGCCCTCCGGCACCCCGGACACCATTCAAACAAACCCTTAGTGCTCCCCAAATCACCAAAGGCTTAATATCCAGACTGTATAAAGCACTAATTACTAGGGGCCACCTTACACACCCCTCATCTGACAGCAAGTGGGACACAGACCTAGAGCTCGAAGATCAGCCAGAAATGTCGAAAACCATACATAGGGCTGTATGGAACTCGTCAGTATCAATACAGTATAAAATACACAATGCACGCCTTTTGACAAGTTGGCACTACACTCCCCTGCGGCTGTCTATGATGGTCCCGGGATCCTCCGCTTACTTCTGGTGAGACGCGGGAAACCTGTGACTACTGGCATCAGTGTTGGAAATGTGGGAAAGCCCAGACATACTCGAAGGAGGTCCTAGAGTGGATTCATGCAATAGATGGTATTACTAGAACACTCACGCCATTGTTAGTATTCTTTAAGGTTGAATCGAATTAAGAGGATTCATATATATATATATAATAAAAAGAAAAACAAGTTTTGGTTGTATTTTCATTAATCGCCTTCTAAGCGTTTTGACTTGTGACCACTACTGTGAAGTTAACATGTAACTTTGTCACACTTGTTGTATAATCAATAAAGACTACTTTAAAAAAAAACAGTATTGCAACATAGGACAACATACCACATATTAGGGAGTCCTCACTCGCGGTGTGCAGACTGAATACTTCTGGAGTTGGCGACATCGCCAGGTACCTGCCCCTTGAGACCGTAGAGGCATTAAAGTGTCTGGCAGCATGGCCGCTGTGGAGAGAGTCAGCTGAGAGGCCCGTGGTGCTGGTTGCGGGACCATTACGGGGCAGTCCTTGAGTGGTGTTGAGAAGCAACGACACTGGACAGTGCGGGCGCACTGGGTCCCAGGCTGCAGACTGGAGGGGGTTTCATATCCTAACCTGGGCCTCCAGGTGGTGGGGGCGGCCTTGACGGGTATGCTCCGCTCTGGCATCGAGGCTGGCGCCACGGGTAAGGGTGTGCGATCGCCCGTGGATCTTGAACAGCCCTGAAGGCACATTTGGGTGTGTGCAGGCCCCCGCGGGAATGAGACTGTCCACCTAGGCACTGCTGGGGTTGGAAAAAAGGCCTACCTTGCCCTAATGAAAGAGGAGGTGCCTGCCTATGAAACCAAAACTAAAACAAATTGACCTTGTGTCTAACATATATCTGGCCCTCTTATTAACATACAAAACAAGAAAAGGATACAATAGAACATCTGTTTTCACTTCATTCAATTTAGGTAATATAAATAAATATAATTTCAACAAAGCAATTTTTGTCTCCAAAGTGTAGTTCCCCTTCCCCTGAACTATTTCATGAAAAGGTATTTTGAAAGATTCTGTTTCACCAACGTTCCAACAAAGGCCATGACAATGTTTCTTCCATGGTTGTTCGTTCCAAAATAGCAAAGTAAATTTTCCTTCTGTCACACAGATTGAAATATATTGAAAGAAGGTCTTTTATAGTTTTCAGGATGGCAAATCAAAATGTTCACTCTTGGCAACAAAACAAAGATGTTCAGTCTGGGATTGAAGATGGTAAAGCAAAATATTCACATTCAACAGTAAAGTAAAATTATTCTAATTGGTTTTGAGGATGACAAAGCAAAACATTTTCAATTTCAATAGAGACTTAATACAAAAAAGTACATTTTCAACACAACTGGTTTACTCCCCTGTCAGGAACTCCTTTACTGAATTGTATATCCTGGTTAACTCTCCTGCCAAAGATATCTACACCCTGGTCTTTGTTTTCCAAAAAGGTGCAGCTGAAAATTCTAGATATCCTTGTTTTCTCTCACTCCAGGAATATCTTCCTCTCACCTCACACAGACTTCCTGGTAAGCTCTTCTGGCAGGTATCTCTTTAGTATCCCACAGTTATGCTTTCTATGAGGCATAACTTTGCTTGGTTTCAATAAATGCTTACACCAAATCTCCCCATAGAGAGTGTTATGAGGGTTTGTTGAGAGTTTGTTCAAGCTCTTGCTGTTATCCTTTCTGACAAAGTCTCTTGGCTCTTGGCAATGCTTGTTGTAAGTTTCCCCCACCTTACATTTCATGTCAGGAGAATTGCATAACTTTTTCTTCTTTGCTTCTCTATGCAATGGGCTTCATTATGAGTTTGGCTGTGCAGGAGAAAAGTGGAGGTAATTCTGTTACCTCCATTTTTCCCGCGTTGACAAATTTCATGCGTTTGTGGAATTATCACTGGTGGAATTACGAGTGGCAAGTCCACCGATTTTTGGAGGACAAGTGGAGGATGTACCTCTAGCATGATGCTGGATGTGAATCCTCCACTTTTCCTACAATCGGCAGAATTACCACTTGTAATTCCACCGGTGGGAATTCTGCCGAAAATCCCTGATGGAGTCCTATGGCCTCCAGAAAATAGGCATTTACACCAAATGGTGGTAACTGTAAATCCGTTTGGTGGCATCTCAGAGGATTTACCTCCGAAATACCTCCAGGCTTGTAATGAGGCCCTATGGGCTTTACAATGTCGAATTGCTTATGGCAATGCTGGTTCTAAATTCTCACACTTAGCATCTGCCATCAGGGGAATTGTGCCACAATTGCCCCTTTATTCTTTCAATGAATTCTTTATGGCAGGGCTGGCTCCAGGTTTCCCCCAACTGACATCTCATGTCAGGGGAACTGCACCACGTTTGCCTTTTTGTTTTTTCCATAATTCTATTTGGTTGATATTCAAAACTTTCCTTTAATTGCAATTGTTTCTTTCAGAGCGCTCCAGGGTTACCTCTCTCATTTGGCCAACTCACTAGTTCCTTCTTGCGTCTCTGTACCGTCTCACATTGCTGCAGTGCGGTATTGCTGCGGGAAGGACTTTGGTAAACTGTCAAACCCCATTTCAGCTCCTTGGTCGGCCTTACACCTCTTTGCCAATAAGGTTGCTGCTCTTCAGGTTGACAACAAAATCGACAGCTTTCTTGCGGCTGCCGCTGCCGTACGCCACCTCCTGGGAGCTCACCGGGCTCCATCAGGTGTCCTGACACTCCGGCACGTCAGAGCGATTTTCTGCAACTCGGGAGCACCTCTCCCCTTCATCTGGCCTTCTTCACATGCTTCTGCTTTCCTCCACAATTCTGCTTCCCTCTCCGCATACTTTGCAGTGCCACACAACTTCTCCTTCAGCTTGTCTCACATGTGGGTGATTTTCAGATTTAAATGTCCCGCTCAGTTGATTGACAGAGTAACAACTAGACCACATGCTCTTATTGGCAGCCGTATTGATCTTTACTAACTCTTTTCTCCTCTTCGTTGTCCCAGAATCAAACGCTTTCTGGGAACTGGGGTCCAAAGTTTTACAATAGGTTTTTTAATGCTTTTGTTGAACACTTTTACCGACATAACAACAATGATCAACCTCAGAACCCAAAAGAGTTTTAGAGTGACTATGCGTAAATGAATGAGGAATAAAGTTCTGATTAAGATGTTCAATCAAAGTAGGTTTGAAGTTCTTACAAGTAATGTGTTGTGATGCATGATAACAGGCCATTAGATATTCTTAGGGATTCTTCTTCACATGAAGGGAAGAATACGTCATCTCTCATGTCAGAGCCATCACCTCCCACTGACAGTTCTCTCCCCCACATGATCCGCCCTCCTGTTACCACTCCCAGTGCCAGAATCAGGGAGTGCCTGCCTTTCTCTGGCCGAATGGGAGGAGATTACCACTGGGTAACGAAGGATTCATCACAGTCACCCTGATACAGTAGCACAGGCCCTCGAGCACCCTGATGGCAACAGTTGCAGCATAAAGAGAACATTAATGTGTGGACTCATCTTTTGCTCCCTCTACCATGCTTGGGGCACCTTCCTGGGGTGAGCGCTGTCGTCCGACGTGGTAGCACTTGGCTGGGTGGGTCTTGACACACTGGAAACCGCAGTGGCACTATAAGAGACTATTTGTTGAGCGCCCAGGAGTATCTCTGTATCTCCCCCAAGATCTTGAGAGAGTGATACCCCTTGGGAGGGTGAAGGTGAAAGGGGTGACATACTAGTTACCAGAGATTGAGCCGTGCCCATGAGACCATCCCTTGGGAAAGTGCAAGCAGCACTTCGGGCCCTGATGGCCGAGTGTGAAGCAGTGTTGTTAAGTGGCCCTGGACAACCTACTAGCCAGCTAAGAGGTAGACGCTGCTGTGTAAGTGTGTTTTTGGTGGTGATGGCTATGGGTGGACTTACCTTAGAAGATGGCGTGCCGCCCCATTGACATACGCGTTGCCCCCCGGACTGAGAGTGCACGTCTCACACCTAATTCTATGCACACACATACTGCTGCTGTGCAGCCTCAATTTGCTCACCCATAATCAGCGCTCCCATCTTGGTCACAAAAGCCTGATAAGCACCACAGGGGCAATGCCAAGCAAACAGTTATGGAGGCCTTTGCGCAAAAGGACAACCACTCTTACCCGCTGAGGAGAGATCTACCTCACCATCAATGAGCCAGCAGGGAGAAAGTCACATCCTTGCTGCAATTGCATCATTGAAGATGTGTCTGGAGCAGAAAATCAATGTTGTCATCATGGATGTTGGACTGCTAAGGCAAGATTTAAATGTCCTGTGGGTCGGAGAAGTACAGAAGAAACACAAGTGCAGCCAAACACGAACAACATCACTAGTGCCCAATTTCAAGTCACTGAGTTGATCGTTAAAGTGCAAGTGCTAGAACATCAGGGTAAGGCTTCTGAAGGAAAAGCCATGAGGAATAACATTTGGATTTTTGGTCCACCTGAAGAAGAGGAGGGGAACAATCCAAAGTCCAAAGTCAAGAATCTACTCTTGCCAGAATTAGGACCTGGCACGCTAACGCAGACCTTCACGGTGGAGATGGTGCTTAGCTCATTGGCCAGGAGACCTCTGCCTGGAGCCCCTCCAAGGTCTCTGATTGTAAGACTTATGAATTATAAAGACAGGCAGAGGATCTTGGCCTCCTCCAGAGATGGGGGAGCATTGTGCATGCATCAGCATAGCTGGCAATATACCCAGACTAGGAAGTACTGGTAGAGCGGCGCAGGGCAATGTTTGGTCCCACCAAGGAATGGCAGTGCAAGGCAAACATAAGATATATGCTCACTTACCCTGTGAAACTCTAGGTGCTCCATAATGGCAGGTAATTCTTTTTTGAAGGCACTACAGAGGTGCACTCCTGGTAGGACGCGTTAGGGATCGCACAGCTCTGCAGACAGGGGGAACAATGCTCCGTAACATCTTGATGACAAACACTGGTCTGACCCTTCTCTTACATGAGCAACCAAGGGCAATGTCAGAGTAGCAGAACATGGGAGCAAGACACATGGATACATAGGTACGCAGACAAGAGCTCGGATGGCTGTCTGCACTGGCTGCTACGACACCCCAATTGACATCAAGTTTCAAGTGCCCGTTTTAAGGCATCACACCGCTGTATGCTACTAGAGGGGGTGAGGGAAAGGGGTGGGACAGGCAGCAGGGACCGAGTACGAGATATGCTACTGAGCTATTGTATGGCTTCCCATTTTTGACGTACGTCAGAGGTGTCCTTATTTGGGTCACACAATCTGTCCCCTTCCAACTGATGGAGTCTAAACACTTTTTGAACTGCCTCTATTCTAGAGGGACTGCATACTGGGTGGGCCTTGTGGATTTGGAGGGGATTTCAACTGTACACTCAACCCCCTCATAGACAGATCTGACGATAGATCTGACAATAAATACCAGAAGTCACACACTTCTCCCCTGGCCAGAGCCTTAGGCTCCCTGCTGAGAAACTTAGACTTAGTGGATATTTGGAGAAGATTAGACAGCAGCACCCGTGGCTATTCGCATTATGCTTCACCACATAGGGTACACACCCACAACGATTATATCTTTACCAGCCGAGATAAATTGGAGGAGTTCACAGTAGGATACAAAGCAAGAGTCCTCTCTGATCATGCTTCACTGATAGCGACATGACAGAGGTCTTCGCCCAGACCACTGATTTCCACCTGGGGACCTTGGGCAGAAGCCTTACATGATGGTGAGTTCAGGAATTATCTTGCGAACAAGATAGAGGGGTATTTTGGAACTAACACAGGTATTGTAGAGACAACCAGTACCTTATGGAATACCCTTACTGAGAGGACAAGCTATTGGCAAGATGGGTGGGCTCAGGAAGGAAATACTGGAGGCCCTCAAAAACACAGAAGCAGCAATTGAAAAAGCAGAACGCAGTGTAAAAGGGCAGAGGAAGAGGTTGAGGATTTGATGGTTTTGCATCAAAAATGCATGTTAGAATAGAAACGACTGGGCAGATTTGACTTTGCTAAGTATACACAGAACCTGCATGCAGAAGGGGAGAGGCTAGGCAGACTGCTCACGTGGCTGTTTTGCTGAGAGGAGCCACGGGAGAGGATTTGTACCATCCAACATGAGGAAGATGAAATAGTGAAAACCCAGAGTGAGATTAAAGAAGTCTTTTGCAGATACTATTAAAAGTTGTACTTTGCATGGTCAGAAGGGTGCGAGCCCGATATCAAAGAGGCCTTTGTTCAGATTAAATTGCTCAGGCTGTATTGAGTGCAGGCAGAAATGTTGGACTCTTCCCTCATCCTTGATGAAATTGGGTTATGTGAATGAGGGAAAATTAACATAATTGCACGGAGCCCCTTGAATAGGAACTAGATTAATGGTGGAATCTGACTGCCCCACTTTGAGTTATATTACCTGGCAGGACAGCTGCAGTTTATAGTCAGCTGGCTAGCGGATTAAATTTTGTTTGATAATATGCTTCTGCAGCCATCGATTAAGCAGTATTTTGTGAAGCTCTGACATAGATAATGGCCAATTCCTGAGGCTTGATTAACAGCTCATGATTTGTAGAAAGACATGGATACTTGTTGTTTGTTCCTTTTCCTTTTGTATGTATGGGAATATAATTGTTTAAAACAAAAAAAGAAAATGTGGGAAAATGATGGCTGGTCTGCACATTATCATAATATTGGGCTGGCCTTAGGTTGCGCATTGTGCAGGCCAAGTCTCAAGTATGTAGTCACCGATATTTGGTTATTTGTCTTCGATAGGGATTCCATTACACTTTATCACAAAGATCATGCTTACAGTGTTTGTGGCTACAGTCATTTGTTTAACTTCCCAGCTCATGATGCTGTGTATTAGAAAGGACTGAATGTATTAGATGCGATGATTACACTTGTGGGAGGAGGGAATGTTAAGAGGGTCAAGATGCTACCAGTGTGAAGATGTGTTTATCATGTTTTCTTCTCACTTTGTATTCACTCGCTGAACCCTCTTTGTTTGATTGTTTGTGTTCTATTGTTTAAAATCCCCCCCCCAAAAAAAAGAAATAGTTTACAGGTGCCATATAAACCCATGTGGGCAAAAGCCCTATCAACAACTTGCTAAAATAAGCCTGTCAGAGGGCCAGGAACCCCGAAATATAATGCAGAGAATTGGAGGGACAAATAACTTGAGATTTCCAGCCCTCCAGTACAAAACAAGACAAATGACAAATATCAAGACGATCTGGGTGAAGTTGAGTTAAGAAAAACCTTCGTTCCAGAGAAAAAGGAAACCGTATATGTAAAGACTTAAAAATATAGCATGCAGAACATGCAGAAAGGCTGAGGGTTGTACTGCAAGAAATTGATGAACTTTTTAAACATACTTGTTGGAAAAGGAATCCAAGTGTTGGACCAGGCAGAAGCCAATGGCAGAGGCTATTGCTTCGGCCTCATTATTTATCTTACATTTTCATAAGTGGTTGGGCCAGTTAGCTGAATAGGATTTGGGCAAAGGGCTGTTTCTTTTGGAACATTTGACAAGCACCACAAGTTTTAGTTTGTTAGGCAGCGAACTTCCCTCATAGCAGTAAGGCTTGATAGGTGTTTTCTTTTTATTTTAAATAAATATCCTTGAACATGTCAATACTTGGTCTAAATCCTTCTTCTGGTCCGCCACAGCCGTCAAACCAAAGCAGTTTTCTGAAGAAAGAGTAGATGGTATTCAGACAGGCACATTGTTATATGATATGATATGATATGGCATTTGTAACACGCCTATACACAAGTGTTTCAAGGCGCGAGACATTATATGGTCTCCTGACCGTTGTTGTCTCATCTGCGCTTGACGATTAGCTATTTCTATTCTGCTAAAGTGTGAATATAATTTCAAAAAAGGTAGCAGGCGCTCCTCTCCAGAAAGAACATGGCATGATAACCTGTTCTGAGATGAGAGTTTGCAGCACACGCTTTTTGGTCACTGTACCTTTCAAAGATGGGAAATATCCGTTTGCATATCAGTCTTTGTCCCACCCACATGGGAAGTCCAGCTCCGAAATGCTATGGCAATTCCTCTCTGAACAAGAGTACCAGCAGCAACCCCATACACGTGTTTCAGCCTTGTTGGGCCTCATCAGTGAGGTGAAGCTGTGCCTCTCTGAGCACAGTGAGCAGGAAGTCCACGTCTGGTTGCCCCCAGGTAACTCAGGGTGAGCAACCCCACGTTCTTTGCAAATATTTAAAAAAAGGTAGCAGGCGCTCCTCTCCGGAAAGAACATGGCATGATAACCTATTGCCATAGCATTTCGGTGCTGGACTGCCCATGTGAGCGGGACAAAGACTGATATGTAAATGGATATTTCCCATCTGTGAAAGGTACAGAGAGCAAAAAGCATGTGCTGCAAACTCTCATCTCAGAACTGTTAAGTTGAGCGTCCCGAGGACGAGGCGTACCTGTATCTCCAGGAGTCTTGCGTGCCGAGGTAGCCAGGTCGTGGTAGGGGTAGACAAGTAGCTGGTGAAGTCTTCCGCAAATGAAGAAAATTGATGCAAAGAACTGACCCCGGACCCGTCCTGTAATACAGGATTGAACTGGGGCCAGCTCCTGACGCCACGAATGACACTTCCCAATATTAACGTGGTGCCAGAACAGTGCAAGCACTGATAGGGAAGGTCGTAGATGTTACTGGCAAATACTGGCAAAGTATTCCAAGCAGCTATCCAGGGTGGTGAAAGTTCAAGGTAGCCAGTACAGGTAAGCAGATTGTTCAAGGTACCTAAATGCGAGTAGTAGCAAGCCCAAGGTACCAATGCAGGTAAACAGTAAGCCCCAAGGTACCGGTGCAGGTAAGCAGTGAGTCCAAGGCACCAATGCAGGATGAAGAACAGAGATCCACAGAAGCCGGAGAAGCGGACCAGGACCACAGGAACCCAAGCAGGAGGCGGGCAACTCAGGCAAATCGAAAAGGAGCAGGAAGGGGAACCAGGGGGGGTTCCAGGGAACACAGGAGAACAGGTAAGGGGGAAGAAGAAGCAGTAAGGCAGCCCTGACTAGAGGAGGAACAGGAGAGGACCCAGCCCAGGACCAGGACCAGGACCCAAGAACCCAAGGAACAGGGAAGCGAAGCGGGAGGAAACCAACCGCGTTGAGACGCGGTGAAGAACAAAATCGGATCGTTTAAATAGCGGTCCTGTGTGAAACCGAGGCTTGAACCGCGCTGCAATGCGCATGCGCGAACGGGTGCCGCCGCGCGAACGAGGCTTGGAACGCAAGCTCGCTCGAACAGCTACGTGAACGGCACCCGTGCCCTACACGGGTCAGGACAGAGACTCTGCCGGGGAAATGTGCTCGGAGCAGTGCGTCGTCTCCACAACCTTAGACGTGGGTACAACTGCCAGGAACCAGCACGCCCCCTAGGGCCCCGTCGCCCCGCACAGGTAGGTGTTCTAACACTATGCTCCCCATCAGAAAGACCCGGAGCACCCGGTTTCCAGGGATTCCTACGAAAAAATTCACGCATCAGACGGGGAGCATGAATGTTCTCACAAGGCTCCCAAGTACGATCACAAGCAGGGTAACCCTTCCAGTTCACCAAAAACTGAAGCCTACCCCGGGAGAAACGGGAGTCACAAATCTCCTGCACCTCAAATTCCGGAGTGCCCCCAACATCTATAGCCGCAGGTGGGGGATGTGAACGACCGTACGGATCAGACCGGAATGGCTTAAAGAGGGACACATGGAAGACGGGGTGAATCCGCCAAGACTGCGGCAGATCCAATTTGAATGCCACAGAGGAAATTCGTCTGACCACCCGGAAGGGTCCCAGAAAACGGGGTGCTAATTTAGTCGGGAGATTGTGTACCGGTAAATTCTTAGAAGAGAGCCATACCATGTCCCCAACCTGGAATGCTGGCTCACTATTCCTTTTCTTGTCCGCCTGTGCCTTCATACTCTCACGTGCCTTAGCGAGGGCTCCCGTGGCCTGGACCTGATTCTTCTGAATGTCAGCAACCATCTGGTCCACAGAAGGAACTGTGCTGGAAGGAACAGGATGAAATGGAATCAACTTGGGATGAAGGCCTGAGGAACAATAAAAAGGACTCATTCCAGTGGCAGAGTGTTCAGAGTTGTTATAAGCCACCTCCGCTAGGTCCAGATGTTTTGCCCAGTTGGATTGAGAAGCATTGGAAAAACAGCGTAAGTATTGCTCCAAAGTCTGATTAGTTCGCTCAGTCAGGCTGTTGGATTGTGGATGATAGCCGGAACTGAGAGCACGCTGGATTCCCAAGTGACGACAAAGTTGCTTCCAAAAGGCAGAAATGAACTGAGATCCGCGGTCTGAAATAATCTTCTCAGGAAGTCCATGCAAGCGATAAACAGAATGTAAAAAGGCCTGGGCCATACTACCGGCTGAAGGCACCTTCTGGAATGGAATGAAATGGGCCAACTTAGAAAAACAATCGATGACCGCCATGATGCAAGTATATCCTTCCGAGGGAGGGAGGTCCACAATAAAATCGGTGGCAATAGTATGCCAAGGATAAGGTGCTCTCTCGGTGGGTTGGAGAAGTCCAATAGGTTTCTTTCGTGGAATCTTGACCTGGGCACACACTGGGCAACATTCCACATACTCTCTTGTCTGCCTAGCCCATCCTGGCCACCAAAATTGGCGAGAAATCAGTTCCTGGGTGGATCGAATGCCGCGATGTCCCCCAATCCTAGAATCGTGTAAAGCTTGCAGGACGGCAGTCCGAAGTACCTCAGTGGGAAGGTATAACCGATTATGAAAGAAGAGTAGGCCACCGTTCTCCCTCATTAGAGGGTGTTGTAGAAGTAAGGAATATTTGGGATCCTTTAAAGTGTCCTGTAGGATGGTATCCAAGCATTGAGATGTAACCAACAAGAAGTGTTTAGAAGGAAGTAATTGTTGAGCTCGATGATCCAGTTCAACGTTGTTCTCCAAAGAGCGAGAGAGAGCGTCAGCCTTCGAGTTGCGTGACTGAGGAATGTAAGAAATCGTGAAATCATATTGGGAGAAGAACAAGGCCCAACGAGCCAAACGAGAAGTACGACACTGTAATGAGCGTAGATACTGTAGGTTCCGGTGATCAGTGCGTACTTCCACTGAGAATCTTCCCCCCAGAAGATAGTGACGCCATTCCTCAAATGCAGCCTTTATGGCCAAAAGCTCCTTTTCAATGATTGCATAATTTCGTTCACTGGATGTTAACTTCCGGGAATAAGAGGCAACAGGAACCTCCAACCCTGTCCGTGGATCGTCTTGAAGTAGGACAGCCCCAACAGCAAAATCGGAAGCATCTGCCTCCACGATGAATGGCCTGTTCTCATCAGGATGATGTAAAATCGGGGAAGTACTGTATGCCTCCTTAAATTGCTTGAAAGCACTGGTCGCTGCTGAATTCCATATGAACAGAGTCTTACAGCTAGTCAAATCTGACAAAGGAGCGGTTACTTCAGAATAGGCGGGTATGAAGCGCCGGTAGAAGTTGGCGAATCCTAAGAAACGCTGAAGAGATTTCAAATCATAAGGCTGTCTCCATTCCTGAATCGCCCGTACCTTGGCTGGATCCATGTGTATTCCAGATTCGCTAATGACATAACCAAGAAATTCAATGCTACTCTGATGAAAGTGACATTTCTCGGCCATGGCATATAAATGATTATGATGTAACCGACCAAGAACCTCCTTCACATGACGTAGATGTTCCTCTTTCTCCTTGGAGAATATCAATATATCATCAAGATATACCCATACGGATACTCCAATCAGATCTGAGAAAATGTCATCCATAAGGCGTTGAAAAACGGCCGGAGCGTTGCACAGACCAAACGGCATTACGCGATACTCAAAATGCCCTGCTGGTGTCTTAAAGGCCGTTTTCCATTTGTCGCCGGGTTTGATACGTACTAAATGGTATGCCCCTCGAAGATCCAATTTAGAAAATATTCGGGCATTCCGCAAAGATTCCATAATGTTGCGTATCAAAGGCAGCGGATATCGATCCTTTCGTGTGATGTCGTTTAACTGCCTATAATCCACACTAGGCCGTAAAGTGCCCTCCTTCTTTTTCACAAAGAACAAAGGGAATCCTGCAGGTGACTTAGAAGGTGTTATATAACCTTTCTGAAGACAGTCATCCAAGTATTCTTGCAGTACTTCTCTTTCGTGGGGTGATAAGGAATACAATTTGCCATGGGGAATTACTGCATTGGGCAGTAGTTCTATGGCACAATCAAAGGCTCTGTGGGGTGGCAAAGGAATGGTACCAGGTTCAGAAAAGACCTCATGGTACTCATCGTAGTCGGAAGGTACTGAAGACAAGGTACATACTCTGAGCGGTCCTGATCCTTACGTCTGAGTGGCAATGGTAGAAGATCTGGTACTAGGTCCGAAGGTACAACACTCCCGACCACATCGATTGGAAGCGAAGGTCAAGGTACGGGAGGCCCAATCAATAATGGGGTTATGATGTAATAGCCACGGTAACCCCAAAATTATCGGATATGAGGGTGATTTAATCACATCAAGAGAAATCAATTCACGGTGTTCAGCAATCTGTAGCTGTAGAATTCCGGTATGTTGACGAACCGGACCGGAGGCCAAAGGGGTTCCATCGGTTACCTCCACCAAAGTAGCACAACCTTTATCAAGCAGAGGTATCCCGTTCTTCTTGGAAAATTCAAAGTCCACATAATTACCTGAGGCTCCACAATCCAGAAGACCCAATACTGCCACTGATTTACTGTGCCAGGTAACCCTGATCTGAAGAGCCATAAGGGCCACCGGAGTCATGGGTGGATGGGTCGTCACAGGAATGGGAAGGACTGAAGGGATCGAAGGGCCTGTCACTGCCTTCCTCAACCGTGACAGGCCTATTAGTTTTCCAATTTCTTGATTGGTCGCAATGGACAAGTACTGAGAAAATGTCCGGCAGTACCACAATACAAACAGAGACGGAGATTTCTCCTGCGTTTCTTCTCGGCCTCCGATAATGGTCCTCTTAGTGCCCCTAGCTGCATTGGTTCTAGACCCATCTCCGAACTGACAGGTACGCCTCCAGCCTGAGGAAGAGGTCTGGGAAAGAACCTCTCTAGCCGACGTCTCTCACCTCTTCGTTCAGCCAGGCGATGGTCAATACGTAGGACCTGCTCCTGGAGTAACTGCAGTGTATCAGGTTCGGGTATGTGAAGTAACTCGTCCTTATATTCTTCTCTTAAACCACGTCTGAACAGAGTCTTTTGCGTTACTTCGGGCCATTGTGAGTCTGTAGCCAATTGGCGGAACCGGCTTATATAAGTGATAATATCGCTGGATCCCTGTCTTAAATCCATCAACTGATTCTGTGCCGTAGCCACCAAATTGGGAGACTGAAACACCTCCAAAAATGCTTTCTCGAATGCCACAAAATCATTAAGAATGGGGCGGTTAGCAGACACCAAAGGAGCAGCCCAAGCCAAAGCATTTCCAGTTAGATTTCCCAAGATGTAGCCAATTTTAGCCCTTTCTTGTGTAAAATGTGATGCCCGGAACAATAAATGTATCCTGCAATGGTTGCAGAATTCTGCCACACGCCTAGGATCACCATCAAACTTCATGGGTACGGTAGTAGCCATTGGTGTCTCTACTTGTGGATTAGCAGGGGTGCCTTGCATGACCATCTGGCGGAGATTGAGATTCTCCTGACGTAATGCCGCCATCTCAGCTCTTAAGGCTCTGACCTCATCATGGATATCCTGGGATTCCTCCATCTTAGTTTCAGAACTGGGGGTAAGGCGTCTCAATCTGTTAAGTTGAGCGTCCCGAGGACGAGGCGTACCTGTATCTCCAGGAGTCTTGCGTGCCGAGGTAGCCAGGTCGTGGTAAGGGTAGACAAGTAGCTGGTGAAGTCTTCCGCAAATGAAGAAAAGTGACGCAAAGAACCGACCCCGGACCCGTCCTGTAATACAGGATTGAACTGGGGCCAGCTCCTGACGCCACGAATGACACTTCCCAATATTAACGTGGTGCCAGAACAGTGCAAGCACTGATAGGGAAGGTCGTAGATGTTACTGGCAAATACTGGCAAAGTATTCCAAGCAGCTATCCAGGGTGGTGAAAGTTCAAGGTAGCCAGTACAGGGAAGCAGAATGTTCAAGGTACCTAAATGCGAGTAGTAGCAAGCCCAAGGTACCAATGCAGGTAAACAGTAAGCCCCAAGGTACCGGTGCAGGTAAGCAGTGAGTCCAAGGCACCAATGCAGGATGAAGAACAGAGATCCACAGAAGCCGGAGAAGCGGACCAGGACCACAGGAACCCAAGCAGGAGGCGGGCAACTCAGGCAAATCGAAAAGGAGCAGGAAGGGGAGCCAGGGGGGGTTCCAGGGAACACAGGAGAACAGGTAATGGGGAAGAAGAAGCAGTAAGGCAGCCCTGACTAGAGGAGGAACAGGAGAGGACCCAGCCCAGGACCAGGACCCAAGAACCCAAGGAACAGGGAAGCGAAGAGGGAGGAAACCAACCGCGTTGAGACGCGGTGAAGAACAAAATCGGATCGCTTAAGTAGCGGTCCTGTGTGAAACCGAGGCTTGAACCGCGCTGCAATGCACATGCGCGAACGGGTGCCGCCGCGCGAACGAGGCTTGGAACGCAAGCTCGCTCGAACAGCTACGTGAACGGCACCCGTGCCCTACACGGGTCAGGACAGAGAGACTCCGCCGGGGAAATGTGCTCGGAGCAGTGCGTCGTCTCCACAACCTGAGACGTGGGTACAACTGCCAGGAACCAGCATGCCCCCTAGGGCCCCGTCGCCCCGCACAGGTAGGTTTTCTAACAAGAACAGGTTATCATGTCTCGCTGTCTCTAGAGCCCTGGTTCTCTCAAAGCTGGATTACTGTAACAGCCTCTACCTAAATCGGCCTGCCTCTACTCTCCGCCCTTTGCAACTCATCCAGAACAGGACTGCGAGACTTGTCCTTGGCCTCAAGCCCTGGGACCGTATCTCTCCAGCACTGAAATCGCTACACTGGCTCCCAGTGGCTGCGAGGATTAAGTTCAAAACCCTCTGCATTGTCCACAAGGCCTTCTAGGGTCTTGGGCCAAAATACCTTCAACTCTCTCTTCCTAAATACCTTCCTTCTCGAGCTCTTCACTCATCCGCCTCCAACTCCCTCAGGGTCAGCCGCTTCTCCAAGCAACGAGTTGGGGGTAGATCTCTCTCCACAGCAGGGGCCTCCCTCTGGAATAGCCTTCCTGCCTTACACTTTTCCCTCCCCCCTACCCTTGCACTTGCGCGATCTGAATGACACCTGGCCTAGTAGGATCGTTGTCTGTCTCCCCTTGTTCCCCCCCCGCCTCGTCACGCCTTGAAACACTTGCGCATAGGCACGTTATAAATGCCATTTCATATCATATCAATATAACTGTGCGGCATCCATCACTAATAACTCCCCCCAATCTTGGTCTGACCACCATCTCCTCTCCTTTTCCCTCGAAGCTTCGAGCCCCATCACCAATAATGTGCTAGCCTCAGCCATCCCCACGAGAAGTAAGAAAAATATCACAGTGGAAAAATTGATCCCTATCATCCTCCCAACGCTTAACCAACTCCATGCTACCTCCAACCCCTATGACCTCGTAGAAGGCTATAACAAAACCAGGCGCACAGCTTTAGACTCCATTGCACCACTAAAACTAAGAAAATGCAAACCGAAAAAGCACCTCAACCAATGGTTCTCCAGCCACCTTAAAGCTCTCAGACTGGAAAAACGTAAAATGGAGCAAGCCTGGAAACAGTCTCCGACAGACCACAACAAGTTAATGCTTAATAAAACAATGTCCACCTACAAAAAAGAAGTCATAGCTGCCAAACAAGAATCCTACAACCAGAGAATTGCACAATCCAACTCCAGCACCAAAGAGTTGTTTACCATCATTTAAGAATTGGAAACACCGGTGCTAACTCCAGACACCTGTGTGAAGGATAAACAATGGTGCATTAGTGTCCAAAATGCCCTCATTTAATTTTTTCTTTTTTTTTTATTTTGACTTAAAAAATGTTTTCACATTTTCTTTTACAAAATTACTTCACTCAAGTCCAAAAATCCACATCCCGCTATTACTTGCTATTTCCTTTCTCATGGTTTTCCTTATTCATGTTTTTCTGAAGTCGATGTTTTGCAAAACTTGTGTCACTGCAATTGTTTCCTTTACTCCTTCACCCTCTATTAGGCATTTCCACCAGTATTGTTCATCATAGAAGAGTAGATCCTCAAACAGATGTAGCATGTGCGTAGTTCTCAATTCAGTTAAACCCTTGCAGTTTAAGAGCAGGTGCCTTAAAGTTTCCTTGCACCCCGTTTCCTGACAAAAGCGGCATTTATCAGTAGCTGATGTTCCTCTGATTTGCCTTATCTCGTTTGTCGGCAGAATGTTAAGGCGTGCCCTCAAAAATGTTGTCGATGTTTTCTACTTGGAAAGAGCTTCAAGTATGATCACATAAAATGCCCTAATCAATAAAGTCACAGGCCTACAAACTAAAATTAAAAATAAAAAAGAATCCATAGCTAAACCAACTAACCCCAATAATACCGCCCCGCGCTCCTCAACCCTACTCCCCCCACCCAACCCCACTCGCT
The DNA here is from genome assembly GCF_040938575.1 of Ambystoma mexicanum. Lineage (NCBI taxonomy): Eukaryota > Metazoa > Chordata > Amphibia > Caudata > Ambystomatidae > Ambystoma > Ambystoma mexicanum. The sequence goes on from NC_090934.1 coordinate 472,885,592, forward strand.
TCAGCTTCTCCAGAGTCTCCACTCTCGAAGTGGAAAAAAACATTCTCAGCCTTAAACCATCTAACTGTCAGGGCGATCTTTGCCCCCCACAAATCATTAAAGATGCAGCAAGAGACCTCTCGCCATTCATCACCAGACTCATTAACGCCTCCTTCTCCTCAGCTACAGTCCCCAGCAACCTTAAAGAGTCCTGGGTCCTCCCCCTCCTCAAAAAGCCCTCTCTTGATCCCTCCATTCCCACTAACTACAGACCCATTACCACCACCCATTCCTGCTCAAGATACTAGACAAGACAGCATACCAACAAATCCAAAAATACCTTGAAATAAACCACCTCCTAGGTATTCGACAATCAGGCTTCAGTCCCCAACACGGGACAGAAACGGCCCTCGTTGATCTGAAGGCTCAAATTGTCACCTTAGAGACAATGGGAAAACTGCCCTATTACTTCTCTTGGACCTTTCCGCGGCATTCGATCTAGTTGATCAGAAAATCTTATGTAATCACTTGGATTCAGCTGCCCACTTTTCCCAAGAAGCCATCGGCTGGATTGAGTCATTCCTCAGCAACAGATCCATCCGTGTCTTCTCCACCTCTGCTGCCGCCGACACCATCCCCATCACATGTGGAGTCCCACAGGGCTCTTGCGTCTCCCCTACACTGTACAACGTGTTCATGAAGCCCTTGTTTGATGATCTAGATGGCCTGGGTATCACCTACACTAATTATGCCGATGATACACAGATCCTCATCCCGTTGATAGGAGATTACAACCATGTTTTGGCCTTGGTGAACAAGGTGTACCTCATCATCCAGACATGGATGGCTTCGCACAGTCTATGCCTGAATGATGACAAGACTGAACTCATCATCCTTAGTTCCACTTCAAACCTAACCAAACTGGACCACAACTACACCAACTTCATTATAGACGGGAACCCGATCAAGGTAGCCAAAGAAGTGAAAACCTTAGGAATATACATCGACTCCTCCCTTTCCTTCCATAAACAGGTTAGCGCTATGGCATCCTCCACGGCCTACACATGTAAGCTTATAAGAGCAGCCAAACCCTTCTTATCTACCCAGAGCTGCATTACGCTAGCCAGAGCCCTGGTATTATCAAAACTGGACTACTGTAATGCCCTTTACGTAGGAGCTAGCAAGCAGGTCACTAACAAAATACAGACGCTACAAAACAACGCTCTCAGAGCAGCGCTCAGCATCTCCAGAAGAGAACACATCTCTAACATTAGGAGAACCCATAACTGGCTCAACACCACAGACAAAATCCTGCTCAAAGTAGCCTCACTAACACACAAATGCCTCAACAACGCTGCCCCACGCTACCTAGTCGATAGAATAAGCAAATACACCCCCAACAGAGCTACCAGAACCTCCAACGCAAACCTGCTCATAGTTCCCAGGTTCAAACGCACCAAAATGGGGGGGGCAAGAGCTTCCAGTTCAAAGCAGCCCAACACTGGAACGCCCTACCACCCACCCTTAGGACACCCCAAACTTATACACACTTTAGACGCAACTATATCCAGTGGATAAAGAACAAGGACCACTAATACTACCAGCCCACCACACTGCTGTACACCATGTAAATTATGCTTATTTGTAAGTTTGTAAACTATTCGCCTTATTGTAAACTTGTAAACTTTTGCCTCCATTGTCATATTGTAATACTGTAATGCATAGTAACCTGTAACCAAGCTGTGAATAACCTTGTTACTCCTGCGCCCTCATACCCTCGGGTCTGGTGCGCAATACAAATGAATAAACTAAACTAAACTAAACTAAAATATTACAAGAGACCAGATGCTAGGTGCATTTATTAATGCCAGATTTCAAGAACTCAAGAAAGTAAATAAATGCTGAAGCATCAAAGATTATTTTATTATAATTTTGAAGTTTGGGGGTGCCTGACATTTGCCCCTTAGACTATCTTGAAATAAAGGGGTGAAGTAGTTTTCTTTACCAATATAAGTAATGCAGTTTATCTTCAAAGAAACAGACGTGTACTCTGTGTTTTCAAGGATGTATTACAGACTTCAATATGGAATATGGTGAAAAGAAGAAATACAAATGCAGAATATGCATAAATGCATAAAACTATGCAGAAGGCAGAACTCTTTAGTCCTTGCGCCTAGCCCAAATTATGGGCCTGACTCGCAGAGCATTTTCCTATAGGATTGCACCATTATAAAACGCTTCTGTGAACCAGCTCTTACTTGTTTTGTGTTGTAATAGGTGGTGGCTTGCTGTGTGACTTGCCATTTTAGTGAAATGTGAGAAACCCTGGCAGTTATTCTCCACTGGCCCTCTGGCTTCTCTTAGAAACTGATATTAACACATGTATAATGTTAAGATACATTCTTTTATTCTCAATGTTTGCTTAATTCTAAATATTAACTCCATGGATTGGTGTATGTGTTCCAGTTATATTGCACAGAGTATTGAAAATACTACGTGGATTGAAATCTCTATGGGCCTAACCAGGCATGCACAATAAATGATACAAACCATACAGCGGCCTACAATCAAGGAAGGCTGAACGACCTCAGGACAGGATTGCACTCACACTTGACTTGCATTGTTTTCTAGAGTATTTTCAATACACAGTTCGCACAATATAACTTGAACACACACAACAATGCATTAATACTCAAAAGCAAACTAAAAGAGCAAGAGGCTCGCACAACAGTGCATTATGTCAAAGCATAAGAGGAAAAATCTAATCCATGGCATACCTAATGTATCAGTATCCCAAGTTATGATTAAGAATGTTCAATCCGGGAGGGGAGGGATGGGTTGTTGTTGTGCCCGACTGTGATGGCCACCTTCTTGAAGAGCTTGGTGGACTGCAGTGAGTGGGGCCCCATACTTTGGGTGGAGAGGACCGGAGCCATCCCACCCGCGGCTTGTTGAGGCTGGAGTGGGAGGTACTGCTACCCGCTTATAGCGGTGGACTAAGTTGATAACTCCACAGACATGCAGTGGGCCCCACCTCTAGGTCCGTCCACTGCCAACACTAACTCTTGCCTTGGGCCCCCCACTGGTGGTTACCAGAAAACCTACACTGCTGGTGGCTACATACAACCACCTGCGACCTCACGCCCCCGCCAACACCCTAATAGCACTGACATCGAAGGGACACTGTGTGCAGCTACCCTGCATGTTTGTCTGAGTGCCCAGCACTGATCCGGTAGCCGGCCTGACCCCCGTTAAATGCAATCACCACCAGCATTTGTACACTACATGGGCGACACAGACTCTGCATACAGCAGCCTTTACATTGTGATTACTGAACTATATCTGTGCTTCCACTAAGCCCAGGTCTGCTACGCTCTGCTTCTCCATACCTACACCCTAATATCTTGCAGCAACGCCACTTGAGTGAGCAGGGTTACAACAGCAGACTGTGAACCAAGCGTGAACCTCAAGATACACATCCAGGAGCCGTTGTTCTGGTAACAGCGGCACAGACTCCCACCACAAATGCCACATCATTTAAACTATAGTGCAGTCCAGTACTGGATGCACTGCACTCGGCTACACAGCAGTTTAACGAGCCACAACTAGCGCTCAGCCCATTTGGTTTCGGCAGCCTTGCTACAAGCACTCCTAACAACACTACTACTGGTAACATCTTAACCATGGGGTGACGGACACGCAATGACCAAGAGGGCTGGCAAGAAGCAGAGCTAAATAAATATGTTTGCTAACCTGCGTCTGAGCCCGGGGGGGCGGTGGGGGTACTGGTGACACCCACAAACCCTCGGGCAGTATAGCAGAGCAACAGGAACCCAGTAAATTGCATTGTATGATGGAATACATGCGAGAGGGGGTTACAACCATACTTACTTACCAAGCTGGACGACATGAGCAGCACAATCAGCTCAAGTCTCGCATGGACAAAATGGATACTCGCATAACAGAGGTCAAAACTAGAGTGAGAATCACTGAAGACGAGATTGTTACTCTATGAGCAGACGTCGTATCACTCACGAAGCAGGTGCTGACGAACGGCAGGAAAAATGACGCCCTCGAATCTAGATCATGACGTAACAACCTACGAATAACAGGAGTACCAGAACACTGCACTATAGGGCACATGGAGGAGTACGTGGAGAACACCCTATTATCACTCCTCAACGCCCCCAAATTGTCTCTGCAATTTGCAGTGGAACAGGCCCATCGCACGCTTGCTCCTAAACCCAAACCTGGGGGCCCCCCTCACCCGATAATAGCATGCATACTAAACACAGAGACAGGGATGCACTTCTGCACGCTGTGAGAGCAAAAGGCACCAAGAGGGTCCATCTATATTCAGACTTCTCAACATCGGTACAACAAGAATGTAATTCCTTCATGGCTGTTGAAAAAGACTCTGTGACCACAAAGTAAAATACGCCATGCTTTACCTTGGCAAGCTGAGAGTGGAACACTGCAACAAGGTGTACACCATGCTCGAGGAGGCCATGAGATTCATAGATGAACATTTCCCCTGGATGACCTCGCCCTGCACCTGCTTGCTCCTTTGAAACCCCCCCTGTTCTTTGTTGTTATCCTTGCTGCAGATCCTTAATAAGGTGCCGGGAGAACGATGGCCACTTGCTACGAGGCGGCCATGGTGTCTATCACCATGTACCAGACTGGTACCGCTTACTTTGAAAATATGCACCCCAATCAGCTCTAGATGATGTAATGCTAACTGCACTGATGCCGGGCTGCAGTCGGCCAATGGCCGCCATGCAAAGTTGCAGATGTTGTTGGGTTTGTTGGGATGGCTCATTCATTCTTCTAATTGGGAGAGGGATGTGGGTGGGGGAGGGAAGCTGGGGATAATTATGGAAAAGTGCTTGACGTATGTACTTCTAGTGAGAGTAAACAATATCACTGGACAGTGGCTGTACTGATAACTCTTAAATCGAACACAATGATACATGCAATCGATCAAATAGTAACTGAACCGATAAAGCTCATGAGTTGGAATGTAAGGGGATTGGGGAACCCAACAAAAATGCGCCAGCTTCAATTATATGCCGAGCGGCACAAGATGCGGATCCTGTTCTTGCAAGAAACCCACGCGTTAGCCATTAGCAGTGAAAGGTTGGCCAACAGCTGGGGCACACAATGCTATTATACCTCATATTCGACTCAATGCAGACGCGTAATGACTCTCATCCACAAATCCATACACTCCACACACATTAGAGTCCACCTGGACCCATTGGGACGCTATGTGTTACTGTGTGGAGTACTCTCAGGTCAGGAGATCATTTTGTTAAATGTTTATGGCCCGAATGTTGATGATGCTGAATTTTACATAGAAATAATGGATCTGCTGGCACTCTACCCGCTAATACCCGTCATTTGGGGTGGAGACTTCAACACCATAATCGATCTAGGCCTAGATAGGTCTGGCTCTAAGACCTGGCAGTTGACCAAAGCAGCCCTGGTGATGTGCAGAGGCCTGCGTGAAACCGAGATGGTGGACGCCTGGCGGCTACTTAACCCCTCGGCATATCAATATACCTATTATTCCACAGTACATGACTCCCACTCACGAATAGACATGTGGTGGATATCGGATACGCTCGTGAATGGCCTTAATGGAGCTGATATACGCTCCCAGACCACTTCCCAATTTCACTGACACTGACCATAGGAGAAACACAGAAAATACAAAAACAGTGGAGATTTAAACCGCAATCACTGTTAGACCTTGCATTTGCCGCTGAAATAGATAAGCACATCGACAAATACTTTGAAATAAATACTGGTACCGTTGATGGTCATGCAACGCTCTGGGAAGCATTTAAGGCATACATACGTGGTATTGCACTATCAGCGGAATCAGTAATACTGAAAACAATACGGATAGACATACACGCCAGTAAAGCGACCCTACGAGAAATAAACATCCAACTTGATAAGTTCTGGGCCCACGCAGCCCGTGAACTGAAATTCCTGGATAACCCAAACATGGCAAGGCAATACGGTGAGGGCGAACGCACTGGCAAGTTGCTAGCTAAATTGGTACAGCAAACAAAAGGCAAGCACCATATCCCGTTAATACAGGATGCGACAGGGAAATTGGTTCACACCACAGTAGTGGTTTGCCAGGTATTTCACTCATTTTATGAACAGTGCGGCTCCTAACGCCCCCTCTCACTCATAAACTCTGATGTCAAAATATTTGCCACCGTGCTGGCGTTACTAATAGCCCCTTACAAGGAACATATCCTTCACTCAGATCAATCTGGTTTTGTCCCCAGCCGATCCATGGCGCTCAATCTGAGACGCATTTTCAACATCTTAGCGCGGATTGACCCAAAGGGCCGCGGCCCTGGACATACAGAAAGCTTTTGACTCGGTATCCTGGCAATTTATGTGGGCAGTGCTGATGAAATATAACTTTGGACCCAAATTTATAACATTGGTACAACTACTGTACACACTGCCCACTGCTAGGGTTAACCTAAATGGAGTCCTCTCGGACCACATTGAAAAATGTAAATGGAATCCTCTTGGACCACATTGAAATATGTAGCGGTACTGGCCTGGGATGCCCGCTTTTGCCCCTGCTCTTTGCCATAGTGATGGAGCCCTTGGCGGATGCAATCTAGTGAAACACGCACAGAAAGGTATCCGCCTAACAGGATAACAGGAGAACCAGAAATTATCTCACTATATGCAGATAATGCATTATTACTATTAATTTTTTAAATTTTTTTATTGTGCCATAGCCATATCAAAAAAAGAGTATATTGCACACTTATGACTTTTAACACATGAATCAATACAAGACACTAAAAAAGACACAACGATCAAAAGAATGAAAATAGAATATACAAATATACGATCCAGAAACAGAACAAATAAAAACATCATAAAATAAATCAAACATCCCGCATAGGCATCTTGACAGAGGAAAACCCCATCCCCTCCCCAAACAAATCTGTGAGGAGAGCAACTACTTCTACTGTCAGGAGTGTTTCATTACCTGTCTATCCCAATGCATTATTATTTGTGCATAACCTGGCACCTATTATGCATGACGTAGTCTCCTTTGGGACTCTGTCGGGGCTACACATCAACTGTGCCAAATCCGAGCTGTTCCCACTCATGGATACGACAGCCGCTCCTACTGACCTCATTGGTTTCACCTGATCTCCACTCGAAATCAAATACTTAGGTGTCACAGTAATGCGGCAAAAATCTTCCCTTTACTCCCTCAACTACAGAGTATACTTACCCCAACTAGCGGCTAAATTGCGCTCTTGGGCGAAATTACCACTCACAATAGTAGGCCGGGTGTCACTCCTTCAAATGGTCATCCTCCCCAAACTACTATATTATTTCTTAAACATACCGTTGTGGCCGAGAACAGTATTCTTCGACGTGCTGAAAGCCCCGATTAACGACTTCATGTGGCATACTAGCGCAGCCCAGCTCAAATGGGATACCTTGACAAAACCCTAGACATGTGGCGGTCTGGCCGCCCCAGACTTTGAAAAGTACTGGATTGCTGCGCAGGCATATTACGTAGCCTACTGGTTCGATGAGAGCTCAGGAAATTCACACCTAAAAATTGAGCGTCACGCGACCGGCACACGTGACATCCGCTCATTGGTGCTGCCACCACACTGGACGGCTCCTAAATCTAATGACCCGGCGGCCGCAACAGCACTAGCATGGACCAAGTTATGGAGGATAGTGGATAACCCTCACTGACGACACCTGGGAATCAATGTGTTTACAGCCTCGTGCAGTATCCCTCAATTCCAGATTTCGGCTAATACAATTCAAAGTATTGCAAAGTATTGCATAGGTTCCATTACATCCCAGCTAGGCTACACCTTTGTACACATAGTCGCTTTGCCCACTGCCCTAGATGCCATGATCAGGCTACCTACACATGCTTTAGAGCTGCCCAAGGCTGGGGGAATACGGGAATACTGGAATGGGCCTGTGACATCATGACGGAGATGCTTGGTTGCGAGATCAAACTCACACCACACTAAGCTGCCTGGTCCATCAGTTCCAGCATTTACAGCTCAGCTTTCACAAATTGGCTAGCCTCTGTATGCTACTAGCGAGCCATGTGTGCTGCTGCTATGGATACGTCCCACCTCCCCAACTGTGGCGCAGTGGCTGTGAACAGTGACGTGGGCATCCGATATGGAGGGACGCTGGTCCTCAATACAGCCCACTAGGTGCAGCCCATTGACATTTGGCCCTCCTTACGAAATTACCTGTTACTGACACAAACATATGAAACTGACAATGGACGCTCATGGTCTGAGTACAACCCCCCCTTCATTATCTACCCCGTACCCCCGTTGTATAAGCTATAACCAAATGTCAACCATGTTTCAGCCGCTGTTACACATGAATGTAACAACTCAGATGTACTGTATGGGAATATTTTCTTACCTGTAACTCCATTTCTTCAGCATTGGTATCTTTCATGGATTCACATGCTTAGAATATTCCCCATCGACAGACTGGGAACCCTCGGTACGCTTATAAAGCCGTTTCCCATAGGAAAACTTTCGACACTTTTGTGTCCTATCCACGTCGATTTGGGGCCGCGCACTCATGCCCCAATAGGACGCAGCGGTATAAATGCCCGGCCCCCTCGACTCCCTTCAAATTTCGACCCCTCCAAAGCCGAATGGGGTGAAACCTAGATATACAAGACGATTGCATTCCGGGGAGGCCCGCGGGTGCATGTGAATCCATGAAAGATACCAATTGTGGAGAAATGGAGTTACAGGTAAGAAACTATTCCCTTCTCCAGCATTGGATCTTTGGATTCACATGCTTAGAATAGAATGCACAGCAGTGATCCTGAAAAAGAGGAGGTGTGAATGCAATCCGTCACCCTCCTAAGCATATGTATAGCGAACCACGCTTACGTAGGATGCCAATGTAAAATATGCAACAGTACTTGCAGAGATCAATACTTATATACACATATATAAATACATATATATATCCTTATATACATCCATATATACATATGTCAAAATAAGCACAGACCCTTCTTGAAAAGGGCTTACCTTATTGAAACAGATGGCGCAAGACTGCTCTTCCCATTTGTATCTCGTCCGCATGCTGCCGTTCGAGGCAGTAATGGCGGGTAAATGTGTGAGGCACTGACCATGCCGCCACCTGGCAAATGTCTGTCAGCGGGATTCCTGCCCACAACGCCATCGACGACGAAGTTGCCCTTGTGGAATGAGCTCTCGGACGCCCTTGTAGCAGTTTTCCCGCTTTGGAATGACAGAAGGCAATCGTCGACGAGACCCATCGGGCCAGTCCCTGCTTTGAAATTGCTTTTCCTTTCACCGAAAGACCATATGCAACGAAGAGTTGTTGCGTAGATCTAAATTGCTGAGTCCGATGAAGGTAAAATTTTAAAGCTCTCTTTACGTCCAAGGTATGTAAGACTTTTTCCGCAGCCGATGAGGGGGTCGCGAAGAAGGTAGGCAGGACAATGGATGAGTGCTTATGATAAGCCGTAGGAACTTTTGGAATGAAACAAGGATTTGTTGACAGAACCACTTTGTCCTTAAAAAACCTTAGGTACGGAGGGTCTATGACCAACGCTTGCAACTCCGAGATCCACCTATCTGATGTTATAGCTATTAGAAAAGCCACTTTCCATGACAAGAACTTCATCGACGATGTGGCCATTGGTTCAAAGGGTGGTTTCATTAACCCTGCTAGCACCATATTAAGGCTCCACGTTGGTGAAAAACGTTTAACCGGAGGGAACGTCCGGAACAAACCCCTCATGAAGTGTTTCACCAACCTGTCACTAAACAAGGGAGACGTCTTCCTCCTCATCGTGAATCTATAGATGGCCGCCAGGTGTACCTTTATTGATGAAAAAGATAATCCGTTCTTCGCTAGGTGTAGCAGATACGGCAGAAGCTGTTCCGGAGTGACCCTTAGAGGTTGCACTCCCGTCTGTCCTTGTCACCACGTACAGAACCTTCTCCACTTACACTCGTACGACTTGTTGGTGGATGGGCTGGCGCTGCTTGCAGGATCCTCCAACAGTCCGACGAAATGCTCAAGGCATCAAATTCCGAAAAGTCAGGAGCCAAGCTGTGAGATAGAGACTGTCTGGATTGTGATGCCACACTGTTCCCTCGTCCCGGGACAGGAGATTGGGAACCTTCGGGAACGTTATTGGTTGATCCACTGACAGGTGAAGCAGGTCGGAAAACCACAGCTGCCTCGGCCAACACCGTGCCACTAGGATGACCCGGCACCTGTACCTGCATATCCACTGCAGAGTTCTCCGTATTAGAGGGAACGGTGGGAAGGCGTAGAGGAACTTGTCCGTCCACGGGAAGGAGAATGCTTCCCCCAGAGAGTCTTCCTGTGGCCACCTGCTGGCATACATTTTGCACTTCTTGTTCCTCTGCGTAGCGAAGAGATCCAGCCGAGGCCGTCCCCATTTCTCGAAGACCTTCGACAACTGAACGCTGTCTATCTCCCATTCGTGAATTTGGTCCATATTTCTGCTGAGCGAGTCCGTTTGCTTGTTCCGTACACCCGGAAGATGATGAGCTACGATGGATATATCGTGTTTCAGAGCCCAATGCCACACCTTCTGAGCCTCGGTGGAAAGGGTTCTGGATCGTGTGCCCCCTTGCTTCTTCAAGTAAAACATCGCCGTCGTGTTGTCTGTCAATATTCTCACTGTGGACCCTCTGATGTGCGGTAGGAACGACTTCAGGGCCCAGCGCACTGCTCTCAGTTCCAGAACGTTGATGTGCAGGAGAGATTCCCTCCGAGACCATCGACCTTGCGTTTGTAGAGTGCCCATGTGTGCTCCCCAGCCTGTCAGGGTCGCGTCCGTCACTATGGTTAGCCGAAACTCCGGCTCCTGTAGGGGTACCCCTCTGGATAGATTCTGGAAGCTCTGCCACCACTGAAGAGCTAGTAGGAGCTCATCGTCGTCGACGGTCAGTTTGTCCGACCAGAGCCATTGGGCCTGCGTCCACCGGTCTGCCAGAAACTCTTGAACCGGCCTCATGAACAGGCGGCAGTTGCCCACCATAGGAATGCAGGACGCCATAATGCCCAGAATTGACATATATTTTCTCACTGACAGTCTGGTATTGATTTTCAGCTGACCTGCCAATCGATTGAGTTTGGTGATTCTGTCGAGGGATGGTTTCACTAACTCTGACTGGGTCTCGAACTGTGCGCCCAGGAACACCAAGCTTCTCGACGGCGTTAACGAGGATTTCCGAAGTTTACCGCAAACCCCAGCCGTTGTAAGAGGTGCATGGTGGCCTGCAAACTTGTGTGAGTCGACATAGGGGAGGACCCCCTCACCAACCAGTCATCGAGATACGGGTATACATGATGGCTTTGCCTTCTCAGCCAGGCCGCCACCGGGGCCAAACATTTCGTGAATGTTCTGGGAGAGGATTTCAGCCCAAAAGGAAGTACTGTGAACTGGTAGTGAGTCCGCCCCACCACAAACCTTAGGAACTTTTTGTGTCGCAGACACATCGGTATGTGGAAGTACGCGTCCTACAGGTCCAGAGACGCCAGAAAGTCCCCTTCTTGAACTGACCGGATCACTTCTTGGAGCGTGAGCATCTTGAATTTTAGGCTTTTCAACGTTTTGTTTAGATCGCGCAGGTCTAGAATGGGACGCCACTTTCCGTTTGGTTTTTTCACCACAAAGTATCGGGAATAAACCCCTTGACCCTTCTGTGATGACGGAACCAATTCTATAGCACCTTTTTGTAGCATAAGTGCTACTTCCTGCTGCAACACGCTCAGATGGGGTTGAGCTACAAACGCTGGTGGAATGTGCAGAGGGTTGCATTTGAATTGCAGGGAATGTCCGTATCTTACAGTGTCTAACACCCATTGATCTGTTGTTATGTGCTCCCATTCGTTGATGTAGCACGATACCCTGCCTCCAAGAACGTTCCGATGCCCGTCATTGCTGGTTCTTGGTCTGTTTATCCCTCGTCGACGACGAGTAACCTGTTCTCTTCTTGGGGGCCTGGTAGTCCCTGCGTCGTTTTGCCGCTTGAGAAGCCCGTCTGTATCCCTGGGAGGGGTATGCAGGCCTACTGAAGGATCGGTCTCTCGATGCCGTGAATCTGGAATTTCCTGATGCTCCCCTGAAGGGACGAAAAGACCGGAAACTTTGACCACGTTGGAGGGCCCCCAAGGAACGCGCCGTGTCCGAGTCTTCTTTCATGCCCTTCAGGGCCTTGTCCACCTTCTCGCCCGAACAGAAGGTCTCCCTCAAAAGGCATATCCAGCACCTTGTATTGCACCTCCGGTCGGAAGTTGGTGCATTTCAGCCATGCTTGCCTTCGGAGAACCACACCGTTATTCACCTGTTTAAACCCCGATTCTGCGAGGTCCACCGCGATGTTTATGGCATGATTGGAGGCCTCTTCACCTTCCCTGACCAGTAACATCGCGCGTTACGATGTTCTACCGGAAGATGCTCCAGCATAGAAGCCAGTCGATGCCACATCTCCCTGTCATATCTGGCTACTATGGCCAGAGAATTGGCCGCTTTCACTGTGGTAGCACCTACCGACAGCACTTTTTTCCCGAAAGCATCCTGTCTTCTGGCATCACTTTCCGGAGGTGTCGTGCACTTGTGTTGGGTCCTCGCCTTTCTCGCCGCCGCTGCCGACACCACTGAGTCAGGAGTTGGTTGGGAGGAGAGACACTTGGGGGTAGCCTCTGGGGGCTTACATTTTTTCTCCAGACGACCTTTTATCGCTGGTTCCGAGAAAGGGTGGCGCATGGTCTGTAACCCCTCCTGCCACACATGATCCAGGATGGGTACTGAAAACACCGACCTTCTCCTCTTTCCCATGTGGTCGAAAAGAAAACAGTCCTTTTTCTCCTCTTCCTGGGCCAGCCCGAATTCTGTACAAGCCTTGGCCATCATGGTGTGAAATGACTCAATGTCGTTCGGGGGAGACGGCTGAGCCGGGCTTTTTGGGGTTTCTAATTTTGCTTCAGACTCCCAGGTTGGATCCCTGGAGGGGGAAAGCGAGACATCCGATAAGGCTCTACTGTCCGAGTCTGAATCTATCAGCTCTCCTTCCTCGTGGCGTGGAGCCGAGAGGTCTCCACCCTCACGCACTGCCGTGGGGGTTGACGGAGGTGGCCGACGAGACGGGCCCTGGTAATCGATGGATGACCTAGCCGGAGTTGTTTGAGGTAGTCTCTCGTGCAGTGTCTTCGGCAACGTTTGCAACGTGGATAAGACCTCTAGCGACAAGAGTGACTGCGGATTGAGAAGAGGGGTAGACCCCGGAATGCTCCCGGAGAGAGGCCTGGTAATCCCTTGTAACCCGAGGTCTGCAGGGCCAGCTGCTCTCACATCCTCATAACCCGAGGATACCGACAAGGCCTCCTGCTGCAGTAGTGTCTCCGGCAAAACTGGGTTGTATACCTCAGGTCGCCAGGCCTCTTGCAGGATCTCCGTCGACGAAGCTAAAGCTGGCCCCGTCATCGACGTCGTTACCGTCTGCGGTCCAAGAACGGTTGAGACCACTTGTGTCAGTGGCAAAGAAGTGGTCGACGACTGCCCTGCCGTCGACGACAGTGGTGGTCGTGCAGATCCTTGAGGCGTTCCCGCCTTTTCCGAACTCAACCTACGCTTCTCTGCATCTCGACTCAAGGTCGATCTATGATGATCGCCCGAGGAGGACTTTGATTTTTCTTTTCTGTCTTTCTTCGTCGAAGATGAGGATGACGAGGCTTTCTTCGACGAAGACTCCTTAGAATGGCTTCTCGATGATTCCTTCTCCGCCAGATGTAATTTCTTCACCGGGGGTTCCGACGATGTCGAGCGGCGTGGGACCCCTGAAGATTTTGACACAGAGGCCACGCTGCACGTGGAGCCCACCTCCGAAGGCGGGTATGCTCCCGCTCCATCGTGTAACCTTGCCACAAGTCTTCGACTTCGATCTTTAAGAGTCTTCTGGGAGAAGCCCTTACAGATGTCACACTTGTCTGCTGAATGATGAGGGTGTAGACAATATATGCAATCCATATGTCCGTCCCCCTCGTACACCTTCTTCAATCCGCATGTAGCGCACGGGCGGAACAGTGCTTTTCCTGACATCGGGAGAAAACTCCAACAGCACAACCTAGACAAAATAGTAGACTACACGAGGTGCTCCCACTACTTTGGAGACGGTTGAAATCTGAAGGGAGCCGCGGGGGCGGGGCATTTATACCGCCATGTCCAAGTGGGGCATGCGTGCGCGGCCCCAAAACGACATATATAGGACACAAAAGTGTCGAAAGTTTTCCTATGGGAAACGGCTTTATAAGCGTACCGAGGGTTCCCAGTCTGTCGACGGGGAATATTCTAAGCATGTGAATCCATGAAAGATCCAATGCTGGAGAATTACTTTTATCAAAGCCACTTCTCTGCATGTAAGTTGTAATGTCAATGCTGCCTTCTTATACCTGTGTTGTAAGTCAAGCACTCAATAAAGAACGTTTTTTAAAAACTGTTTTTTCCATCTACTATTCACTAAACAGTTGTGCCGGTAGAAAGCTCTCGTGGGTGAAACAATTGTGTTTTGAGTAAGGAAATATTTATGATAAAAAGGTATCTTAACATTTTACATTTAGCAATGTCAGTTTCTATTAGAGATCACAGGGCCAGTTTTGACTAAGATATTTATATATGCAGACAGGTTAAATATGATGCTGTCAAGAATTAGGATTTGCAGATGGAGGGTTTTCAAAATGTTAGTTTTATAGTAAATCATCCATATTTGAATATGTAAATACATTTCATTACTGAATTTCCATTCATCCTAGTGAAATTCATCTTCCATGTCAGTAAATAGCCCACTTTGAAATGTCAAATTCTGCTATTGTTTTTAGTGGTTGTTTTTGTAAAGGCAATTGTAGTACGCTCATATTTATTTTGTTAAACGTTCCTCTTGCGTTTGTCCTTTTACTGAGAGAAGGAAGAAAGTGGAACATGTGAAATCTGTTTGTGCATGTGGAGGTAGAAACTTGAAAATAAATCTCTCATCCCCAAATTATTCTCATGCTCCCAGTAAATCGAAGGTTAGGAGTGCAGATCTGGAACTGCATAAATCTGAATAAAAAACCAATCGGAGAGGTTTCCCTCAATGGTTACTAATAAGGGTTGGAGTGATGCTCTTTATATAGGCAAACCCAGTGCAGTTAAAAGGAGAGAAGGATGTTTAGGAAAACAACCAGAGCAGACAAACATAGCACGCAGACACCAGGGATCCGATAAGGAAATTGACGGATTTCGAGGGAAGAAATTGTAAAATCCTGACTTTTATGTGCACAGCAAGAGAAAGAACACATCTAGGAACACGTGTCCAAATGCCATTTTGGGGAGGCCTGCCCCCACTGGGATTAAGAAGAGACATTCCAGCACTAAGGAGCTAAACCAGGAGTGCCTAATGGCGGAATACAATCCTGATGATAGCTGGAGGCCTTGCTGATCCAGGCAGTGGGAAGGGATTTGTGAGAGGGGGCTCTGACACCGTCATGAGGTGGCCCCTGTCACTCAGTCTGTGGGACCACTCCAATCTGGGGTGGGAAGCCTACCAGGGCATATCCAGAGGCAGACATACCCAAGGAAAGGTGGGAAGGAATGGGGAGGGATCCAGTCTTGGTGTCCCTAAAACCTGGGATGCTTGCTGCTTAATGAGTGCCTCATTCTCTAAGCCAATGCCTTTCACGCTCTGTCCAACCCCTTCCAGAGTCCTGCTCTCCCCTTTTTGTCTATGTATGCAGATGTATGGGAGGAATCAAGGGAACTCCTCAATCCTGCAAAAGGGGGAGACCCCCCCTTTGAGGCTAGGGAGGTGAGCACACTCCACAACACCCTCCCTAGGAGTCAAGACAAGTGGGACTCACCAGTCCAAGGACTCCTGTTCCCATGAGGAACTTCCTGAGGTCCGCCACATGATGGCTAATATGGATTTGTATAATACACCAGTGTGTTATCAGTTTCATGAAGATAAAGTGAACCAATATCATCAGCAACAAGAAACTGAGAATATCCCTTTAAATCAGACTCTCCAATGGACGGTGCTGAGGAGGCTAATAGGGGATGATATGCCAGAGAACCGGCGTGAGGGGTGGATAGCTGAGAGAGAGCCTGAGAGAACCATGAGAAGCCTGAGATTGGAAGAAGGTGGTTGTGGAGATGTCGCAAGACTTCCGAGTCTCACGAGATCTCGCATACAAAGCGGAAATGCGGCTCCAGCACTTCGCGCGAGGCGGACGCCTGGAGTGAAAGCACCGAGCAACATCGGCTCCTGTGTGCTCCTCCCTCGGACTGGCCCTAAGTGCCTTAATAAAGACCAGCGACTCATGCTAGCTGAAGCAAAGTTGAAGGGCCTGTTGCCCACCGGTTGCAATCTTAGTTGTGATGCAGTTAACAGGCTGATGGTCAGTATTTAATAAAGCAACATCATCAGCAACCACGCAGCCTCCTGTGTATCATTACCATTATTATACAACATAATTGGCGACGAGGATCACCACTGAAACCCATGCGGTGCCATGTAAGGAGCAACACCACCATTCCTGCAAACACCAGGTAGGCCTGCCATTCCGTGGCCACAATGGCAACCCTTATTCACCACATATGTGGAGGCCTTGGGCGGTGCAGGTTACTCGGCAGCGAGACGAAGTGCTATGCTACTAAATGCCCTGGGCGTCGAAGGACAGAGAGTGTTCAAAAGTCTCACCCTGGAGCCAGTAGCCGGCGACACCGATGACGTATTTAAGGAAGCCATGAGTAGAATAGTCAAAAGGTTCGCCATCAAGGAGAATACAGTCCTACACAGGATACGGTTTTACAGCTGAAAACAAGAGGCGTCAGAACCAGTGGATGATTATGTGACCAAACTGCACGAATTGGCAGCGCTATGCAACTTCGGAAACAACGCGGAAGGTCTAATCTGTGACATGCTGATGGTTCATACCAACAGCAGAAAGGTGCAAGACAAGTTCATTCTAGAGAAAGAACTACAGCTGGAGAAAGCGGTTGAAATAACAAGAGCAGTGGAAGAGACAGCAGGTAGAAGGAAAGAATGCGCAAGTGGACACAGTCCAGCCGAAGTACAAGCGATAGCTTTCCGCACAAAGAAGGAGAAGCCGGTCCTCGACACAAGAGAAGGGAAATGAGTGAGGAAAGAAACGTTGAAATGTCACTGGTGCACCAGCACGAAACACTTGGCCTTTTACAAAGAGTGCCCAGCAAGGGACAAAGAAT
Source organism: Ambystoma mexicanum (assembly GCF_040938575.1). NCBI lineage: Eukaryota > Metazoa > Chordata > Amphibia > Caudata > Ambystomatidae > Ambystoma > Ambystoma mexicanum. The sequence continues at coordinate 472,902,906 of NC_090934.1, forward strand.
GCTCAGTGTGCAAAAAGATCGGACATTTTTCAATAGTGTGCCGATGGCGAAACAAAAGAGTCACCAGTGTCAATGCTGAACACAATACGGAGAGGCAATCATCTTCTGATGAAGAAGGGAGGCCTACAGTAATGGTGAACAGCCCATGGGCTAGAAGAGAAAAGCCCCACTGCGCCATCCAAATTAACAGACTGGAAACAAGAGTCATGGCCGACTCGGGCTATGACCTAACCATAATACCCCTGCGCACATACAAAGAGGTGATGGGCACAGAGACAATCCAAGTGCTCAGCACGCGGCACAAAGCCACAGTTTTTGGTGGCGCGTCAATAGACCTGCTTGAATACATCAAAGGTAAAGTGGAGTTCAAAGGGAGAGAGACCACCACAAAAGTCTACTTTAGTCAAGAAGGCCCAGGAGTGCTAGGGTGGGATGACCAGGCAAAACTGAAAATTAAGCTGGACCCCAGCACAGAGGACCAGGTACTGTCAGTCATTTCTAGAGGAGCACCGTTAGCAAGAGAAGATTATCCAAAACTATTTTCGGAGAGCCAGGACACATCAAGGGCTTCGTCCCCAAAATACTACTTAAAGCCAACGCACTCCCGGTCAAACACAGGGTAAGGCCAGTACCGGCAACCGCAAGAAACACACTCAGAAGTCAACTATACAGGATGAAGAAAGATAGCACCATCGAGGAAATTGAAGCATCAGAGTGGCTGAGCCCAGTAGTACTCATAAAAAAGCAAAATTCACAAGAGCTAAGAGTATGCATTGATCTCCGCAGCCTAAACCTGGAAGTAATTGCGGACAGCTACCCCCTGCCGAGCATCAATGAGTTAATCCTCATGATGAAGGAGGCCAGAGTGTTCTCGAAGTTGGACATGAGGAATGCACACCATCAAAAACAGATACATAAGTAGTCCAAGCCATTGACTGCTTTCATCACTCCGTTTGGCACCTATCAATTTACGAAAATGCCATTTGTCCTATCATCCACAGCCTCGGCGTTTCAACGCATGATGGATGCCCTACTACGGAATGTCAGGAACGTGTCCTATTTCCAGGATGACATCCTGGTATATGCTGCAGACGAACAGACACATGATGCCACATTGAAAACAGTCCTTACCAACCATAAAGAAGCGGGAGTAAAATTAAGGCACGAAAAATGCATATTAGAGGCGCAAGAAGTTGAATATCTGGGGTACAAGATATCAAAGCGAGGTATAAGTCCCAAACAAAACTTACTACAGGCAATAATTAAAGCTCCCAAGCCCACCAAAAAAAACAAGGTGAGGTAATTCCTCGGCCTGGCGGAGTATTACACCAAATTCATCCCCAAATTCTCCGGAACCTCAGCGCTGCTCCGTGAGCTTCTCAAAAAAGGGTCAGAGTGCACATGGCAAGAAGCCCAGAAGAAAGCGGTGGAAAGCAACAAACGACACATAGTGGAAGCGCCGTGCCTGCAACCGTTTAACCCAGACTGGAGTACAGTCATCACCATGGACGCCAGCGCGTATGGACTGGGAGCTGTTCTCACCCAGAAAAAGGGCGAACATGTGGTAGCATTTGCCTCTAAAGCCCTATCGTCAGCCGAACAAAATTATTCCACCATCGAGAAAGAGATGCTGGCATGTGCATGGGCTGTGGAACATTTCAGGACATAAGTGTGGGGCACAAAGTTCAAGTTAGTCACCGACCACAAGCCCCTCATCCATATGCTCAGCCCAGGCGGCACCAAAGTGTCGACACCCAGATTAGCACGCATAGCAGCCAAACTGATATGATACAATTTCGAAGTACAACATATCTCGGGTTGGAAGAACTCGCATGCGGACTGCATGTCAAGATTGCCAGAAGGAAAGGGCAATGCCACCACCTTCTTGCAAGAAGAATGCATTGTAGCATCCATTACAGATCTCAAGGCCCCAGACTACCTAGAGCTAAGTGAGAAACATTGGATGGAAGAAGACGGGAAAGACCCCACCATGGTGAGAATCAGAGAATGGGTCAAAAATGGATGGCCAGATGAAAGAGCAGTGCCAGAAGGAATGAGACCATATTGGAAAGTGGCAGATGAAATCTCTGAGACTGATGGCATAATTATGAAGACCGACCAGGTGATTCCGCCCACAGGCATGAGGAAAACCATCCTGTGCAGAGCTCAGGCAGGCCATTTAGGAAACACCATGACATGTTGCAGAGTGAGGGAAGCCTACTGGTAGCCTTCCATGGATCAAGAGATTTGTACACTGATCGAGAGATGCCACGAGTGCCTCAATAGCAACAAGCGCCTAAAGATCAGACAAGCGCCCATGATTCCAACAGAAACCCACGAAGCGGTGTGGTCAAAAGTAGGCCTGGACTTTAAAGGACCACTGGAAGCAATGGCGCCCGAACATCGCTATGGCATATTGCTAGTAGATTACTTATCGAAGTAGGTTGAGGACGAGTTTGTCCCCAACATCACGACTGCCACCGTGATAGAAGTCCTCACTGCCATCTTCCAGAGGGAAGGGCTCCCCAGTGAATTAGTGACAGACAATGGGGTACAGCTAATATCCAGAGACATGGAACTGTTCCTGAAGAAGCACAAAATTCACCAGAAGAAAGCAGCGCTATATCATCCCCAAGCCAATGGGCTCGTGGAGAGGGCCAACAGGTTTATTAAAGTAGCCATCCAGTTAGCGACCGCCTCGGGAATGGATCCCCTCAAAATGACCAAAGAGGCCATCGCAGCTCACGGACTGACTCCGAACGGGATCACCCAAATCTCCCCTTTTCGCATGGTGAGAGGGAGGAGAGCAGCCTCCACACTAGTGCCACCATGGTTGGCCAGAGTAAGAGAAGTCGAGGAAGTAGACATGTCGGAAGTGGTGTGGAGAATAGAGAACAGCAAAGCACGCATGAAAAGGTGGAGCGACAGAAGAAGAAGGACGGAAAGAAGGTGGGACATAAAAGAAGGAGATTGGATAAAAATACGTTTGCTGACCAAAGATCAAATGACGGGCTCAAGGTTCAGCAGACCCCTAAAAGTGATTCACAGAGGGGCCAACCACGTCTGCACTGAAGCCGGGCGCACATGGAACATGGAGGGAGTAGCCATGTTTGAAAAGAGGCAAGAGAGAGAAAAGACCCATGAGAGACCCGAAACCGAGGAAGTAATGGACAATGCGAGAGAGAGAGAATGAGAGCCAGAGACAGACGGAAGAGAAGTCGAAGACAATGAAATTGAAGCGGATGCACCCACGCTAGAGTAAGAAGATGACCACAAGTAGGACGCCCATGGCGAGAGAGGTGACCGGCCGAGAAGAGAACACAGAAGACCGGCGAGATACAATGACTATGTCCTGCAGTAACCTGTTTTGCATTATCAGAGGGTGGTGTGTAGAAATATCGCGAGACTTCCCAGTCTCGCGAGATCTTTCATACAAAGCAGAAATGCGGCTCCCGCGCTTCACGTGAGGCAGATGCCTGGAGTGAAAGCACAGAGCAACATCGGCTCCCGTATGCTCCTCCCTTGGACTGGCCCTAAGTGCCTTAATAAAGACCAGAGACTCATGCTAGCTGAAGCAAAGTTGAAGGGCTTGTTGCCCACCTGTTGCAATCTGAGTTGTGATGCAGTTAACAGGCTGATGGTCAGTATTTAATAAAGCAACATCATCAGCAACCACGCAACCTCCCGTGTATCATTACGATTATTTTACAACAGTGGTGCTGTCCTAGAACACGGATCCCACGTAACCGAGAGCAGCTCCAACATGAGCGAGAAACGCTGGGGGAATGGCGTGTCAGAGCGAAGGAAATCCAAGTCCAGTGGAGGAGAGAGTTCAGTGGTGGCATGACCACATAACAGTCATGGTGGGCAGTACAACTGTACAACAACGCCGACACCACCAGTGGGAGTAAATTACTCCCGACCCGAGTCACGGCACCAGTGACATTTAGAAGATGCGAGCGAGGCACAGAAGAAAGAGATTCTGCAGCAAGTAAGCCTCAGAGCTACGAAGCAGAAGAAAGAGAATCTGAAAACCAACACGTACCGGCACCATTGGCCCTAAACACTGAAGGTAATGCAGGGAATGAGAATACCGGAAGGGCATGAGGGGCTCAATGTAAAGCAAATGAAACTCGTCCCAGTAGTAGTTTGAGGGGAATTGGAAATGAAGTAAGAAACCAGAACTGTGTTAATGAAATAGAAAGAAACACAAATACTACAAAGTGGGAGGGAAGAAAAGTTGGAAACTTCTCACGTTGGGGGAAAGAGAAAAGATAACCCATATACCGGTGGTAAAAAAGGGAATATAAGCGTAAAAGAGGCTTGGGGAATACAGTCTTCTGGTGTCACAAAGATGAACCTTCAACAGGAGACAGCACTCTTGGAAAGGGTGAATTTTAATTGTAAATTTTGTATTCAAAGTATACAAGAGGTGAAAAAGATACAAGGGGACCCGAACCTAAAGAACTTTGAGATAACAAAAGACTATTTGCGTTTGGTCTACGGAGTGGAACAGAAGAATCCAATGCCTGTGAAGAACAGATTAATAAGGAGAAGGAGTCTTTCTCCTGGTCTTAGGTATATCAGTAGATAAGTAAAATTTGGACAGTGGACGGACTTGTTTTGGACATTTACATTCACTGACAAACATGTTAGTTAGTAAAATAGGTAGGGAATACCCCATAATCATAGAGAAAGATAGGCCTTATTATAAATTAAATAAACCTCACAGTAAAAATGTCCTTTCTGCGTCCGCATCCTTCTTCTGATCTGCCACATGTCCTGCGATGCAGTACTCAGAAGGAGGTATGTGGATCAAAGGACGTACACAACCCAGCATGCAGCACATAATGCAGGAGACAGACCGTATTTGTAAAACCCCTGTGGGAGTACAGAGTAACCAAAGTGATGAAGAAACGCAAGGGTGCAGATTCACTGTAACTGTAAGGTCAGAAGGAAAGCGAACACTGAGCAAAGCTGGCAGTTGCCAAACAGTAGACCGCATCCCTGCAAGACCCTCAGAATGTCGCTCAGTGAGAGAGGCCAATCCAAAATGGTTGCTCCTGATTCTGTAGGCAACCTTCATGGACGGTGGACACAGCTGATTCTCTCATAGGAAGAACCACAGGGGGAAGAGGACATTGACTAGGTGAAACAGTGTGGGTGTCAGGAAAGGAAAATAGAACCCACCCCCCAGGAAGCGGATGGTAGGGACAATAAAGCCCCATGAGAGGCATAGTTGGGTGTGGGGTGATTATGTGAGTTTGGTGGAGTGACCAAGATACCAGAGAGAACTGGGAAGTTGTTGGCAGAGTTTGTGAAGGGGGGTGCAGCAAGGTTTTTTGAGACAGAGTGAGGGTGAGGTGTTGGAGGGGAGATGGAGGTTCCAATTGAGAGAGAGAGGAAGGAAGACTGGTTTGTCGGTGCTGAGAGTGAGCGAGAGAAAGTGAGAGAGAGAAAGAGGTTTCCTTTGAAGGAGTGAAAGTGAAAGGGAGTGTGTTGGTACGAGGGTAGGGCTGTAAGTGAGGAGAGACTGAGAAAGAGAACATTAGAGAGAGACAAAGAGAGAAGGAGAGAGGACACTGGAAGGAGTCTTTAGTGGAGACTGTGAAAGAGAACATCAGAGGGAGATTGGCGGAAAAGACTACTGTGAATAGGGAGGAGAAGTGAGGGAGAGAGAACATCAAAGGGAGAGTGAAGGGAAAGAGAGGGAAGAGAGAGAGAGAGAGACAGAGAGAGAGAGAGAGAGAGAGAGAGAGAGAGAGAGAGAGAGAGAGAGAGAGAAAAACAATTGTGAAAAAACATTATTTTGGTGTATTATTGAAGACCAAGAAGACGCACTGGAGTTTAGGGTCGAGGGAGGTCCATTAGTCTTTTCCAGAGACAGTCGGCTAGAGAAGGCCATGCCCTTCAGGTCTCCCAGAGATTTTGTTTAGAATAGAAAGTAGGGCAAACCTAGCTATAAAGGGTTATCATTTCAGAGCGCAGCAGGCTTTGTGCTAGAGTAGCTGGTTAGCGGCACAACATTGAGCTGTATTCTGAGGGTACGTGTTAGTGATTAGATAGTTAAGATATGCTCAAGAAGCACAACGCAATTGTATTATTTCTTTAATAAAGACCTCAAAATGACCATCCTGCTGTATGCTGAGTTTTTTTTTTATTTGTTTTTGGTTTTACAGAAAAAAACCTTTCCAAAATTAATTACAACCAAAGTTAAACATGAGCAAGATTAAAAGATTTTAAAAAATGATCTAGAACACCAGGGGTGAAGAGGGAAGACAAAACAACCTCATCATTTACACTTGCTAGAAGACCCATGAATTAACAGTTCACTAGGGTAGAAAATGTTTCTAATACTTGTACTATTGCAGCAGTGAGCATCATTTCTTGACCAGTGATAAGTCTATCCCAAAAAGAATTCTGTGCTAAGCTCTCCTCTCTAGTTACAAATCTCCCCAGCAACAGCAGCCTTATGTCCCAGGTGCCTTCGCACTCCAATAGTAGATGTTTGAGTGATTGTAAATTCGAAGAGTCACAGATCCTACAAAGTTTTTTTGCTTTATCTCCCTGGTTTCTTTGAGCCAAGATGTCCCCCGTACAAACTATGTTCAATCTGAGTCTGAGAAAGTTATTTCTTGTGCTTCGTTCAGGGAATTTTTGGAGGTAGCGTGGAAGAGTGCCAAGCTTTCTCTCTACCTTCAGAAAGTGGTTTGGAGGATTAAGATTCCTTACTCCATCAATTGTTTGGATCCAGTCGTTCATTTCAAGTTGTTTTTTGACCTTCATAGGGTTTTGAATGAGCGTTTCTGTTGTTAGATCTAACCTGAGCAGGATACCTCCCACTTTTCCCTCCAAACCAAGGAGTTGTTTCGACTTTGCTTTTTTAAGATGTTCATTTGCGTCGAAATAGAGGATAGTCACACTTGCTGTTATTATATTGCGGTAGAGACAGGAGTTTCCAATCTGCTCGATAGCCCAAGGAAATCAAGCCCAGTTCAAATCTCAAACTGACGAGTGGGGTGCACATTGGAAGATGTAGTGTTGTTTTCCACAGGCGTCCCTCGATTTTGTTCCAATCATAGTTCCAAAACAGGGGCTTTGCTTCCAAGCCATAGAGGAGAACCGGGACTGCTTTTCCTATATAGAATTTGATGAGTGGAAGTATTGAAAATGTACAAACTTTTCCGTTCAAATTCTTCATCTGAGCAGTAATTTTAGATATCTTTTCAAAGATAGCCGGTATCACCTTGTTTAGGGCTGGAGAAGCTAACATTTCGTAGCCCAAGTAAGAGAACTCATCAACCCGAGGAATTACCTTGCCGTCCAAGGTCCAATTCCTGGAAGAATTTTTTTTTTTAAGTTGTTTGAATATGAGTATCTTGGACTTCAAAGGGTTAATTATAAGACCATTTAGTTTGGCATATTCACTTAATTTGGATAAGAGCTGCTGCAGACCAATCGCTGAACCATCCAACAGGACGAGATCGTCCGCATAGGCCAACCAGTGTAATCTTCTACCATTAATCCTAGGACAGGCCAACGATACGGAGGCTAAGAAATCTCCGAGATCTGACAGAAATAAGTTGAAAAATAAAGGTGCGCCCAGACACCCTTACCGAACTCCCTTGAGCACCTGTATTACCTCTGAAAGATTGCCAAGATCATCCAACCTCACCCCAATGGTAGTGTTCATATGTAGCTCTATGAGCATGGCCAGGAGGGGTGCTGGAATCCCCCATCTATAGAGCTTCTGCCAGAGGAGGGACCTGTCCACTAGGTCAAATGCTTTGGACAGGTCAACCCAGGCCCCATATAACGGAGTACCCTCCTTCTCATTGGTTCTTTCGCTAAGTAAGTTCAGGAAGAGTCCATTTAAACTAGTGGAGAGTCCTTTCCTGAAACCCGTTTGGTACTGAGAGAGGATCTGCTTAGAGTCCACCCACGACGTAAGTTCTTTCAGCAATAATCGCATGAAGAGTTTGCTGTCTATATCTAGGAGGGCGATAGGTCGATAGCTTGCTGGGTGTAACCTATCGCCCCCCTTAAAGAGTGGAATAAGTAGTGCACTCTTCCACGATGGAGGTTAAACCCTGTTCTTAAGGATTTCCTGAAAGATATGATACAGCAGCTTTGCCGATAATGTTGGCTGATTTTTTAACACCTAATAGGTGAGTCCATTAGGCACAGCCACCTTTGACGTGGAAGAGGAAGCTATGAGGTCCTCGATATCTTGTTCATTAAATGTCAACTCCCAACTCGTAATAGGTGTGATGAAGTCTCTGGATCCTGGATGATCAAAGTTTTTGGATAGATAGTCCACCCATTTATGCTCTGGAACCAGGTTGCATAGGGAACTATTATAGCCAATCTCGAGTTGGTTTAACGCCGCCCAGAAATGTCTACAGTTGTTAGCATTAAGGAGGTAGAGCATTCTATCCCCATCTTCTTGCAGTTTTTGATGTTTATGGTTCTTTGTCCAATTTCTGTAGGATTGTTTAGCCTTCTTACGTTTTTGCATGCAACCAGAGGGGTCCTCTACTCCATTTTTCCTTATATGGCGGAGTGTTTGTCGCAGGGTTCTCTCCTTATTATGAGTTTCTTCATCGAAGTGATGGAGATGTATTTGTTTACCTGCAGCCTTTACCTCGTTTGGAAGACAGATGGACCACACAAAATTCCCGAATTTCTCTGGGTGTAATTCCTCTGTCCACACTGAGGATGGGACTGCTTCAAGGAGTTCATTCAGCTTTTGTCCTCCGTGTTTATATTTAACCACTCTCAGTTTACCCTTTGAGCCTTCAAGTTCCTGGGAGATGAACTGATTACAGGGTTTCAGTATTTCCGAAAACCAAAGTTCCAAACTTGCATGGTCACTGCCCCCTTCCCAATTAAGTGTGAGGCTGGGGCAATGAACTGTGAGGCCCGATGATACAAAGATATAATCCAGTGTGGATTGAGAGGGCCCTTGGCGCCATGTAGGTCCTCCTTTTTCCACACCCCCATTTTTCTCATATATCCTTTCAAAGTCCCAAGATGAAAGAAAATCCCACCAGTACTTACCCTTCCGCAGTGTGCTCGGCTTGGATTGCCCAATCCTCACACTCACTGGGTTAATTTGATCTGTGTTGAAATCCCCTGCTAAAGAGGGCGCTAGAGAGCCGTCCAAGATGGCAGCTCACTAGAGAGCTCTGCACCGATCCTGAGAAAGATCCTGATATAATAGCTTCATACACCCCCAAATCCCCCTCCATCGGTCACGACATAGTGTCCCAAGACTCAAACGCCTGGCGGACACCAATTTCAACACCATCCGCCAACATCCTGGTCAACGCAGCGGCGGCGGGGGTGAGGCCGCAGCGGCACTCCATTACGGCAACGGGGCGTTCGATCCTCCAGCAACCCAAGCGATCACCCCCGGATTCGACCAAAGAGCAGGCTGCCGAGCGAAGAGAGCGGTGCCCCGGTCCCCTGGAGGTGTTGCCTGCGGCGGACCAGAAACTCTCGGTCCGAGAATAGCAGAGGCAGCTGAGATCCTGCTCGGCCTACCTGCATCACCGGGCTTTTGGACGTACAGGGTGCTGCTGCTTGCCTCCAACTGCGGGGCCCTCCACACCTAGCCGGAGCAGAGAGGGAATGAACCTGAACACATTGCCGGCGTCAGGTAGGAGAGACGCCGCCCCGGCCTTGTCCACCTCGCCCCAGGTCTCAGGCCTGGCCTGCAGATTCCCATACGGCACCCAGACCCCGTGGGAGTGACGATCCACAAGCCTCCGACTCCTCAAAATCCCAACGGCCCCAGCCCTAGCCCCACCGCCAGCGAACGAACCAGCAACATCGAAGACCACTGCCAGACACCCCACACGACGAACAGGCGAGAGGCCTATGCAGCCACCCCATCCTGGCCCTCCGGGCCCGGCTGAGGGAGTACATTAAGAGCTCACGGTGTGCTACGAACTCTCCGGCTCCCCAAACTCTAACAGCCCCAGGCCCCACCATCGCCAATCGCCCTGCCGGCGGTACCCCGATCGCGGCCAAGCGTACAACGAACACAGCGGAAAAATTCACCGCCTGGGCCCGCACCGCACTGCGATAACTCCACAGCAGCGGCGACCACGTGGAAGGCTCCTGCTGTTATTCTGAAACCTGACAGCGGGGCGCGACAACCACAGCTCCGCATAAATATCACTCAATCTCCCGCCAACACTGCACAAGTCCGGTAGCACCCCTCAGGGCCAGTCGTGTGGGCCCTACACATCCTGCAGCGTAAATTCAAATTGCACACGCCGGCCCAGCAAAGTCATGAATCCATACCAGCATGAGCAAAACAGACAAATCGCAGCGAAAATTAATGTTCGAAACCGGGGCCATAGCCAAAACTCCCAAGCAGACGAATCGAGAGATAGCACCATCGCCAAGCATGGAACAGGAAACCGGATCGACACCCCCCAATCCTTCGACATACGAGAAATACTGCTCGAACTCAAAACAGGCATAGGCAACCTTGATGCCAAAATTGACACCCTCTCATCAAAAGTCGACCAAATACAACACCGCCTTGATAAACACGGCGAGAGGCTTGACACCGTTGAACAGAGGATCTCCGACCTTGAGGATAACGCCACATCCCTGTCCTCCAAAGTGTCATCCTTAGAGCGCCAAGTAAAAGAAATTGTCGCCAAAAATGAAGACTAAGAAGGGCGCAGCCACCGCAACAACATTAGACTGGTGGGGATCAGAGAGCAACAAAATCCTACAAAAATGGAAGACTTCGTGGAACAACTATGCAAAGAAATCTTCGGAGCAACCACCTTCTCGCCACTATTTGTGGTTGAAAGGGCTCACAGGATCCCGACCAACCGCCCAATACCAGGAACGGCACCTCGCCCTATTATCGCCAAACTGCTGAATTTCAGAGACCGCAATTTAATACTCAGGCTGGCCAGGGACAAAGGCGACATTCAATTTGATGGCGACTAAATCCAAATCTTCCCTGATTTCTCACCGGCGGTGCAAGCGTCCCGCAGAGCCTTCGGTGGAGTTAAACGTCGCCTCCGAGAGGATGAAATCCAATACTCAATGCTTTTTCCAGCCAAATTACGCATCCTCCATGCTGAAAAAACACAATTCTTCACATCACCAGAAGAAGCCAACATCTTTCTCGACAATATTGGATGTCGCCCATTACGGGAAATGCCTAGACCACGAAGGAGAAAGATGAACGGGAGCGATGCACCCTGAAAAGTGCTCCACATCCAGTACGACCTGGGGGATCGGAAGATTAACAAAAGTCAGTTACACACACCTCGGGGTGGGTGTTTCTTGGAGGACACCAGCGCCCCATGCACAGCACTGTTCACAAAGTTATCTAGGGAGGGGTCATCTTCGGGTGGGTTGGGGGTTTCCCGACAGAGAGGGAAAAAGGGGAGATGGGACTCAAGTTGGGGAAAGAGTTCCCAGAAGAAACGAGCCAACAGTTTAAGACGTGCACCGACTGGGGCCAAAACCAGCCCCACCCGAACCCGACTGGGACCAACGCCTCCACCTCAAATACACGAAAATCCTTCTCGAATCAACAGGCACTCAAGAAAAACCGCTTTAAGCACCCAAAATCATCAAACAGCAATAGAGCAGCGGAAACAACGCAGCAACTCTAAGCAAATTCAAACTAGCTACATGGAACATTAAAGGGGGCAACCAGCCTACCAAAACCAGGAAGTTGTTACACTACCTCCGACGCCACAACGTCGATGTGGCCCTCATCCAAGAGACGCATTTGCGACCTAACTCAGAAAACCACTGGGCAAAAACATGGGGATGCCACAGATACTTCGCCTCGTTTTCTTCATACGCAAGAGGAGTCGCCATACTCATCAACAAAACAACAAACTTCAGGCTATTTCGGACCCAGAGCGACTCCGAAGGGACAACACTGCCCGTCCACGGCACCATAGATGGGGAAGAAATAATCATGATTAACTCCTATGGCCCCAACATCGATGGCTCCAACAATTTCGACTGGGTCCAAACCCACATTGCATCAAACAGGGAAGCGACAATAATATGGGGCGGCGATCTAAACACCCCGCTCGATCCACGCACAGACAAAACACACAAGACAACCGCCCCTCGCTCCAAGGCGAGTTTGCAAATAATCGAAATATGCAAAGCACACAATCTCATCGACATATGGAGAATCAAACACCGTGACTCCCGGGAGTTCACTTTCTACTCATGGGTTCACAAATCCAGCTTGAGACTCGATTACATCTTCGTGTCGGCTCATAGTAGACTCAAATGGGGCGATTGTCAAATACTACCCAGGTCCATCTCAGACCATTCAGCGGTCACCTTAGTGTGCACAACATCTCGGAGCGACTTCACCAGGCCCCAATGGAGATTCAAGTCCAGAGCCCTCCAAGATCAAATCTTCGCCAATGAATTACGTTCTGAACTGAACACATTCCTTGAAACAAACCAAGGCACGGTGGCTTCGCCGGGAACACTCTGGGAGACGCTGAAATGTTTTATCAGAGGAGTGTGCCTAGCAAAAGAAAATGGAATCCTAAAGAGGTTAAGGGAGGAATTAAACACATGCAAAAATCGCCTCAAAACACTCGAACAATCAGCAACAGTCACAAATACTCCTAGCTCGATAGCTGCACTCAAGGCAGAATTGGAAACTTTCAGATCACTAGCAGACAGAGAAGCCAAATTCCTAGCAAGCCACCACAAAATCTGCCAGTATGGCGAAGGGCAACGACCCGGTGCACTACTTGCAAGACTAATCACCGCAGAACGAAAAAACACGGCGGTCGAGACGGTACTGGACACATCGGGAGCCCTCGTGCACTCCGAAGACGGCATATTGGAAACATTCCGCAAAGTTTACCAAAACCTGTACAACTCCATTTATTCCAGGGAGCCCACCGAAATAACAAAATACCTAAATACAACCGAACTATACTGGACGAGCGCCGAGTTACGTGAACCGTTGAACACACCCATCACTACGGCAGAGATCCAAGAAGTCATCAAAGATTTACCGAGCACCAAAGCCCCAGGACCGGACGGCCTAATAGGTGAATTTTACAAATTTTTCGCAGATATTCTGGCCCCGCTCTTACTCCAGGTCTACGAAGAAGCCATAGCCAAAGACCAACTACCACCAACCCTTTACACAGCGAATATCATTCTCCTACACAAAACAGGTAAACCCAAGGAAGATTGTGCCTCCTACAGGCCCATATTGTTAATAAATTTAGATAACAAAATCTTTGCAAAAATCCTAACTAGAAGGTTGATCCCACTCATGCCCGCAATGGTTCTGGTGGACCAAGCAGGATTCGTTCCAGGCAGAAACACAACATTTGGCCTTAGAAGAATGTTTGGAGCAATGGAGGCAATCAACCCAGAATACCAAGCGGTAGCAGTGCTTCTCGACGCCGAGAAAGCGTTTGATTCTGTGGAATGGCCCTTTCTATTTGCAAACGAATGGGCCTCGGCAAACGATTCATCCAAATGATAGGCCTCCTCTACAAATACCCAACATCTAAAATTAAACTTAGAAACAAAAGCTCCTCCGAAATCCTTTTACGGTGAGGGACCAGACAGGGCTGCCCTGGTCATGGAACCCCTAGCGTCCGACCTAAGGCTGTATCATCTGCACAAAGGGATCGCCTTTGGCCCGCACAAACTGGTGGTTTCACTTTATGCCGACGACATAGCACGCTTCCTTCGTGACCCATACGACAACCTGAATCCGGTGATGCGAGCAGTCCTCAAATTCGGCAACTTCTCAGGACTAAAAATTAATAATGCAAAATCGATAATTTTCCCTCTCACAGAATCAACCAAAGAATTCCAGGACGACTTTGGCTTCCACTGGCAACACTCGAAGGTCCGGTACCTGGGGATCCTCATGTCCAGAACCAGCACTGACATCATGCAAGACAACTACGAGACGACACTTGACACTATCCAAACTAAAGTGAACAGATGGAAAACGCTTCCCCTCACACTTTGGGACAGAGTGTCCCTAGCGAAAATGTTAATCCTCCCCAAACTACTCTACCTCTTTACAAACATCCCTCTACTACTCACGCAAAAATTCCTACGACGAATTAAGTCCATCCTTCTTGACCTCGTCTGGGCAGGCAAGGTTGCCCAAATAGCATACAGCATTATGATCCTGCCCATAACGCAAGGCGGATTGGCTCTACCCGATATAGAAGGCTACTACTGGGCAGCGCAAGCCCAGTTCCTGAGCCATTGGTATGTGACACACTTCATCCGGCCACATGTACAAATCGAAAGAGCTCTGGCAACACCCTATCTACTCCGCGCAGTCATACTCAACGAACCACCGACACCTTCAACACCAATGAACACTATGGTCACGACGCACACGATTTGGAAGAAAATCGCCAAAAGAAATGGAATCCAAACCAGATATTCTCCCCTCCTTCCGGTGAGAAGCATTCCAGGGATACCTATAACATCTGAAAAAGTGTTTCAGCTTTGGACCAAAAAACTGCAAATCCACTCGTTGGGCGATCTGTTTCCAAATGGCTCGTTCCTGTCAATTCAAGAAGCCTGTGACAAAGGTGGAAACAACGCCCTTGACGTCTTCATGTACTACCAAACTCGTCACGCCATGCAGACCATCTTTGCTACATTCCCACTCCAACCACTGACTTGGCCACTGCTCCACGGAGTGATAGAAGCCCAAGGCGATGGCCGCCTGGTGTCAAATATCTACAAGGCCCTGCTAACGGAAAAACTCACTCGCTGCTCATAAGCTCGAACAAGATGGGAAAGAGCTCTGAACATTACGATACTCGACGAAGACTGGTCATACATACTTCGACTCACAAAGAAAGTGGCAATAAACCCAAGGTACAAACAAATTCACTTCAACTTTGTCCATCAGGTCTACCACACTCCAGTAAAACTACACGCACAGAGGACGACCATATCCGCCTCCTGCTCTCGCTGCGGGCACTCGGAAGCTGACTTTGTCCACCTGGCATGGTCGTGCCCCAAAATTGGAGCGTTCTGGACAGCAGTCCTAGAGAAAATCTCAGCTATAATCGGAGTCCAACACTGACCATCCTGAGCCTAACCAACCAACTACCAGGACATACCAGAAAACTGGCGAACCTACTTTGGTCCTGGCACGCAGACGAATAGCTTGCAACTGGGGCAGAGGACCGCCACCAAAACTAAAGCAATGGCTCCATGATGTCACCTACTGTCAAGATGTCGAAATGAACTACGTACGAACTCTGCCCCTCCACGCACGCCCCCCAGATATCTGGGCCTCTACATAGCATACCTGTTAAATGCAGCCGACGACTCGATTTTACAGTCTCCACCACCAACACAGAACTGTCACGAGCAACCGGATACCTCAATAGCAGCCACGAGTGCCGAATAATGAAAATACTAGAACTGATAAGAAACTGTGCTAAACATCAAGCGGGGATCGTTCCGAGGGAGGGAGGGGGGATAAGGGGTCTCGTTGACCGGTGCACGTTCTGGTAATGTCTTATCATTTCATTGTTGTAAAACCAATAAAGAAAGTTACAAAAAAAAAAAGAGAGTATAGCGATAGCCCAGACCAGGGGCACTAAGGAGAAAACAGTAGACTTTGGAAGAGGGAATGAGGAGAAAAGCTTGTGTAGGGAGAGACAGAGAGGAGACGTGTCCCAGATCTGGGGCACCCACAGAGTTGGGATGAGGTTCTAGCACTTCTAGCCTGGAACAAGGGAGATCAGAGTTAGGCAGGAGTGGTGATGGAACTCCTAGAAATGAGAGCGTTATGGAGGTGCGAGGAGGACAACCAGAGATGGGAGTTGGGGATTAGTCGGGGAACCCTGGCCTCCTTCGAGTAGTTACCCATCTCTAGACGCTGGTGATGGACCCAGGATCTAAAGAACAAGTGCAGGAGAAGAGGGCAAAATCCACTCAACTCGGAGAAGGAAGTGATGAGGACCCTCAAAACATCTCAGACTGAGGGTGACCATGAAACCCCGTGGATTGCAGTGCAGGGTAACCCCGATTTAGATGATGAGGAATCTGATACTAATGATTGCACCCGAGGAGAAGCCATCCTGCTAGTTCATTGGCAGCTGCTGTGCTTAAATGTTTCAACACCATGAGAAGCCATCCTCCTTTATCTTTGGGTTGAAACCCTTTTACTCTTGTTACTTCCCTAGTAAAGTCTTATTAAAGGTCCCCTTTTCGACAATGCATGTCATTGAATCCTAAAGCTGCGCCCAATAGACTGCACAGGTGATAATGTGTTCAGAGATCAGTCCAGGTGATGCCATCAGAAGGCAGGTACAGTTCTAGATTACGTGTGACATGAACCAGGGGACACTGGCGAGTTTATTGAATGTTACATTCCTAGATGGGCTTACTCTCCAACTTCCTCCGCTGCCTGTCCATATTTCCTCGCTAAAACACATTTTACATTTCTCTTTATTTATTTATTTCATTTATAAAGCGCACAACAGCCCGAAGCCATCGAGACGCTGTTACAAAAAGCAGTTACTTGCAATCAACCGAGAAACATTAAGCAGCAGATCAGACACAGGCACAGAAGCAGAACAGTCACAATAGTAATAGGAAAGCGAGCCATTCAATCAATCAGACAGGCTTTGAGGGCTCTTCAGAATACCCAGTATAGGGTTTCAGCTCTCAGGGTGGGGGGCAAAGGGTTCCACTGTTTGGCTGCGATATAAGGGAAGCATGAGCCTCTGGCTTTAGCACGCCTGACCTTCGGTTGGAGGAGGCAGTGAGCATACAGGGTTCCTAGTGAGTATGGGCGACTGGGCTCTGGAGATTTCCTCAGAGAGGTACGAGGGCGGTGTTAGGGGGGCATTTATGAGTAATGGAGTGGGTTTGGAAGATATGTTCGCCGATGGATGGCCAGTGAGCAGCTCCGCTGGGTGCAGAGATGTGGTCCTGTTTGGGAAGGGTTAGGGCTACTCGGAGAGCACTATTTTGTATGCATTGCAACTTCTGAAGATTTCTGGATGAGGGGCCAGTGAAGAGGACATTGCAATAGTCAAGCCTAGAGCCAATGACCGCTCGAGCGATGATTAGGCAGCTCTCCGGGATGGAAAGGCTCTGGATGCATCTATCATATGACACGTACTCATGCCGTGATGTGCGCCCCGCTTACATGTCTTCACGCACTCTTACCTTTCTTCTCCTGTGTGTTGGACTTTCCAGCAGAGGAAAAGGACGAATGATGGTTTAAGAATGTTCTAGCTCCCAGGGGTCTGCGGCCTTTGGCTCTGCAGATGTTTTGGACTGCGATTCCCATCAGCCCTAGCCTGCTTATTCAATGATGAGGGATCATGGGAGTCGTGGTCCGGGGCCTCTGGGGAGCCTCAGGTTGCAGACGCCTGCACTAGCTGATGGTTGTCCTGAATATTATCACTAAAATGATGGCCATTCCAGTCAACCAGTTGGAAATGGTTTATGATGCATCCAGCTGCTTGCATATGCATATAGTAAGGTAACGGTCAATATAAGTACACACACAACCTCTCTGGAGGAGAGCGTTCGGTACGTTCGTTACAACGTTTATTCTGCACAAGAGAATGACTCACATGTGAGCCAAACCTCACAGAGACACACGAACTGCTAGCTTTGTTAGTACATTTAGCATTTCTCATTTTTGTCCTTTCCTGCTATAGAAACGCATGACGAAGGACTCACGGAAATTTACCAATTGAGCCCTCCCAGCTTTGGTTTTTCATTGCAGAAGAACGCAAGGATTGACAAACCAACCGCTGCTCCCAGGTACCACATTCACTCACATTTATTTTTACAGATAACACCCTACGTATATCTGTAATATCCACATTGGCCTGCAGCTCCTAGCCTTATTTGTCAGAAATATTTTCCAGACAATCACCACTAGGCAATGGCACTCTCCATGTCTCATTACCTCATCCCCCGCACATCCCCACCCTTACTAGCATCTCTGTCACTTTTCTATACCAACAGAATTTCACCATTAACCTGTGGAGAGTGATCAGAACACTTCAGACCAGGGTGGTCGACATTGTTTCTTCCTCCCTACCTTCAAGCACAGCAACCAGTCCTGTACCCTGCTACGCCCAGACCGGAGATCCTGCACGATCAAGAGTGTGCCCACAAGGTTTCTGTGGTGAGATATTTATTTCATACGCCCACCACAGCCAACTAAAGATAGGAGCTTATATGTAGTTTACTCCATCTCCGATATCAGGTCTCCCCTCTTTCACTTTTTAGTATTTATCAATGAGTAATCATTTCCCTTCAGGCTCTGATTTATTCATCCCTTTTTTACTAATCTACCCTGAAAAGTCCAGCAGGGAAATACCACTGCATCAAGAGAATAATTGACCCACGCTTTTTTTTTGGTTTCTCCACTACAGGGGTCATTCTATCGCACTGAAGAAGGTGGCTTCCACGTCCCTCTAATTTGGTTACATGATGGACGCCATGGCCGCCGAAACGTCATTTTTCAAGCAAGTGGGACTTATGAACCAACTTATCATGGTTTAGTGAGACAATACTGTATGTTGATTGTTACACTTTGATGTGGAACCCCCACCATTATACCCCCTGCAACGTTGGCACAGAACTAGTTGGGATCACTGTGTCCCAATAGAATTTACCAGAACAGACATCCGCACATTGGGATTCAGATGGAACCCACCCAATTAGATAGTTCTAAGATTACTGGAACAATCCAGGAATTCTTTTTCACAAACACATTTCTAAAGAATACAAGTTGTTGATTAACATAGATAAGTGCTACATTCCTTGCACATTCCAAACACTTTTTTGCTTTTTTCTTGCTCTTCCTTTCTTGTTATATGTTCCATTTTAGAATCTCTTTTTGGAACACTATGTTCATGTTGTATTATTTTTTTGGAAACATTATGATTTGTTTTTGTTTGTAATCAATAAAAAAATGATTTGTACAACAAAAAAAAAGAAATCCCCTGCTAAAATGATGTTGGCTCCCTCATAGTCAATCTTCACTGCCGTCAGTGTAGAATATAGAATTTCTATGAACTTTTGGAGGTCGTGCTGGCTGGGTTCCAATAAATGTTGATGAGCACCAGAGTGGCACGAGGAACATCAAGTTCTTTCTCTACTTTACAGGCTTGTATGCCCACCACGTTGTTGCACAGGGGTACCATTTCTTTAATACTAGAGTTTTTAAGTAATATTAAAAGTCCTCCTGCCGGTCTACCTTTCAGCTTTTGTGAAGCCCCGAGATTTAAAACTGTGAAACCCTCAATCTAAATGGGGTTAACAAGCCACGTATCCTGGAGTAACAAAATGTCATTATTTTCCAACAGATCCTTTTTTAGTTTATTTTTTTTCAAGAAGCTAGGACCTCTCGTATTCCAGGAGACTAGTCTTAGACCCCTTTGTCTAAAGACTATTTTGTTCCTCACCAAGTTTCAAAAAGATTTGTGAAATGATCTCGGGGAGTTTTGTTATGAGGTTCTCATTTAGCTTGAGCCCAGGTACCATGCTCCTTGGTGGCTCTTTTGATGTTCCGGCCACTACTACAAAATTAGGTACATCCTCCGACCCCGTTCGTGTTGTATTAGGGTAATTTCTGGGCCTGCCTTCCTCTTCTGATTCATATACCAGCAGTCCTGCTCTGGCCAACTCATTTTTGTTACTGAAAAGGGCATGTTGGGCTCTTCTTGAGTTTAGACCAATCCCCACATAGAATTTGTCGTAAATTGCCGGGAATTTAACATACTCTATGTCTTCTGAGGCAAAGAGAAACAAATTGTGGTTTTTCTTAATTTCCGACAATAAGACTGCTCTGCAGAGTGATTTATACTTGCATAACCCAAGCCTTCGGGATTGTGAAGTTATCCATCTCTGATTCCACCTTTCTTGCAGTTGTGTTATGAAGGATTCCATCTAGCTACTCTCTTTCTCCACCCTGGGGAAAAGACTCAATATTTCTCGATTTCCCCCAGCCATTCCGACAGTCAGCTTCACTTAGTGCAGACCTTGCTAGCGCCTCATCATGAAGAAGGGGTAGCTGGAAGGGTACAGTTGGTATTAAGAATACTGGTTTTGCCACTGATTTTAAGAAGATAGGAGCCAGTTTGATTTTGGTGTTTGGGATTTCTTGTAAGACCTCACAGCTGGTTTTGTCTTTTTTTCTCCTTTTGTGCCTTATTTTTAAAAAAATATTGGGGCCATCTTGATGTTCGTTTGGCCCAATATGAAGACGCGGCAGCAGTGAGTTCCGATAAATTCTCATCAGAAGGTATTGCCAAATTTTTCAGGAATAAATGTGTTCCTGTTTTTTTTTGGGGCTGTATTTTTCTGGTTCTTTGATTTTTTTGTTTTCTCCAGCTGCATATGAGATAAGGTATTCTTAACACTACCCCTCTTTTTCCAGTTTTGCCGCATTCTTCTCTTGAGGTTCTGGGAAGCCCCAAAACTCAAGTTTGCTTCACCAGTCGAACAGTCATGAAAGTTTTCAGCATTTGCTTTTGGTGGACTCTGAAAGATCTCTTCTGTTTCTTCAATGTCTACATTAGCTACTCTTCTGAATTCTTCTAAGACTGAATCTGTCAATGGAGTATCATCAAAACAATCAATAGGACCCTCTTCAATTAGAGTCTGACTTTGATGTTTAAATTTTTGATTTTCCAAGGGGAGATTTTTTAAGAGCTCTTGTGTTGCAACATTACCCTTTGCCTCCTCCTTTAATAAAATGTTAATTTGGGCAATGTCCAGCCCTTGTTTAACCCCCTCCATTTGTGAGTCTTTTATGATCGGAATCAGAATAGTATTCATAATATTGTTCAGCGCCGTCATTGTTGTTTCATTCTTTTAGACTTCATTAGAAAGTTCCAACAGAAGACCTGCTTGGGTTTGTACTTCAGTTTTTAGGAGTTCTAACACTGAGACCAGGGAGTTAAGAACGAAACTCAAAGCTGCCAATGTACTTTCATTACCTGAAGAGGGCCCATCTGCAGAAGAAGTTGTGGGCCCATCTTGTTGATCCTGAATTCCAGACGATTTTACATTGTTTTCTGAAATGATGTTCAATGGCAACGGGATAACCTGAGGACATTCTGTAGAAGTTCTTTCAACGTCCTCATGGTTATGATCAGAAGGCTTCCAAGTAATGTCTATTAAGTCAGCTAGATCGTTAGTACTCTTATTCTTTTTCCTGAAAAAATGGTCATTAATTCTGGTCTGGATCTTTTTTGTCGTTAATGTATATTCCAATCCTCGTTTCCATCCCTTGTGAATGAGAAAAGAGGGAGTGATTCCCTCAATTATCTGCTGTCTGTCTGTGTGAATGAGGGCATGAGTAATCATTGGAGCTGGCTGGGATGGGCCTGGGGTGGATGAGTTGGATGCTACTAGCCCTGCAGCACCCTCTCCACCCAGATATGAACTGTCCTGATCGGCCATATCTTCCATTAAGGGAGAGCTCCAAAGTCTCATTTGAGTCCTAACGAGCAGAATATAGATGGATCAGTTGGGTAGTAGAAGCACTTGATTAAGCAAATTTAAGATGTGGCCTATGTGAGTATACTATAATAAATCTGCTACAGAGTTACCTTATGCGCCACAGCGCCAAACAGCCGCACAACAGCCAGCGCCTTTTACCCCTGTCGGGCTTAACGCCGCAAGGGTGGATGGCTCTGCGTTTTAAAGCTGAAGAGAGTCACGTGATGAATCACGTGACAAGCGCAAGCCCCGCCTCCTCAAGGCAGTGTTCGAACTCCAGCAAGAGCCCCTTCACATCTCGCAATGCAGGAGATTCCACAAGATACTTCTAATTAGTCCATACCAGAGAGCGCAGTGTGACATGTAAGAAATCTAATGCCTGTTATTAATAAGAAGGGGGTCAGCCCTGTTCTTTGTGAAAACAAATAATTTGCTTGAACTATGACGTCAAAAATAAAATGCTTCACATGTATCACTAGACAATTATATTTTTATATGAGAAAAAATGGAAAAGATTATGCCTACACCCACATTAAGAATATCAATATTTGATTTGTATGAGTGCAAATATTGTTTTCATTTATTAGATGTGTCTATAAACGTATGACTGAACTAGATCGCCTATGTTTTATATTTAACAGAGTCCAAACAGTGTCATTTTCTAGATATTTTCAAAAACCAGAAGCCTGGACCTTAAAACAGCATGTTGTTCCTAGGAACAAGCAACACACATGTTTCAATCAGATGCAAGCAGTAAATGTATGAATGACATTCCATGCAATTTCGAAAATGCTGGATGAGAGTATACGTGTGCAGATGTGGTTGAAGACATGACATATCCCTTACTGCAAAGTACTGGGGATGAATTGAAATTGTACTCATTAAACTGAAAATATAGTTAACATAGCTGAGAACAAACTCAAAACCGTGGTCCCATAATTGACAAGGATCTAAGTCTGCTTAGGGGTAAATTATTCAAAAGTGATAGTTTGTACAACCTGCTAGGCCACATGGCGAGTGGTGGCAGGAGGCCAGAGAGAGTATGAGGAGGAGGATGAGAATGATGGCTGGGCTGCAAGTGGTGAGGTGGAGGCAAGCAGCCATACCCCGCACAAGGGCCACACCCTGGGTCTGACAGATGGGCAGATACATACCCTGTACCGGCTAAACAGGGAGACAATACAAGAACTACTGACTCTAATCCAGGGCACCATAGGGAGCAGGATCAGCATCTGGACAACCATACCACTGCTGATGAAGTGGGTGTTCGTCCTGTGCATCCTGGCCACAGGCACGTTCCAGTCCTCTGTGGGCCAGGTTCGTGGCATATCGCAGCCCACCTTCTCCAGGGTTCTGGAGCAGGTACTGGAGGCCCTTCTGCACAATGCGGGCCAGAACATCGCCCTCCCAACCACCTTGGCATAGGTGAATACCACCAAGGGCGGCTTCTATGCACTTGCAGGCATGCCAAACACGCTCAGAGCATTGGACTGCACACTTGTGGAACTGGTGCCCTCACATGCCACAGAGGAGGTTTACAAGCAGTTCCTGTGATGCCAACCTTACCATCACACGCTGCTGCGCACGGTTTCCAGGATCAACCCAGGACTCCATGGCTCTGCGGAACACCACCCTGCCAGCATGCATGGCACAGTACAGTGGACAAAGGACCTCGATGTTGGGTGAGTACATGGACAAGTACACACACATTGCTTCATGGTGCACAGGCTGGGGGGGCATAACACCAATGCATGAACTGCTACCAACAAGCATCAGAAGGTACGACCAGTGCATGTCCAAAAGTCAGTCCACGGAGCATGGGTGCAATACCAGAATATTGCTGTGTCACTCAGTGGCAAGTACAGACATCATCCCAGAGGAATATAACCATCAACACACTACAAGTACCAGAACGCAATACTTCCACTCCCAAAAACCCACACCTGCAGTACACCACCTCACCCAGGCCAATGAAGGCATGATCTAGCAAGGTGGATGCATGCACAGATGGCAGTGTGGGTGTCATGTGGCGTGGGCCCACACTGTATGGGCGTAAGTGTGGCCATTAGCATGCTAGACAATGGGGATATGCATGCAGTGACTGTGGTGGCTAATGCATTCCCACCCACATCATACCGCCCCATGGAATACAACACATCCCGGTGTTTATAACTCACAATTGCTGTAACAGGGTGCCTCACAGTGCATGACTTGCATACTTATCATGGCACTGGATGCATGGGGTATCAGGATATCTAATGACGTGCCATTACAATGTGAGTCCGGCCACATGCATACTATGCCTCAACTTCTGTCCACCCGCCCCCCTTGCAGGTGATTCTGGACATCCACTGCTGCCCTCGCTCATGACCCAGCTGAGGGATCTACAGTAGCCAGAGGACGTGGTATACAACCATGCTCGTGTGCGAACAAGGGCAACTATCGAGCAGACGTTGGGACTCCTAAAGGCATGTTTCAGGTGCCTACACCAGTCCGGCCAATTATGTACAGTCCAGAGAAGGTGGGGCAGATAGTCCAAGTCTGTGCAATGTTGCATAATGGCTGCATAAGGAAAAACATACCCCTGCCCTCAGACCTCAACATGCCACCGCCTGAGGGTGGATATGATGATGAGGGTGACGGAGCTGTTGAGGCAGCCAGGCATAGGCACATGCACATGGACGCCAGGGACGGGTGCATTGTATGACAGGAAATCATTGACAACTACTTCTGAGGACAATTTAAAGACAGTGTTTGGCGATCCGCACACAGCCAATGAGGTCCAAATGTTAGTACTGATATAATAGTTAATGAAATATGATCACACAAGTCCATTCAAAGTTCTGTTTGTTGCTTTAATCTTATGTTCAGCCGACACGTGTTTCGACACTAGGTCGTTCTCAAGGCTATCATCTATGATTCCAGTACACAGACATCTGATTAGCATCACAAATAACTTGCTGGGTTACTGGTAGTCAGTCCTGTCACTATGCTTTTCTCATGGATTTGTTATCCTGATATGTGTGAAAGTCACTGGGTTCGATCCCTGGCAATGCGCGTGGTGAAACACGTGTCGGCTGAATATAAGGTAAACATTTAGACCTTATTGGCTGTGACACTGTCTTTAAATTTTACAAATTGGGGTGGTTGGGGTACTACCGCCCATGGATGGCAACGCAGCCAGCCTAAACAACAGATTCAAGGGCAGGAGCGCACCCATCCTACGGTCATACCCTACTTCTTTATTAATCTTTACTTCTGAGGACATCTCACTGTGCACCACCCATGAAATGACACTGCAAACAATATGCTCACTCAATAAATTCAGACATTTGAATAACGGCTGTTCACTTAAACTGGAATGTATTAACCATTGCTACAAACTACAATTCAAACACCCTATGCTCCACCACTTCCCCACATGCCCACCACCCCTCCCCACACACCCACCACCCCCTCCCCACACACCCACCACCCCTCCCCAAACTGCATCACTATGAACTGTCTATTCGCCAAGTCCAGAGTCTCACCCCCTGTGCCTCTTGGCATGTGGACCCTAGCCATGGCCAGGCACACCCAAATGTCTCTGGGAGCAGTGCCTGGGGCTGCTCTGAGTTTAGCTGGCAGGGGTGGCCATGCTGGAGGGGCAGTCCAACCCTTGAGCGCCCATGCCCTCCTGCTTGGCACACACAGACATTGCTACCGACTCCACCAATGCAGACACTCCCTCATTGCCCTCACGGAGCCTCTAGGCTAGTTGTATGAGTGCCGCAGTGCTATGGCCCAGGGCGCTGGCGCAGCAGCGGCCACTGGCGCAGCAGCGGCCACTGGCCCATATGGCCTTGCTGATGAGCTGTGACTCTGTTAGCTGCTGCCGTTGTATGTCCAGCATTGCCTTGTGTCGGGCCTCCATCTGGAAGATGCGGTCATCCATCTCCCTGATGAACAGCATTTGTGGACATGGAGGGCTGTGGCGGGAGGATAGACTCAAAGTGGGGAAGGGATAGGTGGAGTGCTGGGGTGTCTCATCCGTGTTCTGGCCAACATCTGCCCCTTCAGCCTCATCAGAGGTGGTGCCATGTGAGGCAGGGGCATGATGGACGATGGCTGCTGTGGATGGTCGCCATGGGTGTGACAGTGGCTGGGCCTGTGGAGCAGGTTTCTGATCTAGTGCAGCTGGCTGGGCCTGCAGTGGTGGATAGGCCTCCTAGGCCGCGTGGGCTGTGCCTCCTGGACGGTTGGCTGGGCCACCTGGGCTGTTGGCTGCATCGCCTGGGCTGTTGGCTTGGCCGGCGGCTGGGCCTGTGTGTCCGGCATTGCCATGGTTGTTGGACGGTTGGACCATTGTGAAGCTTGGCTGGGCCTTGCATGGCCTGTGGATGGCCCTGCGCCGTTGCCATCGCTGTCAGTGAATGTGCCTGTTAGGGTGAGAATACATAGCAGTTAGAGGCCTGTGTGTGAGTTAGATGCACTTGCAATACGCTGCTTGGACATTGCATTTTCCCTGGCCTGGTCAAGATGGGGGGGTTGTACTCTGCTGCGTGCGTGCATGCATGCATATATGGAGCCTGTCAGTTTGGTTGGACTTGTGGCACGGTGGGTTTGTCGTTTGTGTTTTAATCAAGGTAGTACTAACTGTCCAGTTATGCCACGGTGCACACAACATGTGCACATGGGCACAGTTGCTTGTTGTATACAATGGTATTACATATGTTGGATTAGGCCTGAACCCGGTCCCGGCCTATGTGTGCACAGGGACTTTAGACGGTGATGTCACTGCTACTATCCATTTGGTTGTGCACATTTCCCTGGCCTGTTTAGTGTGCATCTTTTTTGTGTTGCAGGGCATTCTGGTGTGGCTCGTTGTATGCCATCCCCTTGGGTCCGGGCCCCGGCCTCTGCTCCGCCGACACCCTATATGCCCTCCAGGTGCATGATGGAGCTGCACCGCTCCTCCCAGGACATCAGTCGGATGGTTGACACCGTCCTGCCTCCTGTAGCCATTGATTCACAACAGTGGGCTGCCAGCAGGTTCCTCACCCTCAGCCGCAAGTTCCACCTTTTGCGCCAGTCCCTGGATGTTCGGGGATGGACCCCACTGCAGTGACTCAACTGGCCACCTCCAGCCATATGGCTGGCTTGCGTCGCTGGCTGGTGCGGCAGTTGTCTCTGCCAAAGAGGGTTTCTGCATTGTCCACTAGGAATTCGCAATTGCCATTCTGCCGTAGAGAACTGTAGGTTCCTGAGTCAGACTTCTGGGAATCTGCTCTTGCTGCTTCCGGACATCCTAGCAGTGTTTCCTGGTGTGGAGCACAAGAAGTGCCCGACTGGCCTATTACCAGTTCCTGCAATGACGATTTTTCCGGTGCCGGTGTTTCTGGTGTTTCTGGCAACAAGGGGACGGATACAGTAATAGTGGCATGTTTGAGAACTTGTAATGAGGGGCAGTTTTTCCCCATAATTGGTGCAAAGTGGCCAGTGGCCACTGACGATGGTTATTCAGTACTACAGGTGGCGTAAGATATAGCATAAAACCTTGAAATTCGTGAAAAAACGTATGTTAACAGACATATAAAATGAAACAGTTCAAGGCAACAAAACAGAACCCATGAAATTCGGGTGTTGGAAGTGACGGCCACCTTCACTCAGAGTCCCCCGTTGCTCAGCCCATGAGCACAGGGATGATATATACACACATGCATTATTGCGATTAGTAGTGGTAGGGTCTGATTCATGGAAGTGTTTTATAATGGCGCAATCCCATAGGAAAACATTGCATGAATCAGGCCCTTGGTATTTTATTGCATGTGTAGGAAGATATAAGTCAAAGATTGCCCAAACAAGTAAAATCACGTTAAAAGTGATTATGTTTTTTTAATTATTTTATCACACAGTGATGACCTTTGAAACCACAGTGGGGAAAGTATATATATATATCATAGGTTGTTTATAAGATGCTTAATATCCAGAGGTTTCTAAGCCAGGCCCTGGGATCGAACCTGTGTTGTTCCACTTCCTCTTGTTTCTAAGGAGAGGGATTGCCCCTGAGCGAGCTGTGTTCCTGAGACAAAATAAATGTTTCATCAACTATCAAGGAAGATGTTAAAATCTGCTCAGGGGAACAAATCTGAAGAAAGAAGGTGAGGGGGGGGGGGGTTATTACGTGCCCTTTCGTGTGAATACCAGCCCCTTCCAGAAACTCCAGAACTGCATGCAAAGGGCCGTTCTCCGCCCTACTAATTGTAAGTAAACGTGTTGATATTTCAATTAAAGCGTCTGAGTGCGGCCTCAGACCGGCCCACGACAACGCTACAAGGAATGTAATGGCAAAGCAGCTCGGTGCGCGAATGCGCTTACTGAAGAGGTCCGTGGGAAATCTAAAGGACGCTGCTTTGAACCACGGTGGAGCCAGTCATTTACTCGCTCGAAGTATCACAGAGGTAATAAAAGCACCTGCCATCAGCGGCTAGCACTAAACACAATTCAGCCCTTTGTACGTGTGTTAGTTGTAAATAAAAACATTCATATGTCTTCCTTTTAAAAGAATACATTGACAGTCTCCAAAGAAGAAAGCCAGAGGTATTTCCAGGCAGCAAAATGGTGAAATAAAAGTGTACGGTTTTGAAATAAGCGTTTTGTATTCATATGAAAAGGCAAGTTAACAAAGTGATCAAACTTACGCTGAGTGCCGTTAAAAATCACGTTAAGCTAAACAATATGTGCACAACCTCCAAAAGCACAGCTCTGGCTGCGTACTCTTAGACTCCAGGACAGGAAGCCAACATTTAAGCAATGACACACAATACCTGAATTCGATTTTTTTAAACAGTTTTCAGATGGAAGGAGATACAATAATGTTGCTACAACAGTGGGAAAAAAATTGTTTGACATCAGGCGAAAATGCGATATTTTCGTTGCATGGCGCAGCTTTGCGCGTGCATAATAAATGCGAGCTCTTTGTTTAATTATTGGGCACCCAGCAGCAACTGAGAATCGAGCCCCCTTCATTATGCACTAGCACTTATACATAGTAACGTTTTCTTCTGCATAGCGCTTGGTGGCACTGCACTTACGTATTCATATCAATTAAGTACATAAGAACAGTTACTGTGACCCAAACCCAAAGAGAGCCATTTCAGCGAACCCACGGGTGAAAGTCTGAGCTTCCTGCACGGTATTTCCGCCACTAATCTGCAGGTACGTGTCTTGGTCAGCCATATTGAGATAGTTTAGCAGGCCCACTGACGCTGTGAACGCTCTGTGGGAGGCGAGCTGGTTCTAGGTAGGAGAACGCGGAGGCATAGGCCGCGGTTCTATCCAAGAAGCCGGGTGCAGAATACACGTTCCATAGACGCCGTGGTGCCTTTACAAGGCGCACCCCATAAGGTCAGTGAGAGGGCTCCTGCCCACAGCACTGAATGCCGCTCTGCCAGCATCCGGTCCTGAGGGGCAGCGGTGCATTCTCGAGCATGTGAGGGCGGTTCATCCGCGGCGAGGGAAGCCTGAAGTCCCCGCAGCTATTGTTTGCAGGTGTTGTGGGGGGCGGGGGTCTGAGGATGTCGTTTCGGCCCTCGGACTTAAGTGATGCGTAATTAGAAGCGTTCTTGAGGTCAGGTCTGGAATCCGGCCATGTTGTCACAGGTGTCGTAGCAGACTGCCTGGAGGTGAGATCTGGTCCCTCTGCAACGCCTGAATGGGGTTGTCTCTCTGAGCACATAGGGGTGGCTGTAGAAACCTCTTCAAAACAGGAAGTTGATTTTAAAATCACCGTCACACGACATTACAATGTCGTGCAAAAAAGTCACATGAAATTGCTATTTAACAGGCATGCATGCATGCATAACGATATCGCGGAGGTATCTACTGTATGCATGGATTTTTCCGGCTTGTAGTGACGGTGTGCTTGCATTTATAAGGCCCCAAACCAAGTCCACTGTCCTGTGCACATAAGTGTCTGTATACAATAGAGGCATGTATTCGGCTAGGACACCCCACGGGTTGTCTACGCTGCAGAAGACCATATACTTTGACTGTAGGAGTGAGTTAATAAAAGGAGCATGGGAAAAAAAAGCACAATAATTGTGATGTGGTCGTTCGTGGACCTCCTCTCGCTCTTGCACATACGCCGCCCTCTCACTCATGCATATCAGTGACAGAGAGTCGGAGCACGGAGCTGGGGTACAACACGTCTTTATTCCTTAGACCCCGGCTTCTCACTCCCCTTGGGCGGTAACCCCGCCCCTCAACATACGCGGGTCTCAGCCCGCAGACCAAACATAAACAGAGGACTGTCGTCCTTGGATTGAGGAAGTGAGGACATCACAATAATGTCTCTTGTGCACATAATGGGGGACTGCATTGTACTTGTAACCCGGGTTACAAAAAAGACATCAGGAATGCATGAAATGAAGAAAAAAAATTGGATAGAAAAAACCAAGTAGCATATACATGTAAGTACGTGAGCAGTAATTGTTTTCAATGTGCTCGTTTTGTGAAGCCACTGGAGTTGTTCTGTAGATGGTGCGTGCTCTGCATTTTACTGCCTGGCAGCCCGCGGGCTTGTTGTGTTGGGTTGCGGTACGGGGAGGTCTGTAATTATTTGTATTTGGGAACCACGCTTTCCAAGAGCACCCTCAACTTCAATCCCAGCCACTCGCCAGTAAGTGGATTTAGCTATCGCAAAAAGGGACTTGACAGTCTAGTCTGCAATACACCCCAAACCAACAGACAAAGGGACTTACGCAGTGCTGGTCATTGGGCCGGATCTCGGCGGATCCGAGATCCGGCACCAGATGTGTAGCCGGATCTCGGGATCCGGCCAGAGTCAACGCCCAAGCCCATGAACCACGCTGGAAAAAAGAAAAAAAAAAAAAGCGTCCGCGACGGCAGCATTTGCCATTTACCGCAGCTCTGGCACTGATGTGTAATGCACAATGCTCACTACATGTACAACTGAAAGGAATCGTTGTACGTGTAGCGAGCATTGTGCTTTACACACCAGTGTCAGAGCCGCGTAAAAGTCAATGCTGCCCTCCCGGGCGTTTTTTTTCTTTTTCTTTTTTTTGCACAACAAAATGAGCCAGGGCTCATCAAGGGGGTCTGGCCTAACTGCAGGGGTCCTGCGGGCCCGTTAGGCCACGCCCCCCTGAAGAGCCCCGGCTCAATGGGCTACTGGTACCCCTGCCAGGCAACCTTTTGTAGTGATCAACACCCTCTCCCCAGTGGGGAGAGGGTGTTGATCTCTGCATTTATATTCTATAGGCTTGCCTGGCAGGGGACAGGGCCTCGCCTATTCAGCCTTAATGGTGGCGCTGCCCCTTGCCAGCTGCGTAGGGGCAGCGTCACCATTAAGGCTGAAGGGGTGAGGCCTCTGGAAGCTGAGGCCGTTTTCCTGAAGACTAAAACTCCACGAGTTTTAGTCTTCAGGCATCTCCTGCTTAAAGGGATGCCTCGCAGGTGCGGCGCCACCATTACGGCTGAAAGGCATTTTTTTCTGGAGCATGTAGCTTTCGCACACGAGCGAGAGCTTCAGGCTTCAGAAAAAAATCCTTTTCGTGTAGTGGCCGGGGCTGGAAGGGGAGATTAGTGGGCCCCACAGGGCCCCACCTCAAAGGAAATTTCAGAGCATGCCGGGGCTGAGCCCCGGCAGGCCCCGTCCCACTTAAAGCCCTGGCCGTCTGTAAAAGGCAATGTTACCATTGTGGGCACTTATTTTTCTTTCTTTTTTTAAAAGTATTTATTTGATCGGATGGCCACTACCAACCCCGCCCCCTCTAGACCACGCCCCCTGTGCCCTCCAACTACTCCCCCACTTGTGGGATCCCCCACCACATTTTTTCCATTTCCACCACTGGACTTACGTGAAACATGGCAGCTGTCACCAGAGACGGTGTCATAGAAGCCCTCCCCCCACCCCAACAAGCTGCCCCTTGTTGGCCGTTTTATGATGCAGAAACATGCTTCTTTCATTTGCGCGTTAAACGTCTGCAGTGGACGCGTTACAGGATGCCTTTGCTGGCGCTCTCAGGCTGTAACCTCCCTGTTGCAGCATGCAGTGTATTTATTGATTTATTTTTATTTTTACATTTGTTAACCAAACAAAACCCTCGGGCATCAAGGCGCTGTTACAACCAGGTACATTCATCTTGAAGGAAGGGGGGAGTGAGAGTCTTCCTGCGGCCTTGGGTGAATAGCCACGTTTTCAGATCCTTTCTGAAAGACCAGTAAGATTGTTCAGCTCGTAGGTGTAGGGGGGAGTGCATTCCAGTGAAATGCAGAGATGCAGCTACTGAGGGGAAACTTGACCCTCCACATTTTGCTCGCTTTGACCTGGGCACAATGAGCCTGTTTGTGTAAGCTCTTCTGACAGGCCTATCAGATTTGGTTTTCACAAAGCTTTGAGAAAGGTAGGGTGGAGCAGAGGCAGCAGTGCGTAATTGGCAGAGTTTTAAAGATGATTATTTCCTTGACCGGCAACCAATG
Organism: Ambystoma mexicanum; assembly: GCF_040938575.1. Taxonomy (NCBI): domain Eukaryota; kingdom Metazoa; phylum Chordata; class Amphibia; order Caudata; family Ambystomatidae; genus Ambystoma; species Ambystoma mexicanum. The sequence continues at coordinate 472,934,898 of NC_090934.1, forward strand.
TGCATTTCTTCTTGCCTCCGAGATGTGTTCTCTTTTAGGGATGTAAAGAGCCGCTCTGATGGCATTGTTCTGTATCACCTAAAGTTTATGGAGGTTGTGGGAGGAGGTGCCTGCAAAGAGGTAGTAGTCAATTTTGGCTCTGATGGTCGCCCTGTCGATGATGAGGCAGTTGGCCAGTGCTAGGAATGGTCTGGCTGCGTTATGCAGTTTTGTGGTGTGGGCTGTCGAGGTAGCGATGTTGTTCAGCTGGCGTGTCAGGGAGAGTGAGGGGTCAAGGTAAACACCAATGGTTTTCACTGAGGAAGAGACGGGTATGGGGAGACCCTCTATGCTAAAGTTGGCATATTGGGGCCAAGGTTCTTGATACTGAGGGGGATCTGACCAGTAGGATCTCAGTCTTATCATCATTAAGGCAGAGTCATTGGCTGCCATCCATGCTTGGATTGTTAGGTAGATTCTGTTTAGGGCAAGGGCGTCTTGTGTGTGGTTGCCTGTGAAGGGTAGCATGATTTGCGTGTCATTGTCATAGTTAGTGTAGGAGATACCAATAGTGTCCAGAAGATCACAGTGGTGCCTACTGACAATGTTGTAGAGGGTAGGGGAAACACAGGAGCCTTGAGGCACTCCACATGTAATCGGGCAGGAGGTGCGCAGACATCATCAGAAAAACCGTTTATCGTGGCCTTGGAAGAGATGTTGGCAGCGGAGGTGAGGTGGTGGCAAATGATTTGGTGATCGACCAAGTCAAAGGCGGCTGAGAGATCAAGAAGGAGGAGGAGGGCTGGCTTGCCAGCATCTCTGAGTGAGTCACGTTGGTTTTTTAGGTCCCACAAAGCTGATTCGGTACCATGACCTGGTCGGGAACCCGATTGGCACAGCCCGAGGATGTGGTTGGATTCAAGGTAGTCTTGGATTTGGATGTAGGCTGCCCTATGTAAGATTTTCAGGAGAAAAGGGACTGTTGTGATGGGGCAATAGTTGCCCGGTATCGTCGGGTCCAGAGTGGGCTTCTTTAGGAGGGGCAGAACTTAAGCCTCTTTTACAGAGGTAGGGACAGTACTTGTTGAGAATGAGGCATTGATGAGGGTGGTAATAAATGGGATGAGGGGTGCGGCAGATTCTTTAATGATGGGTGCAGGGCAGATGTCCCCTTTACACCTGGATGGCTTAAGGCTTTTGAGGATGGCTTCGACTTCTGATTCTGAGACGGGGTGGAAGTGAAAAGGAGTGAGTTTAGGGGGGCAGGGTGTGGGGGGTTGGGTAGAGGCGTCTTTATTGTAGCTTGTTTGGATATAATTTTTTCTTGTAGGGTAGCTATTTTCAGCAGCAGGGCCTTTTGAACATTCAGACACCACGATTCATCTCTGGTGATGCCTGGGGGTGGTACGGTTGGGACTTCCAGTTCCTTAAGGATGGCGAAAAGCTCCTTAGTGTTGGACTTGGCATTGGTTATTCTATTATTGTATGAGGCTGCTTTAGCCTGGACAATGGTGGATTTGTAGGATTTAGCAGCCATTTTGAATAGGTTTTTATGAGCCTCTGTTTGGGATTTTACCCAGGCTGTTTCTGCCTGATGCTTCTTGGCTCTTAGGTCTATTACATCCTGTGTGAACCAAGGGTTGGTATGGGAGAGAACTTTGGCCTTGCGTGGGGCTAAAGGTGCGACTGCCTTCACTGCTGATGTCAGAGTCTTGAGATACACCGCTGCTAGTGCCTCTGGGTTGTCAGAGATGAGGGAGATGTGGGCATGTTGGAGATCAGAGAGAAGTGGGCTGATTCTGGCTGGTGTAATTCTGGGGGAGCTTCTGTAGCAGGTGGGTGGCATGGGGGATTGACCGGTGAAATGGTTAGCGGTTGCAGGTTCGTAAAGGTGACTATGAAGTGGTCCGACCACGGACACAGGCCAATGGTTTGCAGGTCCACTTTGCAGTTTAGGTCCTCAACCTAGTCGAGAGTACGCCCCTTGATGTGGGTGAGGGAACTTATGCAGTGGGTGAAGCCTAGGGCTTCCAGGGCATTGGCTAGCAAAGAGGGCTTGCCATCTGTGGTGTCATTTAGTCCTAAATTGAGGTTCCCTAGGAGGATGATTTTAGATGTGGACTTGAGGTTAGTGTTGAGGATATGTAGGAATTCATCCTCGAACCGGCCTAGTGGTCCAGGTGGCCTGTAGATAAGGTTGAGGACAATGGAGCTAGTGTGGGAGGTGGAGAATTTGACAGAGAGTAGCTCACAACCAGTTTCCATCTTAATAGGGCATTGCCTGACGTTTTGAGTGAGTTTGAGGATTAGGGCGACACCGCCACCTCTGGCTTCCTGTCTATCCACCCTTAGGATAGTTAATACCGATCGGATGGCTAAGGATAAGGTAGGGCCAGAGCCTGAGTGGAGCCACGACTCGGTAATGGCCAGGAGATCTAGGTCTATTGAGGTGTGTTAGGGAGAATTCTCTGTTTAGGCTGAATTTCCTAAACTAGTGAGTCCCCCAGCAGCTTTGCTGGATTTCTGGAGTTTGTTTTTTTCCATCCTGCCAAGAGTGAGACTCTTTTTCTCCCACTCTTGGACATGAATGTGTGTAATTCCTTTGACTGTCAATGTGTTCTATGGGGTCTTTTACTCCATAGGGTCTCATATGTTTTGCTATGTGTGTTACCCCGCACCCTACGTGCCGTAACACTGGAGCGTCCTAGCGGACCTCCACCATAGACTCCATACCCGGGGACTGACTACTGTCTCCCCGGGCATGTAAAGTCACCATTGGCTTTACTAGACCTAAATTTACTAACAGAACTAGTACAAACCATCCTATTGTGGACGTACTAGTAGGGGTAATTCGATTACTCCTAGGTCTCTTATTCGAGGGGGCACTGTCCCGTCCCCCCTCGTCGAGTTTTGGCTGGTGGCAGTGGAAACTACTTGTTATGTTCGACCCCGAACATAACCCTATGGGATTCTTCCCATTGTTGGAGATTGATACTTTTCCTCGTTAATCTCTAACATTCCATCAGTTTACTTATCTTAAATAAGTTTACCGGATGGTATTTTCCGCCAGAACTCGTTTTTTGTACAGAGACCCTCCAAAGTGGTGCCATTCTGTCTGGGTTACCACAGGGGTGTGGGAGGGGGTTTAGGCACCCTGGACCGAGTTGCCTTGACAACTCCGGTCGCACTCTGGTGTGATTGGCCCAAGTGGTGAGCCTCCCCACTCACCACTTAGCGTGTGTTGAGTGACAGCTAGCCTGAATGAATGGGGGTTTTCTGCATAAAAGCAGGGCTTTTGGGACTGGATCTTCAGAAGTCGCCACAGGACCTAAGAATCCGATGAGGGTAACGCTGAGCCGACCTGCACGACGACACCTCCGGTGGAGCCCTGCTGAACCGACTCACCACTTCCCGACGACAGAGGAGATCTCCCTGCCGGAGAGTCTCTTCCCCTGACTGGTGGGAACAACCAGTCCCCTTTGCTTTTTCTTCGCTCCAGGACGCAGTGGTCGAATTGCCCGTGAAGAGCACCTCGGCAACCGGATAGCCACTACCCCTGTACCGCGACCAAAAGGTGGTGCCTTGTGACGGAGCACTCCGCGGCTGGTCTCTTCCATGGTGGTGCATTGGACTTCACTTTTCTTCGACGACGAGATTATCTCTACTCTTGGCAAAGACCCGACGTGCATCCACCACCAGGAACAACTGCCCCCGCCGGAGCTGTCTCTCCACAAACAAGGTACCGTGTCCGCCTGGCTTCCCTTTCTGCCGGATCGAGTGAGGTGTCTTAATCCTAGCCTTTCCTTTGGGTCGCCTCCAAGCTTTCTTTAGCGTGTTGTTCTGAACTGGTCCAATCTTCCGATAACAATTTGCTACAAAGACTCGAACGCATTTCCACTAAGAGACTTTTTGGGACATATCGCCTTGCCTCTCTCCGAGTGGGCCTGGCCTCTGAACTTTATGATCTATCGTGGTTCTTGTCTTCTTGCCTTGCATTTTCCCATGAAGTATTGAACTGTGTTGATTTCGTAACCTGCTTATTTTTCTCTCCCGTCCTAACGAATACTAGAGTGCCATCTAGGTTGAAGCATACACCTCTGTCTGCAAATAAGTGATGCTGGTAGAACCTAGACTGGTCGAACTATTATTAGGGGGATTGAACTGTTTCCTTCGTAGAGTAATTGTAATTGAAGTGTTTGCTGTGATAGTGCCAGAGTGTTTTCTATAGATGTGTCGTTATAATTAAATACCTTTATATCTTTACACCGAAGCCTTGTTGCGTGTTTGCTTGTCTTACTGTGTAGAATTGCCCTATATTGCATACTCCACATACTGCCTAACTCTTCTTGAGGGAAGTCTGACTGCTCAGCCACAGCTACCAAGTGAATCTGTGTGGTACAGACTGCTACCAAGTGGGTTTACTGCCAAACACCTTTTGCAGTGGTCCCAGAGGGAACTGCACAGGTTTCCGCATAACAAGGTGACTAGATTATGGATATCCAGGCGTGGGCCAGGATAGAGCCTGCATTTATCAAGGCACATTTGAGGCTGGTGGGGTGTGTTCTGGCTGGGGGAGTTTTGGGGGAAGTATTTTTGGGTATGGTAGGGGATTAGTTATTTTGGGTTTACCAAGTCTCTGATGGCGGCTGGCGAAGTGGAAAGGTGTTTTGGCGGTGGTGGTGGTAGTGGAGAGACTAGTAAGCCGTGAGTTCCTGATGTGAATTGGTGGTGTGTAGGTAGGGGGATTGGGTGGTTCCCTCCTTGTATGGAGGCTTTTATTCCTGATGCTGATGGGGGCAGAGGGAGGGCAAGATGCAGGCTTTGTGGTGGCGTGCAAGTGGAGGTTGGGGCTATTGATGCCAAGGGATGGGGAGCCTGGGCTCTTTTAGCCACGGGGCATCTCTGAGGAGCAGGTGCTCAGTGGGGCCGACCTGTTGCACGGCATGCGCAGGGTTGGTGGCTGGGTGTATGATGGCTGCAGGGGATTTCACGCTCTTCCATTTTGGTGGGGATTCTGGAATGGCAGGGCTGAGCCGGCCAAGGGGTTGTGCTAGTGCACGTCTACACGAATGGTGGTTGCAGCTCGATCGATAAAAAACAATGGGGTTAAAAAAAGAGTGATTGTTCAGGAAAAAAACAAACTTTATTACATGCAAATACGTCTGGGAGTGTCAGTCAGCTCCATAGGACTGAAAACTGAAAGCTTTGACACAACCATTTCAGTTTCAAGTTTTATAAACCACAAAATCTACATATGCAACATTTATCAAATACAAGTCAAACACACATTTCCTATTGGCTAGCACCTGTACAAAAATCTCAGCATCACCTATATTTTACTAACCCATTACTCAATGACCTATCTGTGATGACATGCATACAACCCCCTGTGAATAACCTAATTGTACAGTTAGCAGAAAATGCTTTGTTCTAATTAGCCTATTCTATTCAGGTAACTTGTTGCAACAATGGATTTTTCTTATTGTCCAAAACCACTTGAGATAACCTGTGATGTGCATGCCCCCTGAAACAAACCAATTACGGAACTGATGTCAACAGTGAAGTCAATGCCATGTGATAACAAAAATGGCACAATACTACTTTCTCGTGAAACTAGACAAGTTGGCAATCCCAAACAGCTCTTTGATCTTGCAGCTGTACTCTTTAGCAACACCTCATGCGACTCCTGTCTTGAAACACGTTGCTTTCCTAGTGTGCATCCTTCCCTATCTCTCTTGGGAACCAAGTGTCTTTATAAAAATGCAGCCTAGGCACCGCTCTTGCGGATTCATTTCTCATATTTATTTTCTCCATTTAGCTTGACATCTGTAGAGCCAATGAACCTGCCATTTCTCAATTGGTGTAGTATAACTACAACCGAGTTCAATATTCTGGCAATATGTCAACACCATTGCATTGTTTGCACCAGACTGCCCTTGGCACCTGCTGCACTAATCTAATCGTCAGAGTGTAATGAATTCTGTTTTCAGCTCCTGTGGATTGCTCGGCCTTGCACCATTAACTACTATCTGCGCAACACACCCTCCCTCTAGGGACCTTGGCTATCTGAACACTTGCTGAGGGGACTAATTAAATGAACAAAACAGAAGCTCCAAGATACAGACTAATGTTCTAACTAATAGAAGCCACAACCACTAATGGGGCTTAATCCAAAATGGCTGAACTCTTGCTAACACAACCAATAGCCCTTATGTTACTAAGCATCAGCATCTATCCTATCAAATGTTGCACTACATGGCACCTCAGCCACCATTTCGCCAACTTATAAAGCAACATATTCTGAGTTCTCTTAAATACAAATATAACACAACATAATTCATTAACGCTAGCTACAAAGCCCTTAAACTAGCGCCGGCCTAAACTCTAAACATGATGAGCAATATTGTTGCTGTTCCTCCTTTCACTGTTTGATGCTCTCTAAAGTGTGTTGAAACTAACTACATATAGCTTATGTGCAAACATGCTAAATTAAATGGCAAAAATGCTGACACTAAATGACCAGCTCTCTATGCTAATAAAATGTACGCAGTACTAATGTCCACCCACGGTTGGGACATTGCTCTTGCATCCCAACATTCCACCCTTTAGTTAGTTAATTAACTAATCTGGCTGCTTCCCTCTCCCTATGAAAATCATCCTTGGGCACCCACATTGTACAAACATAACACATGCTCTCTCCACTCTGAGAATATTCCTCAGGTGTGCACGTTAGAAAACAACCCCCCCATCACCAGCGCAATCAAGCCAATGTTCTGTGTAATTTTCAGGATCAAGTGGAGGATATGAAAGTGTACCTGGGGGACCAATTGGATTCCCTAACCTTACCATACAATGCTCTATCTTGCCCTTCCATTTGTCTGTCTGTCTGTGCACATGTTTCAAGAGGGGAGTGGCCTCACATGTTTTATGGGTTAGGGACATCATAGTCATTCCTTTCGATATTGTCTTCATGCAGCATTTTAGGACCAGCTGGCAGGAGCACAATATGACAAGTAACAGGACAACAATGGGAACTAACACTTTTGTGGCTACGCCCAACCAGGAAGAAACTTAGGAAAACAGTGATTTCTTTCAATCCTCCTCCACCACCCCACCTTCCTTCTTCATTCTAGCACATAGATTGTGTAGGGCCCCAATGGCATGTGTCAGGGACCCATTGCCTGAATCATGGGGTGGAATCTAAGTGCAACAAGAACTCCCTATGTTTGTGCAGTCTCCCTCGTCCATGGCGGTGAGTAGGTCCAGGCTCAGTGGATGTTTCACTAAGCATTTTCTCCCCTCTGTCTTTTACTGTGACAAAGTGTACGTCACGTATACTGGATGACGCCTTTAATCTCACAATAAGTTTACACGGATATTACAAAGACTTTCTTACGAATCAAAGTGGTGCCCACTCCTTCACCTTTATTCTGTTCACCCAATTGCTACACATTACTGGGGTGGAGGCACACATTAAAATATGTCATTCGAAGATATCTCCAACTACACAAACATGCAGAAACACTTCGATATTCTTCTGAAGAAGCAGAAGCCATTCTGAACGTTATAACGGATACAGGTTTAAATATACATCCTTCTGATCCAACTAAGAGGAATAAACAACTAGAGTACCTGATTCGAAAAGAAATCAACAAAAAATAATTGCACACAGTCACGCTAAATATCATCGGGCACAGAGAATATCTAGGGGACTACGTATAACGCTGTGCCCCACCCTATGTAAGGAGAACAAAGAGTTTGTAAGAAAATGGGTAACATTCTGAATAAGTGTTCTGTGGATTTGTTCCTCTTAACTATTCAAGAATTATCTAACAAACTCAAATTGATTACAGCTGAAATTGAAGACATCAAGACTGAATTAACACAAACACTGAGTAAAGAGGAAATCATTAAGACTCTTGAGGATATCAACAACAAGCTAGATAGCTACAAAGAACAACTTGAAATAAAAAAGTGTGCAAGTTTAAACGCGACACATGTGATTACCACAACGATGAAGTCTATACGTGGATGAACAAATACAACAACCCGAGCCGACCCCCACGTAGAAACTCTAGTGACCATTCCAGTTCCGTTTCGGACCCACAGACAGGCAGACCAACAACAGATAGACCCTCACAACAGCCAAACCCAGAAAGCAGTAACACCAAGGACACTAATAAAGGCAGACAACCAGATGCTAGGCAGACAACTCCACCAAGTCTGCAACCTTTTTAGGACCAGGTGGCAACCGAAGAAAAGAACCAGGAGAGCGAGAAGAAAGACCAGAAACATCAAGCTTTCAGAGCCGGTATCTGAGCAGAAGAAGTTAGTTGTTAACCTCTGAGCTAGAAGTTTAAATGCGGTGGAAACACGCATCCTGCAGAAAGGATTGAACTTCGAACCTACTTATGATATTCAAGTTCATACATAAGTTGAAACTTAAATGCTATTTCTCTAACATTGCTGCTGACACAGCACAATCAGATACAGGGTTTTTAGAATTACGACCAAAAAGTAATTTTGTACATCCATTCCCACATGGTAGATGTCTTTCATGAGACTCTATTGAAAGATCTAAAAAAGATATCTTACAAGATTCCAAGATACAGAAATTTGAACAAAAGCAAAATTACCATCATCAGGAACCTGTGAGAGGATGAAAGTGTCCTAATCCGCCCTGCAGATAAAGGTGGCGCTCTAGTGATTATGAACACCACAGATTACTGGGAAGAATGTAATAGGCAACTGAGCGACACAAGAATATACAAAATTTTGCCTGAGGACCCTACAAAAGACATTACAAAAACATTGAAATCTTGCTAGCAATGGCAGAAGACAATGATTGGATCAGCGACAAAACAAGGATGTTCATGACTACCAATTACCCTAAAGTACCACACTTTTATTTGTTACCCAAAATTCACACAGCTTTACACAAACCGCCTGGACGACCGATCGTTGCAGCAACCAATCAGATTCTACAACCTATGGGCATATACATTGATAACATTTTGCAACCAATCATTCAAAAATGTCCATCGTACATCAAAGATACTACACATGTCTTGAACAGACTGCACGCCATCGAAATAAACCACAACAATATCTTGGTAACCATAGAGGTATGTAGTCTATACACTTCATTACCACATGACCTGGGTCAAAAAGCTGTAGAGTGCATACTGCTTAAAGAGGATGAAGTTGGATCCTCAAAGGAATGGATCATGATCATGTTGGAGTTCCTCTCACAAAATGCCTATTTTGAATTTGAAGTTACATTTATCTACAAACCAGTGTGACATCAATGGGAGCTACCACAGCCCCTGCCCATGCCAATGCCTTTATGCTAAAATTTGAGGAAGATCACATATAACACCACCCGGCTTGGCACAAATACATACGACATTGGGGGAGATATATCAATGATATATTTCTCATATGGAACGACACTGCTGAAACACTTGCCACCTTTCTGATATATTTGAACATGATAGATGCCAGGATACAATTTACATCAGAAATCGGCAATCCATGGATACACCTCCTAGATGTACAGATCTTACCCAAGGCACCAGGATTTGAAACCAACATTTATCACAAACCTATGGACAGGAATAACCTTCTTCACAGAATGAGTTTTCATTCACCATCAACACTCAAATGTCTTCCCTACAGCCAACTTTTAAGGGTGAAACGTATTGTCAACACTACAAGGGAATGGGAAGTTGAATCAGAAAAAAATATTACCAACTTCCAAGCGAGAGGATATCATTAAGTGAACTGGCAGAAGCCAAAACCAAAGTTAATCATAAAGATCGAGAAACTCTTCTAATACCCAGAACCCAAAACATGGACGTTGAGGGCCGACTTCTTTTTGTAAGCAAGTATAGCATCCAGTTCACTAAAATAAAAAGATCAATATTGAAACATTGGCCATTTCTTAACTGTGATAGCAAACTACAAAACCTTTTTTCCACGAAACCCATTTTTGTATTCAAAAGGAGCCACAATTTGAAGGACATCCTCGTCAAAACGCAACCTAACAGAAGTAGGACATAGAAAACCGGTCATCCTGGCACCTTCCTGTGCTTAGCATGTAACAGCTGCAATAATGTGATCAAAGGAGATATCATCACCCACTCCAGAATGGGAGAAAAAGTGAAATTCCGAGACTATGCTACTTGCGAGACCCAGAATGTGATATATGTGATCAAATGCCCATGTGGATTGACATACGTTGGACAAACCAGCCATAAAGCACGCTTAAGGTGGAACGAACACAAGTCGAACATCAGAACAAACAACCAACTGTCACCCTTAGCAAGACACTTCAATCAGCATCAACATCAACTAACCCAAATTAGATTCCAGATACTGGAAGTGATTGATACAAAAAATCTTAGAATGAGCTTAACCAAAAGACTTGAGCAAAGAGAGGCATTCTTCATCGACAGACTGGACACAGTGTTTCCAGCTGTCCTCAACGAAGGACTAGATTTACACTGTTACTTATGACCACCTCCATTGGTCTGCATTTACACATATAGAACTATTGGTAAGTGCTTTGTATCCCACAACTTCACTAATAATGTGGTAATGGCCATAACGGTACAGACTTTCTGACATAATTGCCAGCTAAGGAAGTTTCCAAGAAAGAGAAAACATGGGTGGGAAGGACAGAATTCACAGCTGAAGTATTTATAATACTAAGAATCTTCCACAGAGCAGCGAGGCAACAGTTTCACGATTCTCGTTCACATGCCAGACACCCTAGGCTTGGGAGAACATCATGACAGAAGCTGTGTCATTATAACATCTGTTTTACTATGCATTGTGGTTAAGTATATCCATAAATAAGGCACAACAGGAACATTTTTCTTTCACACATATTGTGCAGCAAGAGCAAGTAAGACTGTGGAACCATTAAGAAAATATGTATATGTCCAAATTATTTATTATTATTGCTAAAGATCAAAGATGGAATAAGGTATTGTGTTATTCCACTTGTTACTGTTCCATAGTCCGTATTTACGTGCTCTTGTCGCACCTCCCAACATCAAGCATAAGAATCCTCATTGTGACTATACAGTAATAATGCACTAGAAATTGACACATCGACACAAATAATTATTACATATCTTCATGTCAGAAACTGGCATGATATGCTTCATTTAAATGCTTAACACAATAGCTAGTACTTACACGATGATCTTGTGTGATTAGAGACAATACCAACAAATCCCTAGATGAGCGTCACATGCAGTGTGAGCACACTGATGACACCGCGTTCTCACGTGATGATGTAGACAATAATAACCTCACTGGTGGGCCCGGCATCCCTGCTCCTATGGCAATGCCAGGGTTCGACCGCACAGAGACGTGCCAGGTCCCCCAGCGAGGGATGCTAGTACTGTGATGGAACCATCTCGCAACCAGTAAGTGCTTAGACACTCTTTACATCCTTTTGAGTATGCCCAGGCGTTTGCAGCATCATTGTAATCAGCGTGTGCATTTTCCCGCAAGGTTCCATGATTTTTCTACATTGCACACACCATCACTAGTATACCCTTCAGCCCATCAAGCACCCACTGCTGTGCATCAAGTTAAGCCAATTAATGATTACCTTGTAATAGTAAAGGCATCATTTTTCTGTATGTATGAATGGATGTAATACCCTGTCCTGGTGCCTTAAGAACTCTTCTTGTACATTGTACCCGCAACAGGTAGACACGGATACATTTCTATATGGATCAATGGTTTGGTCCAAAAACCAATCAGTACAGGACGATTGGCGTATCGCAAAGGTAACCCCCATTTGACATTAGATAAGAGTTCAATATTTCGAAAACATACAACGTTATAGTTTACAACCAGAATGTATGTATGTTATCTCAAACATAGAATGAGGGTATGTTCTCTCTCACTAGGCAATGTGTACCGTTATATACTAGACTGTCCACTGTGACAACACATTAAAGAGTGAAGATCATTGCATTTACTTGATATGTTGTATTGAACAGGTATGTTCTATGCAGACAAGAATGTGTTTACAATTATGATTTATTTACTGTAAATGATTCTGTCATAAGATTCTGCCTCTACAAGTCTGTATTTATTATTTTCTTATAGAGCCCACCCTGAAAAGGACCTTGAGTCCAAAATGCATCAGCCAGGGCTTCTGTAAACTATGATTTGAGCAAATTAAATAGAAATATTTCTGACTACAGACGACTTAAGGATTTCCGCAGTTTATTTCTATAAACAAAGACTATCATGTCAAACATTTAATCTTTATTTGAAGTAGTTTTCACTGCATAATAGGCATCTCCAGGCTCAGTGAATGTTTCACTAAGCATGTTCTTCCCTAGGTCCAATATATAGTAATTCTGAAGGGTCATTAATCATTTGGCCCTCAACTCTTCTCTAATGGTTTTGAGGCCATGCACTGGGTCATTCGCGATCTGAATTAGTTCCCAGCGTGTGATCTGGAGCCATTAGGAATTTGCAGCAGTATGTTTGCCTGGAACGAGCAATGAGGTAAAAATGGTTCTGTCTTGCTGAACAAAAGATACGGCTCACGGATAGCCTTGAGCTTCTCGGTGGAGTCTTTCGAAAAATAATTTGAGGATTTATGGCAGCAGAGGCCCATTGATCGGCAGGCCCGGTGGCAGGTAGTAGGCACAGGTGTGACTGAGGGAGCACATGTATAACAGTGAGATGGGCATCTGGCACAATAAGGACAGTGGAATGTAAAGTTGTTAGGGATCAAACTCCTTTCCAAAAGGGTGGGAGCTGAACATATGCAGAACTCCCACAAGTCCAGAACATGTCTATAAGTGCTGTAGTTCTTCCATTGAGGTCTGGAATCTCAAGTGTCCTGTTACAGTTTATATAAGTGTCAACAGGCACGCTACCATTGCCCCTGAAACACAAGGAGAATTGTCTAAGTATCTGTATTTTATTGGGAGGTTCACATTGTAATATGCAACCTGTAACCAAGTTCTAAGCATTCTTGTTATTCTGTGCGCCCAGCTACCCAAGGGTTTTCAGGCGCCCTATAAATAAACAAACAAACAAACAACGTTGCTTTATCTAGGTCAGTTGCTTCACATATCGTCCCCACACATTTTAACATGTCTCATTGCATTTTAACATGTCTCATTGATGTGTGACACTACTTACTCCGAACACTCCACCAGTTCAACTGTTTTACAACTCATTAATTCCTTGCCCCACTGATTGTTGTGATAAACTGCACCTTCGAATAGTAAATAAGTTCTTATTCTGCACCACAACCGCTCCTGCCCATTATTATCAGCTCATTCACTGTTGTCTGCTTCCAATAAGGTTGCTCAAAAATAACCTGCACACCCTACTGTAGAGGAGCAGCTGCATGCCTCTGCAGGAAATCCCGCCCCCTACCTCCTGTTTGTTGGAAGCCTGAGATTGTGCCAGCTTGACACCAGCAGTTGTGACCATATTTGAAACAAGGTACCCTCTGACAAAACCGTATCAAATGTATTCCCGAAGAGATGACAATCGGAGGGAGGAATTCTCTGAAGGAATATGAAAACGAGAGAAAGAGGAGCTGGTGCCGTCACAAGAGATGAACGGAACAGCAGATAAAATGTTCATGCCATGGCCACAAGGGGATCGCTGACAAAAGTGGTATTGCAACACATGACCACATACTTGCATACGCTGCATACACAGGGAAGAAATTCGAGAAGAGATTAGCAATTCTAGAGCTCTGTAAAATGTACCAGGAAGAGAGGGAAGATCTGCCACCTGAGGAGTGGATGCGTAGTCAGAAAAAGGAGGAAGGTGTTGAGCCTCCAACTCCCCTTACCTCGCTTGAATGAAAAGGTGTTAGTACAGAAGAAATAGGGTTGTATCCTATAAAGGAGTTGAAAGCGGCGACGGGGTATAGTAATCCCATATATGAACCTCCCACGTATAGTAGTGATGATAGTCCAGAGGAGAGAAGAGAAAGGAAGAGATCCATAAAATCATACAAGACATAGAAGAAAAGAGGGAGCGATCGAATATATCGACAGAAATAGAAAGGGAAATTAAGAGATGGAAAGGAGAGAAGGATAAGGCTGACGAGGTAGCACTCATGCAGAACAAATGTATGGGAGGACAGCTATTACTTAAAATCAATGGGAAAAGCATTGAGGAAGTTAGTTAAAGAGAAAATAAGGGCGAACAAGAAAAAAGAGAGAGAACGAGAGAAGAGATTGAAAGAAGATGAGCAGAAAATGAAGAACAGGGAGCGATGAGAACAGATGTATCAAGAGGAGCAGGAGAGAAAAGAAGTACGGGCAAAAGAGCAAAGATAGAATGACAATACGCATTACTGTTTGCTCTGCATTGTGTTAAACTAGGGTGCTTTTTCTCCCCTCGCAGGATTCTCAAACTTAGGTGGCCCTGACCTACTACGCATTACTGTTTGCTCTGCATTGTGTTAAACTAGGGTGCTTTTTCTCCCCTCGCAGGATTCTCAAAGTTAGGTGGCCCTGACCTACTACGCATTACTGTTTGCTCTGCATTGTGTTAAACTAGGGTGCTTTTTCTCCCCTCGCAGGATTCTCAAACTTAGGTGGCCCTGACCTACTACGCATTACTGTTTGCTCTGCATTGTGGTAAACTAGTGCCCTCCACTCACTTCCTGTCTGCATACTCGTGGCGTCCGCTTCCCCTCCTACTCCATGGTGCTCTCTATCTCGCCTATCTACTCTAACTGCTTCTCCATTGACTATCCTGCTCTCCTCACTAAATCCGGTAGGAAAAAGTTTAAAAAGGACATCCTGGTCTCCAACCCAGGCCTCCCTATCGCTGACACCTACACGAGCGCCTGCTCCAAGGAAACTCTCACTGACATTCTCTTTTTCGTGCCTTCACCTGACCTATGGACCCCTCACATGGTCGCTGTGCTCTTTCCTTTCTCCACCTCTCCCATTAATGGTGGCACCCGTTGGGATGTCCTCTTGGCCCCTTTCCACTCCTCTAAAGCCATCATTAATGTCTATGCTAACGGGACCGTCTTGGTCCAAGGCCCTCAGGCCAACCTTCACCTCTTCGATAGACGCTTCCCATGCCTCATCAACTTCCTCTCCGCTCCCGCTGTCCCCCCTCCTCTGTCCTCGGCTACCTTGCCTCTCCCCTCCCTCCCTGCCCCTTCTCTTGCTCCCTCTTCAACTCCTTCTCTAACACCTCCGCAGGGCGTACCTCTGATCTGTACCCCTCCCCGGAAGTTTTTCAAGGGTGGCAACCTTCTCTACATTGCCACTCTAAATTCTCGCTCTGCCATCAAGCACTCCTCTGATATCTGTCGCCTTCTTGAGGAACTGGACCTCGACGTCCTCGGTCTCACTGAGACTTGGTTCACTGCCAGCTCTGCCACCAGCTTCGACACACTCCTACCTGACGGCTACAAGATCCTCTCCGTGCCCAGGCCCAACCGTTCAGGGGGTGGTGTTGCCCTTATCTTCCCTGAGTGGATTCCTGCCACTGTCACTCCTACGCAGACTTACTCCTCTTTTGAATGTCTTGTCTGCCGACTCTCTCTCTCTCCTAGCCATTCCCTTACCGTGGCTACTATCTATCGGCCACCTGGTCAAATTTCCTCCTTCCTCGCTGAGTGGGCTGACCTCTCCTCCTCACTCCTGTCCTCAACCACCCAACTCCTCTTTCTCGGTGACTTCAACATCCACCTCCATGCCTCCTGTCCCCCCACTGGTCTCTTTCGCGAACTCTGCAACTCTCTCTCACTCTCTATTCTCCCGTCTGGGCCTACTCACTCTGCAGGGCACACTCTTGATGCTCTGATCTCTTCTGACCTTCCCCTCTCCCTCGCTCTCTCCACTCCTCTCTCCTGGAGCGATCACTTTCTCCTATCCTCCCACCTCTCCCTCCCTACCCCACAGGCAAAGCCACCCTCTTCACTGCCACCCACCTTCTCGGTCATCCGGCCCATGAAGCGCGTGTCAGTTGAGGCTTTCGCTGCTACCTTCTCGCCCCCTCCTCCCCCCCCGGCTGACTCCCACCCTGACACAGCCCTCTCCATGCTCTATTCCTCCATATCTGATACTCTCGATATCCTTGCCCCCGTCATGAGAATCCGCCTGAAGCCCAAAGCCAAATGTAACTCCTGGTATGACTCGGATCTCGTCACCCTAAAACGCAAGTGCAGGGTGGCAGAGAGGAAATGGCGTGCTTCATGTTCATCCTCTGACAAACTGGCCTGCCGCCTGCTCCAAAGGCAATACCGGCTCTCCGTTCTCACCAAGAAGAGAGCCCTTATCCAAGCCTGCATCTCTGAGGCATCTAACAACTCGGCCGAACTCTTTAAAATCTGCAAGGAGCTGGCCAACCCTACTGCAGTCTCTACCTCTCCTGTCCCCTCCCAGGCCCTCTGCACTGCACTGGCCTCGCACTTCATCTCAAAAACTCAGGACATCCTGTCCTCGCTCTCCTCCGCTCTCCTCCCTCCCTCTCTTCCCGGCTCTTCCTCTTGCTCTCTTGCAGCCGCCCCTCCGCCCTCCTTCTCTGCTTTTCCACCTTTTTCTGCTGATGAGGTTTCCAGACAAGTCCGATCTATGAAAGCCTCGTCTAAACAGGTTCACCCCTGTTCCTCCAAAACCATCAAGGACCACATCGACTCCCTGGCTCCTGCCCTGGCTGACTTTTGCAACCACTCATTCGCCTCTGGAGTCTTCCCATCCCCCCTCAAGCACTCCCTTGTGCACCCCCTCCTCAAGAAACCCTCTTCCGACCCCTCCTGCCCGGCCAACTATCGCCCAATCTCCATTACTCCCTTCCTGGGCAAACTCCTGGAGAAACTGGCCATCTCCCAGCTTAACCTCCATGCTGAATCTGTTGGTAATCTTCATGACCATCAATCCGGCTTCAGAGCAGCCAGAAGCACGGAAACTGCTCTCCTGAACATCCGTGAGGACCTGCTCCTTAACCTCGATTCCAACACTCCCTGTGTTCTCATTCTGCTCGATCTCTCCTCTGCCTTTGACACTGTCAACCATGCCATCCTGCTCAACCGTCTCCGTGATAACCTGGGTATCACTGGTCAGGCTCTGGCATGGCTGACCTCTTTCCTTTCCGGTCGACCCTCCCAGGTCCAAATGGGCTCCTTCCTCTCTGACATCTTTTTCTCCACCTGTGGTGTCCCCCAGGGATCCAACCTCTCTCCCTGGCTTTTCAACCAGTATCTGGCACTCCTTGCCCACCGCATCGCCGCTCTCTGCCCCCACTTCCAGTGCTATGCGGACGATACCCAGCTCATTTTCAGGCTACCCTCGGCCTCCTCCTCTCCTTCCCTCATCTCCGACTGTCTGTCTGCTATCCAGGAATGGTGTGCTGCCAATGACCTCTGCCTTAACGCCAGTAAGACTGAGATTCTACTCATCGGCACACCCACTCCCTCCTTCCCTGCAGCTCTCTGGCCGGCCTCCCTTGGCCCCCTTCCCGCCCCTACCTGCAAGGCTAAAAACCTCGGGGTCATCTTCGACTCCACATTCTCCTTCTCTCCTCATATATCTGACGTCTCTAAGAAGTCACACTACCAGCTGCACCTCCTCAGAGGTATTCTTCCCTTCCTCTCCTTCCCCCAGAAGCTCACTGTCTCCCGAGCCCTGGTTCTCTCAAGGCTGGACTACTGTAACAGCCTCTATCTTAATCTGCCTGCCTCCACTCTCCGCCCTCTGCAACTTATCCAGAACAGAACTGCGAGACTTGTCCTTGGCCTCAAGCCCAGGGACCGTATCTCTCCAGGACTGAAATCTCTTCACTGGCTCCCAGTGGCTGCGAGGATTAAGTTCAAAACCCTCTGCATTGTCCACAAGGCCTTCTGGGGCCTGGGGCCTAAATACCTTCAACTCTCTCTTCCTAAATATCTTCCTTCACGAGCCCTTCGCTCATCCGTCTCCAACTCCCTCATGGTCAGCCGCTTCTCGAAGCAACGAGCTGGGGGTAGATCTCTCTCCGCAGCAGGGGCCTCCCTCTGGAACAGCCTTCCTGCCTCCCTGAAACTTGAGGAGAACCATCTCCGGTTCCGGAAGTACCTCAAAACCTTCCTCTTCGCTTCTGCCTTCTCTCTCCCTCTCCCCTGCTAAACCTGCTTAACTCCCCACTGAATTCTGCACTAAACCTGCATCTGGGCCACTCTCAGCGACCTCGGTCCAGTGCCCAGCCACTCTCCACTTGCACTGCCTCCCTGGCTCCCCCTGCACTGTGGGACTGTCACTGTATCCCTACAGCCCCCCTTCCCAGCACTTCTCAGCACTTGCTCTGCACTTACCTCGCACTTGCCACCAGCTGGCCCTTTTTATTTATTATTTATTATTTTATTACGCTACTTACCTTGTACTGCACTTCCCCCCCACCTCCTCCCCCTGCACTTTCTCCTTTTCCCCTTACCTCTGCACTTGCGCGATCTGAATGACACCTGGCCTAGTAGGATCGTTTGTCTGTCTTCCCCTTGTTTCCCTCCCTCCCTGCCTCGTCGCGCCTTGAAACACTTGTGTATAGGCGCGTTACAAATACCATATCATATCATATCATAATAGACAGAGAGCGATAGAAGGAAGGGATAGAAGAGAAAGGAAGAGAGAAGAGGAGGAAGCACAAAGACTAAGAGACAAAAGAAGAGAGAAGAAGAAAGAAGGGAAGGAGTAAGGAGAAGAACAAAGGCAACAGGAAGAAAGAATTATAAGAGAGGTGAGAAAGCGAAGAGAATCAGATGAAGAAATATAACGAAGGAGAAGACATCGTGGTCTTCATACCAGTCTCATTCATAAGGAACCAGTAGGGCCAATCCCAGCAATATGATGGGATAGAACAGAAGAGTTCCTTCTGATAAAGGAAGCAATGTCAAGGGCATCTAGAGTAGTATTGGAAGAAGACCTCTGACCTAGACAAAGGTGAAGGGGATGATAGTCACACTAGTTGGGGACAAAACATGTCATATGAGGAAAGAGAGTCCATCCTCAAGGTAGGAGGAGGGGGCGCGTGTGTCCCCCAAAGGAAGCCTTCAATTAGATGAAGAGGTAAGATGGTCCAATCTGGAACAACCTAAGGATAGGACGCCAGATCCCATAGCATATCCAGAGCATCCCCGAGGACGAGTGTATAGTGAGAAGGGAGAATCGCTGACATATGTGAGCAGATTAAGGTCACTACCGGCAAGGAGGCGGACAGGGACGATCGTCCCTGCTATGGATAGACTAAAGATGGGAACCGACTGCGGGTTGGGGGTTATGCAGTTTCCCTTATTGGAAAAAGTGGGAGCAAGACCACAGTATATTCCATGGCCGTAGATGGATAAGGATAATTTAAGGTGTAAGCTCCAGAGTTTGACTTTGGGCGCTGGGAAATGGATATACGAATTAGAAAAATGACAGGAGGAAACACGCTGACCATAGAGGACATAAATGGTCTCCTGGCCGCTATTCTTGGGGAGAGAGCTGATGACATATGAAGGAGAGCAGGGTATTCAAGTGTGACAGCACAAAACACAACGCATGACGGAGAGCCGTTTAATAATTGTAGAGTAGATGTGTGGTGAGCTCTCAGGGTACAGTATCCTGACACATCAGATATGGGTGAAATTATGACACGTAAGATGAAGGAAGATAAAGACCCTATTGCTTACATTCAGGACATTCAGGAGGAATGGCAACTTAAAACTCACAAGCTGTGGGAAAAAACAGTGGCATTATTTTACCACATTTTATGTCAGGGGTTGTCTGAGCTAGTACAGAGGCAGAGGAACAAACAATTGGGAATGGAAGCAAAGTTGTGAGCTGAGATACAGCTGACGATAGTGCATCACTGTCAGTTGTTGCAAGAGAAAAATAGGAAGAAAGATGAGACTAGAAAAATTGAGGAAGCCAAGTTAGTTCAGAAAAAATTGGCCAAATTTACCATAGAAGGGGAGGTATTGACAAGTGGAGAAGGATTGGGAATACAGGAAGCAGTGGGTACATCACAGGCGAATAATCAGCACTCGATGGACCAATGTGGATACGGGTTTGTGCCACGAGGCAGAGGTATGGTCTATAGAGGAAGAAGAGGCTTCCAAAATAATCAAGATGGGTTTTAGAATGCACAAAATGAGAATCAGAGTACCCAGGGGGGAATTGAACCAAGGGGGACTTGTCAGACGGGCATCCCCAGTATGTTGGAACTGTTGGGATGGCAGGGCACATTACAGGCGTATTTGGGGGCCAAGGGAATGAGCCTGTACCCACAATATGACAGCTCACAGGGTGACTTGATGTGTTCAGTGCTATCTGTGACACCAGACCCCCAAGTGGAACCAAGGGTCGATGTGACCATAGGAGGCAAATCTTTTTCTTTTCTAGTAGACACTGGAGCTACTCGTATACGTATACGGGAGGGAAAATATCTGGTGTCGAGTTCCTTTTACTAATGAATTACCAGTCTCCATAGGAGAATGTGACATGTCACTTCCTTTGTTATATTCACGACATACACTGCTTAACATTTTGGAAAGAGATTTGATGACAAAACTTAACATGACGATTTCATTCACTGATCAAGAAAGAGTGTATTCCACACCAGGAATACACTATTTAAACATGAGCAAATTTATACTGGCATTCACAGGGCAAGTGGCTCTGCGAGGCGTTCCAGTAGATCCAGAGTTTTTTCTATATTGAGTGAGCATTCTATTGACATGATGACTACCTGGCTTAGTGGGAATAATTGTGAGGATACCTGACGATTTTCTTTTAGACCATGAATACCTATGGACAAAGAGGGGGGACAGACTATCCCTATAGAATTAGAAGCAGCCATCGTACGAAGGGAAATGGAAATGTTTGAAGGAATGGACGATGAGAGTAGACCATGGAGACAGTAAAAGCTCTTGAGGAAGGGTACAGATTGACTGACATAACTGATGACAACATGTTTAGGGAAGACCGAACAGAAGATGAAGTGGTGTTCTTTATGGACATCACATATTGGATAAGAATAGAGAAAAGGGAAGTCCTGCAGCGAATGGCGATAATGCGGTAACGTCCAGCATATTTTCAGGAAGACTTGGGGAAGGTGCCAAGTGTCCTTTGGACCACAGGCCCTTATGATATAGGTTTTTTAAAGGGAATAGGGGAAGTTAAAATAAAGCTGAAACCAGGAGCGATTTTACCTCGCGCAAGACAGTACCCCATGTCTCGAGAGGCTGATGAGGGAATATTTTCTCTGCACTTATGAAACAAGGAATTCTGGTGCCATCGGAATCATCGTGTAACACTGCAGTGTATCTGATCAAAAAATCTAAAGGGGGGTCATGGAGATTTATACAAGATATGAGACATGAGACCGATTAACCAGATTGTAGATGTAGAATTTCCTTTAGTTCCTAATCCGGCGACGATACTGTGCAGTATCCCAGTGGAAGCTCGATATTTCACGGTGATCGATTTGTTTTTCTCAATCCCGTTGCACAAGACTCACAAGACTTGACTTCCTTTACGTTTCGCCAAACTTGACTGAAACATACTCGTTTGGCCCAGGGGTACTCTGAGTCCCCATCAATCTTTAACAGAGTCCTACAGATGGATTTAGGCAATATTGATCTTAAGAGTGCAGTGATACAGTACGTGGATTACATTTTAATTTGTAGCCCGACGGAAGATGAGTGCAGACAAGATTCTATTCAGTTGATGACTATACTAGCAGACAAGGGATACAAGGTAAACAAGGAGAAGTTACAATACTGCCAAGAACAGGTATTACACATAGGGCAGTTGATTTTGCATGAAGGAAAGAAGGTGACACCTGAAAGAGCACAGGTGATTAATAAAACCTCAAAGCCAAATACAGTGAAAAAGATGCAACAGTTTCTGGGGTTATGCAACTAGGTTAGAGCCTGGGTGTTTGATTACAGTTCGTACACAAGACCACTTTTGCAAGCTTTAAAGAAAGCACAAGTGGATAAAGGAAAAGTATAATGGACTGAGGAGATGGAGGAAGGGTTTGAGGAACTGAAAAAAGCAATTTGTACAGCCCCTGTTTTGGGAATTCCCAATTATGCTGAGTAATTGTATTTGTTTTTGCACACAAATGGGACAGTCATGATAGAAGTGCTTACGCAGAGAACTACAAGCCTTTAGCATATTACAGTGGGATTTTAGACCCAATAATGAGAGCCGCCGTGTTCACAATTGAGAAGTCTACAAGTATTGTCATGGTCTGTTCTATGACTCTCTTCGTGGAGCATGCTCTATTTGCCATTTTAGAGAAACTCAAAGGTACATTGACATCCCAAAGAGCTTCAGTTTATGAGGTAATTATTTTGAATCCAACTATTGAAACTGTAAAATGTAAAATAGTGAATCGTGTCATGTTTATATCTGACCAGTGAAAGAAGGTGATCATGTGTGTGACTGTGCTAATTATGTAGAATTTTATGATGATATACCCCATGTGAAGGAAAATGCTTTGGCAGGAGGGGACATTCTCTTTATTGATGGTTCTTCGAAAATTGATCGGACTAGTGGGGAAAGGCATTCAGGCGCAGCAGTAGTGAGGCACAAATTAAATGGAGAAATTGAAGTTGTAGCAAGTGCAAGACTACATCTCACTTTTCAGCGCATGCAGCAGAATTTGTAGCGCTTATTGTTGCACTCGAGAAACATGAAGGGCAGGAAGTGACGGTGTACAGTGACTCCACCTATGTGACATCAACCGTATACGCAGGATTAGCACTTTGGAAAAGGAGGGGCTACCCCCGTGCCGATGGTACTCCAGTGCAACACGCATCCTTATTGCACAGGCTTATTAAGGCACTACAACTCCCAGTGGCCATAGCAGTCGTTAAATGCACAGCTCACACTAAGCAAACAGATTTTATCTCTTGCGGGAACGAAGCCGCAGATGAAGAAGCCAGAAGGGTTGCATATTCTCCAGATATTTTGAGTTTTGATACTGAGAACATTAAAGTGAAATTTGTTACAACCATGTTGATGCAAGAAGGGTTTAATAAATTGGCAATAACCCAATTAATGGAGATTCAAGGGAGTGCACCGAAGGAAGAGCAGGAATTATGGAAACCAAAGGGGTGTTCTTTATCCCCCACCTAAGCATTATGGTGACAAGATAGCACTGGAAAGCCGGTGATGCCAGTAGTATTATTAAAGGTTGCGCTTGAACAGCTGCATTACCCCAATCATGTAACTAGGAAGAGTCTTGCTGTTACGATTGCAGAAGACTGGTTTATTCCAAATGTATTGGAACACGTTGCACCATTTATGGTCAACTGCATCGTGTGGCAAATGTTTACTGCTGGGCATACACTGAGAACAATTGGAAGGGTAATACCTCAACCGAATGCTCAGTTGCAGCATTTACATATTAACCATGTCGCTATACTGCAAGTATGTAATGGATGTAGGTATCTATTAGTGGTGGTGTGTCCCTTTTCTAAGTGGATCGAGGCAGGTCCGTGTACACACCCTGATGCCACTTACACAGTGAAGTTTTTAGTGCACAAAGTCTTTCCGAGAGGGTGTGTGGGAAGTGCTGAGATCCGACAATGGGACACATTTTGTTAATTACCTATTTGGGCAACTAGGGCTTCTATTGAACATTAAATACAAATGTTCTTCTGCTTATTACCTGCAAGCGAATGGGATATGTGAGAGACTCAATGGCCTCCTTAAAGAAAGGATTGCCAAGATTAAGTTGACTTTGAAGGAGGGATGGCTATAATGCTTACCCTTAGCTTTATATGCCCTTCGGAATCAGCCTGGATCAGACCATCACCTCACCCCTCATGAGTTTGTGACAGAGCGGCAAATGAGAACGCCTCTTACACCTCCATCTAGGAGTAGCAGTGATGCCCAGAGTGTAGCTAAAATGTTTAGAGGTGAATTGCAGGACTATTTCACATGTATGACCTCTAGCATCTCTCTCATTTCAGATCAACTCAAGCGCAATGGGGGTCGGTCTCAGAACAAAGATGAAGACAATTTAACAACCAGCCCAACTGACCTTTTATCGGCACCCAAGTTGTATGTTGGTGATTTAGTGCTCATTAAGAACTTTACGAGAGAGTAGCATGAGCCAAGTTTTAATGGCCCCTTTTGCTCTTGTCAGAAGAGGCGTTAATATTCACACTTTTTTACAGGATCCTAAAAATGGCCCTGTGATTAGAAGGCTTCTCATTGCTATAATTGAACAAATGCTATGCTTACAAGTGTAAAAATAATTTGATAATTGTAGAATAAATTAGAAATATAGAAGCTAGTATGGTACTGCAGAATGGACAAGTGCAACAAGTACCAGGATGTCACAAAAGAAGGTTGCCTGTGTCTTGGTGCATACTATATGCCTGCACAATACACTCTTTATCTTTCTATTTCTACTCTTTCACAGTCTCTATCATACTCGTACTTGCACTGAGGCAGAGGCCCTTATAGTTCCCCCCACTATGAGAGCTGCTTTTGATTTGCTTATTTCTACTAAGATAGAGGTCCCTACGGTTCTCTGTACTGTGAAAACTGCTTTTGATTAGCTTCATGAGTATTATACAACCTTTACATTTGGGAGACATAAGAGAAATGCAGAGGAAGATAATGAGGGGATACCTATCTAGACAATGCAGCATACTTAGGTAATAAGATGTGGTATCAGCACATGAGAAAGGTGGGAGAGAGAACATCTAAGGAGAGTTGTTTCGTTTGCGCTCTCATACCCTATGCCTTGAATACAGTACGAACGTTCATCTCTAGAGAAGTTGCAGAACACAATGGCAAATGCCTTGTTCATCTTGCAGCATGTATGACCAGAGGACAATTTCAGGGAAGTTGGGCCACTTTGCAATGGAGGTCAAAATGGTCATTTCCGTTTCAGGATGATTATATCAAGACTTCACAGATGGAAAAGCAACCTGGATGGGAGAGCAAGATGTGTGTGTACCCTGCAGAAGAAGGGAAGAGGTGGTCATGAAATACATGAAGAGAATGGAATGCCCTGATATAACAAAAATAGCTGGATCGCCTGAATGTTGGGAACAAACTCAGGTCTTAATCTATGGACAAGTGAAGTCCAAGAAGGGATGGGAAGCAGGACTGATGTCCTCTGCAGCCCATCTTCTGAAGTCAGAATATGTGCAAGAGGTACAGCGAGTACACAATGGGTGTTTGAAGTCATGGGCTTAGCATGCCAAACTACTGACATAGGTAGAAGATGAATCAGGTCTCATGGTTGTGATCCCACTGGCAAATGCAACATTGAGCTTCCGGAGACATGGAAAGAATCATGTGGAAGATAACATAGGCTGCAAAACTACAGCTGACGTTTCCAGAAAGAGAGCATGGACATCCGTCCTGATAGATCGATATTGGGCTTCTTGGCCTCATCCATGTTCCAGCATTACTGATTGCTCAGTGCGACCTGAATATTGGAGAATTTCCAAAAGTAGAAGCCCATTTAAGAATTCAACCAAGAGAGGAAATTAGTTCTCAGCCAAATCAATAGAAGCATATGACTCTATTCCTTAGGAACACAGGTTGTTCAGCAAGACTGCTTCAACATTTACGACTATCTTTATGCCTGGGATCCAGACACTGGCCGATGCTAAATGGTTGCAAATTACCAGAGGAGAGCTCCTGCAGACGATCAACACTACCATAAAGGGATTCAATGCTATCAAAGAAGAGCTGAGGGCCATACGATTGATGATCCTACAGAACAGATATGTCCTTGACATTATCACAGCGATGGGAGGAGGAGTTTGCACCAAAATTGGGCCCTCATGTTTCACGTTCATACCTTCTCATGATGGCAAGAATGGGACCTTGACAGAGGCCATAACGCTGTGAACGAACCTACATAACCAGATGAAAGACGATACAGAGGACATTATAAACAACAGTTGTTTTGCATCCATATTCTCATGGATTCCACAGTGGAAGGCACATATCTTCCAGTTTCTTGGAGCAGTATTAGTGATGGTGATGTTTGGATTCTGTGTGATCAAGATAATAATTGCCCAATGTAAGAAGACAGCAAAGAAGACAGTAGGAAAGAAGATCATGTTCGATGTTTAATCAGGGTTTGGACCCAAGGAATTGACAAATGAAGATGTGTAAGAAAATACATAGAGGCCAGCATCGTAGCACATGAAGGGTATGAAGTTCCTGTATCCGAAGAATCACAAGAAGTACGTGGGATGATTGGTCTACTGTAATCCAAATGGACAGTGCAGTTACATGACCTGGAGTGTGGATGAACATATCAAATCAGCTGGCACCCTGAGAGGGGTAAGGAAGATCTGGACTCCAAAGAAGCACGTCTTCAAGAGAAAGTATCAAGATGTGGAAACAATTGAAGAGGTGGTTGAAGATTCGACCAGAGGGGGAAATGTAGAGGAGCAGCTGCACACCTCTGCAACAAATCCCGCCCCCTACCTCCTGTATGTTGGAAGCCTGAGATTGTGCCATGCTGACACCAGCAGTTGTGACCCTGCCACAGTGAATATTCAAAAGCGGGTACCCTCTGAGAAAACCTTATCAAATGTATTCCCAAAGAGATGACAATCTGAGGGAGAAACTCCCTGAAAGAATATGAAAAACGAGAGAAAGAGGATCTGGTGACGTCACAAGAGACGAACGTGACACACTGAGGATACTGGCTGAAGAGGATGCATGAACTGATAACGAAATTAAAAATCAAGTAAACTTTCATATGCGAAAGGAAGATTACACATGTGTGACGCACTGCAGAAAATGCAAGCTTTTCAATAACTGCACAGATGCTGCAACAAATAGACTAAGTGATCTTAGAAACTGGCTACACGTAGTGAATAGACTGAATGCAGAGCCGCCATTGTGTAGAAACTGGACATCGGTGTCACGAAAACTGGTAAGCCAGGCCGCATGGAGAGGAAAAGGCTGAGAACTGTGTTGCAGCAAGAATTAGCTGAGATCGTGGAGACGAATCGTGAGGCTGTTTGGCCTGGTGTCAATGTTAAAGCAGCCAAGGCCAGTTATCTATTTTTGAAGGCGGTGAACATGAGTAGCTGAATCATCCCTTGTTAAGGTGCAAAGAATAACACCAAGCGTACCAAGTTTTATTCATTTAAGCCATTTAAATGCTGCAAAATTGACCAAATTGTGGTCTCCTGTCACGTGAACCAAGGGTGGAAATAGAGTTGAGCTTGGAGTTCTATAACAGTGATAGTGTGTACCCACACTCCCTTATATTCCAAGAGACAAGACTACACTGCAAGGCCAAGTTCAAAGACAATCTTCATGGCAGAAGGCATGGGTGATGAGAGATGTTGGGCTAATTGGGTGGGGAGGTAAAGTCAAATCCACCACCTGGCACCCGGGTCTGAGCTCATGTGCTGCTAAGGGAACTAAATGTTCCAGACATGGCACAAGCATTCCAACCAATCGTAGAGGGCTGTATAATGAAGGGCCTTATGGTTGAGAGCCAATGATATACTGTGTACTCAATAGTGTTGAAGATGACATGTTTTAGAGGTAGGCATAAGTTGTCCACCTGACAGTAGATATCCTATCACAGTCCCACACCTTATAGAAAGTATACTTAGATGTTCCCCTTGAGCCTATCACAACTCCTCATAGGTTTTTCTTATTTTCCACATAGTATGAGGTCATGTATGATGCATTTTTAGTATATAAAAGTGTTTTTTTTAAATGAAGGTTTATAGTCATTCCATCGACAGTCAAAGCATCTAATGCCAAACCATCTAAAAAAAAGCATCTAAAAAAAGCATCTAATGCATTTTATTTAAAAACATTTTTTAATGGGTAGGTCTCCCATCCCCTCTTTTTTAACCTTTAAAACCCATTTTTATTCAACTAAACCCTTTACCATCTAAAAAATACATTAGATGGTATGGCTGTCGCTGCTTTGGTTGTCGATGCAATGACTAGATACTGAAATGAACTGAGAACTCGAGCGAACGTCCGTTGAGTCTGTTGTAACTCCCTGTTTTAGACAATTGATAATAAAACAGAAAACTTTTCCATCTTCCTGAGTTGGTTTGATTATTTGGTGTCGGAGTTATTCTGCATCCCCATCCATTCCATGCACGTTACCCAGGGGTCTCTAAGCTCACTACATAGGGCCAGGTGCACTAAACATTGTGATAGTAAAGGTAGCATTTCATGGGCAACAAACACACTCAGTGTGCCAGTTGCATGTGATATCAGGGAGCATATGTAACAGGAATTGTTTGACTTCCCTCTTTCCCCATTCCTCATGTGATTGTACCACAAGTTATCTGACTCAGGGCGATGCACATCTGTAACACTCTGTAGAAGAGCCTCGCCATCTACAGCGTCCAGTCTGCTTCTAATTGTAGATACACTTTATTTGCAAACACATTTGCTACTAAAATTTCATTATAACACCCCTTTTAAACCGCCAACCCAATAAACGTTAACATACAAAAGGAAAGAAAAAGAGAGAGAGAGAGGGAGACAGAGAGAGAGAGAGAGAGAGAGAGAGAGAGAGAGAGAGAGACAACCAATGCACAACATAATACTACTAATACGATCCGCTGTTCCTGGAGAAGAGTTAGTGTTGGCTTGTCCAAAGGGATGCACTGATTTTAAAAATGTCAATAACATATTAAGGAAACTCCTCTTTATGCCATCCCCTTTCTGTGCCCTGCTCCTGGGGAGGGGTGTTGGAACTGGTGTCCTTTCGAACGTATGTGAGGTGGATCCAGGTCTTGTGTTCTTAAACCTTCACACGGTAGGTGTGGCATAGACAACCTTGTACGGTCCTTGAAAATGTCTTTTGTTCCACTTTCTGACAAATGTCCTGATAAACACCTGATCACCTGTGAAGAGCTGTGGTTGCTGCAGAGATACTGGGTCATCAAACTGAGATGTAGCCGGCTGTCGTGGATGTGGTCCAAGTTGTTAGGATATAACTTTAACACATTTGGTTAGGTACCTAAGACATCCCTGAAACTCATCCCCTAATACTTCAGCTATTTTGTGAGCATCAGAGGCTGTGCATGCGGGTGGGAGTGGTGTGTGCAGCCTCCTGCCCATTGTGATCTTATGAGGGGTTAAATGGTGATCCTTTTTCTGGCTGATTCCTAGATCTAAACAAAGCAATGGGAAGGCAATAGAGACATGGGGGGTCATTACAAACCTGGTGGTAGGGGGTTAACGGGGCCGGTAGAGCTGCCGGCCCGTTAACCCCCTACCGCCGCATTACGAGGTCTGCTCGTGGGACCCGCTAAGGACGCCTGGTTAAACCAGGCGTCCTTAGCGGGTCCCGCGAGCGGTCCAGCATGCTAACAACGGGCCCGTCATTAACCGGCACGTTGTTAGCATGCTCCCATTCCCATTGAGCCCTATGGGGGCTCGAATGGGAATGGGGATGCACAGGGTCTGGGTTTCCTGAATGGGGAAATACCAGGGCCTCCAAGGTCGGAATAGCCCGGTATTTCCCCATTCAGGGAACCCGGACCCCGTACCTGGAATGGGGGAAGCCATGCCGCAAATAGCGGCATGGCTACCTCCAATGTTGTAATGACCCCCCATGGTTTACTTAAAGAATGACAGTGTTTGGCCAAACGTTGTTTGAGCAGGCCGTTAAGGCACTCCTCAATTCCATTGGCTGTTCAGGTTGCAAAAAAATGATCAACGTGTTCCTGCAGATTGGGGACAAACCAGTCCTCCCTGGATGTCTGCTGCAATATACTGCTTAGATACATGTGTAGGGTAGTGCAATTGCTCATGGGAAACTGCAAGCAATTCAGGGGGCATTACTGCTTTCCTGTAATATTTTGTCTCCAAATTAAATCTGTGGGGGATAGGGAACACCCACCTTTGATCCATAAATCCTTTTCTTGTTGTGGTGCTTATCCTTGCAGTTCAATAATCTGTCTCAGCGGTACTGCATTGTATGAGGCTAGTAACTGCACCTGCTGCAATGCTATGGCAGGGGTCCTTGTGTCCTCTGGTACCACGAGATATGCTGCTTCTTTGGCCGCTATGTTTGCTGCATAATTGCCATAAGCTTTTGGGTCTGTATTGTTTGTATGGACTGTGCGCTTCACCACTGCAACGATGGAGGGATGTGTTGATGCATCAATTTAGAGAGTAATGCTATATGATGCACAGGAGCACCATCTGATTTTTCGAACCCTCTCCTGTGCCATCTTGACAACCCTGAATGTACTGTGGAGATGGGTATCCACGGATAGAACCAGGTAAGGGATATAATAGCCGAATCTTCCCTTAATAATCATCATACCACATCTTGATTCAGGTTAATTCTATTCAAATATTGCTTTGTCTTCGAAGTTCAATCAGTATTCTAGTGTTCCTGTTGTATTTTTGCATAAAATATCTTCTGACAGAAGATTTTTTGTTTTTTTCCAAGTGAATATCAACTTTATTTGGTTTCCATGGAATGCAACTAGTTTTAAAAGTAATGTTTCTTGGCTGGAAAAGATAGGTCAAGAAACAAAGTTCATGTATATCCCTATACACGGAATTCTTAAAAAATAAGAAAATTGGAGTAACTGGACCAAGGAAGATCAAAGAAAACTCCTATTCTTTGGGGTCCGGAGGTGTATATCTTGTTTAGGCTCCGTTCCTCAGAGTCAACACATGATCCCTAGTTTTTAGGAAAGGGATCAATTTGTGGCCTGACATCTGGACCTCATTTGTCCGTTTATAAGTGTCAGGGCAAAAAAATTGAAAAATGTTTGTTGTTTTCACTTGGAAAACAACAAAAAATCTTCTGTCAGAAGATATTTAAAGGAAAAGGACAACAGGAACATTAGAATACTGATTGATCTTCGAAGACAAAGCAATATTTGAATAAAATTAACCTGAATCAAGATGTACTGTGGAGATGACCCATACTGAGTCTAAGTAAATGATACCTAGACCCCCTTCAGACCGTTCCAATACTTCTATGAGTTGTGCTGCTTTTGGGAAGTAATGTGAGGGCAATCTCTTTATTGCCATCACCTTGTATTCTCCATTTACCAAGCTCACTACTGCTGCACCAGTGTGCCTATGTACCATGTTTGGATCAATCGTCGATACTAATACAAATAATAATTAAGCATTTTTATAGTGCTATGAACCCTCAGGTATCTGAACGCTGCTTATTATTACCCACGGTGTGTGGTGCTCATTTATCGACATCGGAAGGATGAAAGGCTGAGTTTGGCCCTGTCGGGATTCGAACCTGAGTACTCACTGTGCTATTGGACCGGATCAGTAGATGACCCATCAACAAAAAGCACCTCCCCTTCCTCAAGTGCATCTTACCTGGCCATGGTACCCCCATTTGTTGTGTCTTTGTATGTTACACAATCATGCAATGAATCCTCTGGCTGCACGGGCTCTGCAATGAATGTCACAGGGTTGACTGTGCGACATCTGACAATATGAATTGAAGAGTTTAACAGGATTACCTCATATGCGGACACTCGCTGTGTAGTGAGGGATGATTTGGATTTCTCTAAAATGGCAAATACTGCAAGTTCCACATGTAATATGACATGACTGGGCATCCCATTGTGATTGTGGAGTATTTCTGTATCGTGAAAGCTGCTGCTTCTAGAACATGCTCACAGGGAAAGTGACCCTGCATTACTGGATCTAAAAGGCCACTGTAGTAAGCCAGGGGTGTGTGTCTCATGGATTTCTGATGGGTGAGGTTGGCCGTCATCACTCGACTATTCGAGTGTGAGAACAGAAAAAAATGTTTCTTGTAATCTGGCATTGCTAAAACTGGTGCATTACTGATTCTATTTTTGAGTTCTTGAAAACGTTTGGTAAGCTCATCTGTCCAATTGATGGGTCCCTTCACTGCAACAGGGGGTTGGTGTAGCTGGAATAGTCAAATACCCAAGACCTACAGTAGTTACATAGTCCCAAGAACTGTTGCATTGGTTTTACTATGGCTGGTTGTGGTGTGTTTTGTGCAGCTGCTGCTCTTTCTGGGGTTACTTTTCTTCCTGCTGGTGATATAATATACACTACTTCTTTTGGCAATACTGCAATTTGTTTTGGTCTACCTTTTAGCCCGTCTCTGCAACTGTTACTGAGTCTCTCCTACATTGTTCTTCGGTTGGGCTGCAGATCAAAAGGCTATCTACATATTGAATGATTGTACTTTGTGCCTGTATATTTCCTAATTCGATTTCTAATACTCTGTTAAAAACACTCATGGACTCACAGTACGCTTAAGGTAATTTTGTGTGTTGAAATCTCTTCCCTTGATAGATAAATACTGTGAGATATTGAAAGTCTGGGTGCAAGGGGGTGGAGATAAATGCATTCTTAAGGTCAATTACTGTGAAGTGTATCACTTCTGTGGGAATATTACAAAGGATGGTGGCGAGATTGGGCACTACTGGGAATTCTGCTTCTACAATAATGTTCAAAGGGCGCAAGTCATGGAACACCCTCCAACTTCAACCCTTTGCTGTTTTACAGGGTATATGGCATTGTTACATGGTGATTCTGATGGTTGTATTATGCCTTGTTGCCATAATGCTACAATGGTGGAATATATCCCTTCATCTGCTTCCCTTGACAAGGGGTACTGTCCCACTCGGGGTTTCAATGCTCCTGGTTTCAGTTTTATAGGAACTGCCACTATGCCCTTCAATAATCCTACATCATGAGGGTTGCTAGTCCATAGGCGGCTGGGTACTTTCTCCATATGCTCCTGCAAGTGTGATGGCAATGCCTTAGCAATGAGTATTGTGTGGGGTACCTCTCTGTGTTATATAATTATCTGGCAGGGTATGCGCATTTCAAACACCATTTCTCCTGCGTCATCAGTATCTCCGAACAACGTTCATCAGACACCCCTCTCAGTGGCTGGGTGGGTCTATGCATGAAACTGTACGCCATTCCTCCCCTTCCTCATCTGTACCAGACAGAATTACTTTGTCCTTTTTTGCTATTACCGCTTCCAAATCTAATGTAATAATAGTGCCTGGTGCCTTTTCCTGGGGAACAGCTGACCTGAACAAAAACTCACTGGGATCACGCAGTGTCTTATCTCTAAACCTGGATACCCATCTCAGCCGTTACCCTGTAAAGAAACAAATCTAGATATAGGGGCACTCCTCGTATGGCACTGTCACTTCAAAGTGCTTGTGTTATTGCTGCAGCATGAGCAAGGTATATTCCTGGTGTTAAGAACACTATAACTGCCTCCGTGAGTTAAATAGTCATGTTCAGTTTACAAAGGAGATCCCTTCCCAGATGCTTAACTGGGGTACTTTTGAATACAATAATGGTGCTGACAATTCCAGTGTACCTAAAGTGATGGGTAAGTCTTCAGTGAAAGGAACCGATACAATTGAACGAGAGAATCCCTGTGTGTTGTTATAAACCTGAAGTTACTACCACATCTACTCTCCAGGGATCGTCTGTTCAGATGACCAGGAAAGGGCCATCACTTTTGGATCCCAACCCTGGAGGTGGGCAAGCGAGGGAGGATCACCTGTGTGGAGGGTCCTTCAGGATTGGAGAGAGGGTACCTGAAGGTGAGACATGGTATCCCCCTTCACTAACACTGAGCTACCCGACCCTCACTCGGTCTTTGTGAGATATTGTCAATCTTATCCCAGCCTTCCCTGTAGTTTCCCACCAAGTACTGAGAAGAGGAAGAGGCAGCTAAGAGTAGTGCACACTTCCTATTGCAAACACCACTCTAGTACTGGGATGAAGAAGAGGGGCCTGGAGGTATCCAGTAATGAAAATCAGGCATGTCACACTAACAGACCTGTACAAGGTGAGGTAATCGAGTTAAATTCACATCACCTGCAGCCTGTTTAGAATGGAAGAGTATAAAAGGTGAAGTCCAAAAGCATACAAGCAGCCGTAGAAGGGA
Organism: Ambystoma mexicanum; assembly: GCF_040938575.1. Lineage (NCBI taxonomy): Eukaryota > Metazoa > Chordata > Amphibia > Caudata > Ambystomatidae > Ambystoma > Ambystoma mexicanum. The sequence continues at coordinate 472,968,789 of NC_090934.1, forward strand.
GAGGGAGTAGAGAATCCACCTTGCTGGAGGACCAGGAAGCCGAGACGCTGGCAACGATCCCGTGAGACCTGCCAGAGGGACTGGTCAGGACCAGGAACCCTTGTATGAGAAGGCGAACAGCAGGCGCTACTGTATAGCAGAGATGGAGCAGAGCACAGAAGCCGGTGTGTGGGTGGCAACGTGCTTGGCGAACTGGCGGTTTGGTTTCCCGTTTGGGAGAGCTGCTGGGAGGAGCTGCGAAGAGCTGGTAAGTGTCAGACGACACTGTGGAGACTGGAGCACTCTGAGGGACCGAAAATAAGTAATGGTCCATGAACGCAAGTGAACGCTACATTTATTGAATGCCGAGCTGAAAGAAAGTTGTTCTTTGAGTGAGCACACGAAAACGCTGCATCTATTGAATACCAGAATGAAAAAGTTGCTATTTGAGTGAGCACAAGTCAATGCTACATATATTAAATACCAAACTGAAAGAAAGCTGTTATTTGACTAAACTATGATGTGCTGAATGGGGAATGAACACTTTAAGTCATGTGGACACATCAAGTAGCACGCTGTCAGTAAAAGCAATATGAACAGAATGAAAGACGTGATGAAACTGAAGAGTTGTTTTGAGCATTTACATGTGCAAAGAATAATAATAAAGAATATCAGTTATAAATGCAAACATGAGAAAGAGTCATAAGTATATGACAAGTCAAGAACTGGTATAAAAGAGTGTTACAAGGAATACAAGTGTGGAAAGTGAAACCCCAAGACAGAAGAGCCTAAAAAGGTGTATATCAGCTTTGAGGAGATTTATGGTTGCGCAACTTGTGTGGCCCCCGCGGTCTGACAACTGCGCCCAGACCAGAAACTGTCCTAATAAGAAAGTTATCAACATCAAGAATCAAGCCAAAGACAAAGTCCCTGATTCATGGAATTATGTGCTTGTAAAACAGGGATTTGAGTGCCATTCTGCGTGCAAATCCATCTTTGACAAATGGGGATTTACAGGCAGAATGGCTCGCAAATCCCTGTTTTACACGCAAATAATTTCTTGAATCAGTGCCAAAGTATAGGGTTACTGGTTGCATGACCTGTGATGCGTGGTCTGTGTGGTCTGATATTTGCACCTAGACCAGCAAATCCTGAATGGTGAAAAAGTTGCAAAGAAGTGTGAAACAATTGGTGAAGCAAACCTGAAGGTTGTTCAAGTGGACCCAGTATTTTCTTGTAAACTTCGAACAGATGAAACAATATGAATGCTCAGTTAAAGTCTTAGGGAAGGGAACCCTGAGAGTCATACAACAGAATGTTATCTTGAAAAAGGGAGTCCAAGGACCTCCGTTTTGTGGGAACGGTGCTACATTTGAACTTGGGGAAGGGAAGCCCAGGACCTTCATCTGGTGTGAATTGTGATGCACTAGACTTTTAAGAAAGTAATTTCAGAACAGGAAGCTCAGACGCCGGCAATGATCCCGGGAAACCTGCCAGAGGGACTGGGCAGGACCGGGAACCCTCATTTGGGGAGGCAGAGCCCAGGACCTTTGTTTGGTATGAATTGTGATGCACTCAAACATGAAGAAGGTAATTTCAGAACTTGACCAAACTCTATTGAACTGAACCTATATTGGAACTGTATTGAAATTCAGATAGGGAACTCAAGAAGAACTCAACCTGCAAGTATCTTAACCTTTACTTTTGAAAACGTATATTTTTCTGAGAAGATTCCCCCATCATGCGTACGTATAGTTATGAGGACAGGCATACGTTTTGACACAGAAATGTTTTTATTTTGGACATGTAAACACAGAATTTCTTTAGTTTCTTTAGGTACAGAAAATCTCAACACAGTATAGGGCAAGTTGGGCGTTACACCATCCTGATCATTAATAAAGTTTTGTTTGGAACTGTTTGTCTGTTGTCTCTGTCATCTCTCTTGATAGCAAAACAAAAAAGGTGATGGCTGGAAGGTTTAGAATGAATCTTAACCTCTGGCATTGCTCTGGGCAACCCTCCAGATCATCGTTCTTCGCCTGCCAAGCCATTACAGAAGGGGAAAAACCATATGAAAATCAGGCTTGGCCCCACCCCCAAAGGGGAAGTCCAGCCCGAACTGCAGGGTTACATCCCTTCTGCATGAGACCACAAGCATCCCCAGACATGTTTCAGCCTTGTTGGGCATCATCAGTGAGGAGTAGCTTGGGTCTCTAGGCCCAGCAGGCACGGGACCCACGTCTGGGCATACCCGTCCCACTCGGGATGACAATAGCAAAACAAAAGAGGTGATGGCTGGAAGGATTAGAATGAATCTTAACCTCTGGCATTGCTCTGGGCAACCCTCCAGACCATCGTTCTTCGCCTGCCAAGCCATTACAGGAGGGGAAAAACCATATGCAAATCAGGCTTGGCCCCACCCCCAAAGAGGTAGTCCAGCCCGAACTGCTAGGTCACATCCCTTCTGCACGAGACCACAAGCATCCCCAGACATTTTTCAGCATTGCTGGGCGTCATCAGTGAGGAGTAGCTTGGGTCTCTAGGCACAGCAGGCACGGGACCCACGTCTGGGCATACCCGTCCCACTCGGGGTGACAATAGCAAAACAAAAGAGGTGATGTCTGGAAGGTTTAGAATGAATCTTAACCTCTGGCATTGCTCTGGGCAACCCTCCAGACCATCGTTCTTCGCCTGCCAAGCCATTACAGAAGGGGAAAAACCATATGCAAATCAGGATTGGCTCCACCCCCAAACGGGTAGTCCAGCCTGAACTGCTAGGTCAAATCCCTCCTGCACGAGACCACAAGCATCCCCAGACATGTTTCAGCCTTGTTGGGGGTCATCAGTGAGGAGTAGCTTGGGTATCTAGGCCCAGCAGGCACGGGACCCACGTCTGGGCATACCCGTCCCACTCGGGTTGACAATAGCAAAACAAAAGAGGTGATGGCTGGAAGGTTTAAAATGAATCTTAACCTCTTGCATTGCTCTGGGCAACCCTCTAGACCATCGTTCTTCGCCTGCCAAGCCATTACAGAAGGGGAAAAAAACATATGCAAATCAGGCTTGGCCCCACCCCCAAAGGGGTAGTCCAGCCGGAACTGCTAGGTCACATCCCTTCTGCACGAGACCACAAGCATCCCCAGACATGTTTCAGCCTTGTTGGGCGTCATCGGTGAGGAGTAGCTTGGGTCTCTAGGCCCAGCAGGCACGGGACCCACATCTGGGCATACCCGTCCCACTCGGGGTGACAATAGCAAAACAAAAGAGGTGATGGCTGGAAGGTTTAGAATGAATCTTAACCTCTGGCATTGCTCTGGGCAACCCTCCAGACCATCGTTCTTCGCCTGCCAAGCCATTACAGAAGGGGAAAAACCATATGCAAATCAGGCTTGGCCCCACCCTCAAAGGGGTAGTCCAGGCCGAACTGCTAGGTGACATCCCTTCTGCACGAGACCACAAGCATCCCCAGACATGTTTCTGCCTTGTTGGGCGTCATCAGTGAGGAGTAGCTTGGGTCTCTAGGCCCAGCAGGCACGGGACCCACATCTGGGCATACCCGTCCCACTCGGGGTGACAATAGCAAAACAAAAGAGGTGATGGCTGGAAGGTTTAGAATTAATCTTAACCTCTGGCATTGCTCTGGGCAACCCTCTAGACCATCGTTCTTCGCCTGCCAAGCCATTACAGAAGGGGAAAAACCATATGCAAATCAGGCTTGGCCCCAGCCCCAAAGGGGTAGTCCAGCCCGAACTGCTAGGTCACATCCCTTCTGCACGACACCACAAGCATCCTCAGACATGTTTCAGCCTTGTTGGGCGTCACCAGTGAGGAGTAGCTTGGCTCTCTAGGCCCAGCAGGCACGGGACCCACGTCTGGGCATACCCGTCCCACTCGGGGCGACAATAGGAAAAACAAAAGGGGTGATGGCTGGAAGGTTTAGAATGAATCTTAAACTCTGCCATTGCTCTGGGCAACCCTCCAGACCATTTTTCTTTGCCTGCCAAGCCATTACAAAAGGGGAAAAACCATATGCAAATCAGACTTGGCCCCACCCCCAAAGGGGTATTCCAGCCCGAACTGCTAGGGCACATCCCTTCTGCACGAGACCACAAGCATCCCCAGACATGTTTCAGCCTTGTTGGGTGTCATCAGTGAGGAGTAGCTTGGGTCTCTAGGCCCAGCAGGCACAGGACCCACGTCTGGGCATACCCGTCCCACTCGGGGTGATAATAGCAAAACAAAAGGGGTGATGGCTGGAAGGTTTGGAATTAATCTTAACCTGTGGCATTCCTCTGGGCAACCCTCCAAACCATCGTTCTTCGCCTGCCAAGCCATTACAGAAGGGGAAAAACCATATGCAAATCAGTCCTGGCCCAACCCCCAAAGGGGTAGTCCAGCCCGAACTGCTAGGTCACATCCCTTCTGCACGAGACCACAAGCATTCCCAGACATGTTTCAGCCTTGTTGGGCGTCATCAGTGTGGAGTAGCTTGGGTCTCTAGGCCCAGCAGGCACGGGACCCACGTCTGGGCATACCCGTCCCACTCGGGGTGAAAATAGCAAAACAAAAGAGGTTTCCCCTTCTGTAATGGCTTGAGAGGCGAAGAACGATGGTCTGGAGGGTTGTCCAGAGCAACGCCAGTGGTTAAGATTAATTCTAAACCTTCCAGCCATCACCTCTTTGTTTTTGTCATCTCTCTTGATACCATGCCTGCATCACAGTGTCCATTATTTTATCTGACAAAGGAAACCTTCCTTCCGTAATGCAGTACTTTGTAGCTCCCGTGTCAACCATAAACGTGAATCTCCTATCTTCACTTCTACCTGCGGGTCCTCATCCAGGTCGGCAGTGACTGATAGAACTGGGCACGTCAGAGCTCTCTGTGGATTGTCCTATTGGGGATCAGCATCCGTGCCTGGAAGTGGGAATGGATTGCCCCCTAAGATGCTAGATCTAGTGTAATGCATCACTGTGCCTTGGGGAAGGGGATTGTGTATCCCATGGCAGTGTAGGGGTCTGTGTAGAAGTCTGCGTGGATGGCTCCAGCACGTGTGTCTGTGTGACATTTACTGCTGGATACTCAATTGTTTGGGTTTGTTGTGGACTTTGGGAATGCATGGGGCCTTGTACATATGGGATACCTGGGAGCAGCATTTGAAATGGCAGATGAGAGGTGAGCCCAAACACTGGACCCCTGGGGTATTTGTGATGATCGAATGAAAAGGGTGGTCTGCTTCTGCATTCTCACGCAAAATGTCCTATCTTCCCACAATACCAGCACAGTTCTCAAAACCTGGGCCCCATCCCTTTGAATCCACCTCTCTCTTCCTCTCTGAAAACCTCTTCTTCCCCTCTGGAAACTTCCCATCTCCCTTCCGTCATCTGCGTACCCCTTGACCCATCCCTGCATTGGTCCCTTGTCGGGCTGCCCTTTTGTGGTGCTAATTATCATTGCTCCTTCCATGCTCAATTTAGCAAACTTCTTCTGCACCAGTTATGCTTCTGCCCTCTAAGCTTGCTCTGCAATCTCTTTCTCCTCTTGCCTCTTTACAATGATGCACTAACTATGTGTGCCTGTATTTCAGCCCATCCCTTCACCAACTACCTTATCCAAATCATTTTGCACTTCCTTGTGGAGACCCTTGCGTAACGTGATAAAATATAGCTATATTCTTGTCCCACGCTACCCCTGTCTCTGCTCGCCCCATCTCCTGAATCTGATGAATAAGAGTACAGAGTCTTCATCTGCTTTCATGGTGCGGACCATGATTGAATTTATGTCAAGTGTGTCTGGGTATGTGTTCCTCAAATCTTTCTATATGTGTGCTTGACATTTGTTAGTCCGTTTTGCAACAATGTGAACTGTGTTCCTCTCTTCTTAGTGTGGGACATCCTCCTCCCTTCTTGCCCTTTGCTAGGGCCATTTGGACCTGGCACACTCAAAGCCTCAGGCCCCATGGTGTAATTTTCCTCGGTTCCACCCTCTCTTCTACCCTCTGTTCCTCATCCATCGCCCAGTCATCTTTTGCACTCTCTGCTTCCCTTTCAGTGCTTACCGAGTAAAAATCTAAGCTATTGCGATGTTCAACTCCATATGTCGGGACCTCTGGGGCTCCCCCTAAATTGGGACATTCCTTGTTTGAGTCTACCTGGATGTCCCTAAGAATCCTACTATCAATTTAAAAAATAATCTGTCCTGTCCTCCACTCGTCTGAGCCTACCACTGTGCTTTGCTCCTCCCCTTGTCCCTGCATCGCTCACACCAGCTCCTCCTCTGCTCTCTTCAATGCTGCTTCTAGATCTCTATGCGCCCTATTTTCGACTTCCATAACCAATGTGTCCTGTGTTCTAGCATTACGTTCCTGTGGCTATCCTGTCTTGGGCTTGGTGCGGAGGCACATACCGGAAGGGGGGGGGACATTTGGTATATCCCACGGCGGGCTGTAAAGGAAGACACCCATAAGGAGGAGAGCGGTGGGGGTGACAGAGTGTGTTTGTGTCTGATTGGCTCCCTATGTGCTGTCATCAGGGGCGTTCTTTACATCCTCAAACATTCTGCACAATTCGAGTATACTTTGATTAGTCCTTAAGGTTTTCCCTTTATAAGTTGATGCCAAATATGTACACACGTGTTCCAATACGGCCTTATCATGTGGGCCTTCCTCAGACCAAGATTTAAACATTTTGCCTTTAGTCCCCTGAACCCACCTGCAGTGGTACTTCAGGATCTTCTTCTTATACTGCGGGAGCGCCTTGCACAGGTACTCCAATGGAGTATCCATACTCCTTCTCAATTCCAACCTCATTTAAAACAAAAGATGTGCCGGCCACTGATCCAGTGGCGTATTGCCTCAAATGCCACAATATTCCAACAAAACCTGGCCATCCCCCACAAGTAAAATCTCCCAAAAACCACCCCTTAACACAGTTCTACCAATATAACTACCACACAAAACCCCTATCCACACAATAGGCTACTAATGCCCCACTCTAACCACTCCTATATACACAACTATTAACAAAATAATTAAATAAGACACAATTATTTACACAATGTTGTAGACTGTTCCTCTGTCTCCTTTCTCTCGAGATGAGGGAGCTCAACCCTCCTCGGGCCTCTCTCATTTTAGGATGGAGGGATCCTGGGTCCTTTCTCTACAGGTCCATTATTTCAACTACAGCACTGTCTTTCCTCATCTAAGAGGAGATACCTCACATCAACTCTTCATCTCTACTTCTACATATGATGTAATTTTCCCCACAGCAGGAGAGCTTCACCTCTCTTATTAATAAAAAATACTCATGCAATATCACAAAGGTCTCTTCCCTCCTCTTCGAGGGGCTTCCCCTTCTTTCTCTTCACTTCCTGATGATCACAAACACAACCCTGTCAACCTTCCTTGTTCTTCCCGCAAGAGAGCATTCACGTTCCAGGCATTCTTCTGAGTTCCTCCAATGCGGTTTCCCCCTTCAATTGCCTGCACAGTTCGGCACAGCACCCTGCACCAGGGATGTCGTAAGCCCTCAGAGAACCACAGTGCCTGCCGATCGCCTCTTCGTGTGCACACAGACTGCTCACTGCAGATGGGCGCTGCATCCTAGGATATGTGGCAGGGAAGCCCCCAGCCTCTCGGGAGATCTGGAATCACATTGGGGTCATCAAATGTGTACACTAAGCCCAAAAACTGATCGATAAAAAAACAATCCAAGGGGTTAATAAAGAGTGCACGTTTTGCAAGACAAAAAGTTGTATTACATGCAGATATGGCTGGGAGTGTCAGTCAGGTCCATAGAACTGAAAACAGAAAGCTTGCTCGACACGCCCATTTCAGTTACACGTTTTCTAACAGAATACCACAAAATCTACATATGCATCATTTATCAAATACAAGTCAAACCCGCATTTCCTATTGGCGAACCCCTCTATAAAGATCTAAACATCACCCATATTTTACTAACTCATTTGTCAATTGAATATCTGTGATGACATGCATACAACCCCCGTGTGAATAACCTAATTGTACAGTCAGCAGAAAATGCTTTGTTCTAATTGGGCAATTTTTTTCAAGTAACTTATTACAACGATTAATTTTTCTTATTGTCCAAAACAACTTGCCTAGAGGATCTCTTGGATGCTATCAAGGCCCTATACTCGAACACTTCTGTCCAGGTGAGGTTATCCAGGGAAGGGATACTTTTGGACAAAATTCCCTCTCTGAGAGGAATGAAACAGGGCTGCCCGTTGGTGCCCATTTTGTTTAATCTGTATTTATCCGATCTTGCAGACTCTCAGGGAGAGAGTCATACCTTCCCCCAAAGATAAATGCACAGGAACACCCATGGCTAATGTATGCTGACGACCTGGTTCTAATCGACCAGACACCGATTGGGCTACAATGCCATCTGGACCGATTGATGCTTATCCTAGAGGAAAACGCTCTTAGGATAAATGTAAAAAAAAGCAAGGTAATGACAGGGCAATAAAAGACCTAGATTTAGCTGGTGTGTTGGCCCTGGAAAATTAGAGTGGGTAGACTGAATTTCATACTTGGGAGTAGTTATCAACTCGAGCTCTAATGAGAAACGATGGATGGAGGCAGTAAAATCGCAGTTTAAAACATTAACTTCACAGGCAAAACAATTCCATAAGAAATATGGGAGCTATTCCTTGGCTCCTACGATCACCTTTTATAAACAAAAGTTGATCCCTATTCTTATATATGGAGCGGAAGAAGCCACATCCCTCCCAGTGATTTTCTGGGAGAGGATGGAAGGCGCTTTCTGGAAAAAGGTTCTCAGGTTGCCTAATTGTCTCCTGATCTAGTTAATCAAATATGAACTGGGTCTACACTCCATTAGTTCAATGATCTGATGGAAGATACTAGCATTGCATCATGTACTGAGCCAGACAGAATTGGGCCTTGGGAAATCTTGAAGAATGGAGAATTAATGGGGAGAGACCTTGCGTTGGATGACTGGAAACATCATTGCATGGAAGATCTGAGCAACCTAGATCTAACCTGGGATACTCTGATGAGGAATCCTGGGAAAGTAAAAAGGCAGATCTTGAGACTAGATTGGATTATGAACCAAGCCAAAAAAAGAGCATATAAAAAGTCCCTCAATTTGGATCAGGACAATAGACCAGCTAATGTAGCCCCAGCATATCTTACAAAGTTTCCCAGCCCTAAGTACCGGAATCTGTTTATGAGGTTAAGATTTAATATCCTACCAACGAAAGAGATATTAAATAGAAGGCAATCTGATAAAACAGGCTTGGCATGTAGATACAGTAAGATACAGGGGATAATTTAGTCCTCAAAGCACCTCACGATAGAATGCCCTGAATTGACCATGTTAAGAATGAAATATCTAGGGAAGGTCACTGCACAATCCAAGACTTTAACAATGGAGGAATGATGGAATATGATGTTAATTGGGGAAAATCTGCTGATAATGCTTGCCGCACTAAGGTTTTTGGAAACTGTTTTAATGATGTAAAGGACATGTTAGGATTATTATGATGTCAAGAAATTGGAATGTTTTGTTTGTTTTATGAAAGCTTTGTGATAAACCAATACATTAAAAAAAAAGAAAAAGAAACGTGAGATAACTTGCGATGTCCATGCCCCCTGAAACGGACCAGTTACGGAACTGATGTCAAAAGCGAAGACAATACCCTGTGATAACAAAAATGGAAAAAAACTACTTTCTCATGAAACCAGACAACTTGGCAATCCCAAACAGCGTTTGACCTTGCAGCTGTACTCTTTAGCAACACCTCAAGTGACTCCCGCCTTGAAACACGTCGCTTTCCTAGTGTGCATCCTTCCCTATCTCTCTTGGGAAACAGGTGTTTTTATAAAAACACAGTCGAAGCACTGCTATTGGGGATTCGTTTCTTGTTTTTATTTGCTCTATTTAGCTTGACACCTGTAATTCCAATGAACCTTCCACTTCTCAATGGGGGCAGTATAACCACAACCTAGTTCAACACACTGGCAATATGCCCTTCGCACCTGCTGCATTAATCTAATCATCAGAGTATAATGTATTCGGTTCCCAGCTCCTTTTGACTGCTCAGCCTTGCACCATTAACCACTATCTGCGCAGTGCTTCACCCTCTCTACAGGGACCGTGGCTTCCTGAACACTAGCTGGGCGTAAGCAAGAATAAAATCTAAATAAATGAAAAAAACAGAAGCTCCAATATTCCAACGAACAGAAGCCACAATCTCTAATGGGGCCTAATCCAAAATGGCATAACTCTTGCTAACACAACCTACCTATGTTACTAAACAGCGTCTCTGCTACTAAATGTTGCACTACATGGCACCTCAGCCACCCTTTCACCAACTTCTAAAGCAGCATATTCTGTGTTCCCCTAAATGCAAACAAAACACAACATAATTCACTAACACTAGCTGCAAAGCCCTTAAGCTAGCATGGGGCTAAACTCTAAATATGATGAGCAATATTGTTGCTGCTCCTCCTTTCATTGTGTGATGCTTTCTAAAATGTGTTGAAGCTAACTACATATAGCATTTGTGCAAACATGCTACATTAAATGGCAAAAATGCTGACAGTAAATGACTAGATCTCTATGCGAATAAAATGTATGCAGTCCGAACCTCCTCCCACGGTTGGGACATTGCACTTGCATCCCAACAGCAGCAACACATGTTCTTATCACCTTGTTACCTTTTTACTCTGGTTTCCCTGACATTAACACCCTGCTGTCAAAGAGCGATTAAAAGCTTTTCAGCTGAAATTTAGTTTTTCAGCTCTGTGGTGGCCAAGAACCTTGCAGCAAATAAGTAACATAAGCAAATAAGGGGAGAGACACAGACTGAGGGTAAATCATGATTCCTGTATTATATCATAAATACTCGACATACAGAGGGATCAGCAGGGAACACAGCATGCAAGTGTTTAAGCAGTTTGGCACACAGAGCTCTCTCTAGGGCCCCCACCCTAGAGTGCCGGTTTATATAGCATATCATAGGCAAACATTAATATGTTTCAGTATTTTTGCAATGGGGGTGTTACTTGGCACGATATTGCAGACATTTGGCAAGACTTGTCGACATCTCACTTGTGATCTTGTTATGCAGCCCTGCAGGGACATCGTGTTGTATTATGGATAAGCGGTATTTGTAGAAACCCTACTGTTATCTCCCATATATTGGGATATCGCTATACCTGTAGAGAATTAGCAGAAAGGGAAAGTCTGACGTGTCCTCTGCCCTAGGAGGGGTTTGGGCTTGTCCGGGGTGCTCCGTGCAGAGGGAAACAGAGGGAGGCAGAGGGAGGTGACATGGATGGTCTGAGGTTTAAATGCATAGGAGAGCCGAATGTAGATTACCATAGTATAGCATGATATTGCGTACCATAGCACAGTATTGCATAACATAGTATAGAAATCCTGGATGACATAGCAAACAAATCCTGCATAACTTAGCATAGCAATCCTGCCACTTCAACCCCCCCCCCCGTTTGGTCATCCTTGAACAGGGCGTAGACCACAGAGAGCAGGATTGGAGTATAATCACATTCAAAGATACCCAGGTACATGGGTGACATCATGATAGGGCAGAGAGGCATAGGGATTGCAAATGAAACAATGTTGTTCCTAGAGACAGAAATTGCGGACCAAAAAGTTCCTAATTCAAAACTTCAGCCTAATCGATGTTTCACATTTTAAATGTCCGTAATTTGAAACCTTTCTATTTCAAGTGGTAGCAGTCTGGCCTCAGTGGGCCAGTGAGGCACCTGTCTAACACAGCATGACAGAAGGCAGCGAATAAGAAAAACTATCATTGCAAAGGCGGCAATTATAACAACAATAATAAAAATACCATGTAGAGTGGAAGAGCCCTGTGAACCCAAAAGTGTTTGAAAGCGATGAAAGCAATCAAAGCGTTTGGAATAAATGCGGTCGGTCTATTGGGCTATTCGGCTTAGCTGGGATAGAATAATCCACGGGAAATGGGATGGGTCATCTTGGGACAAGAAGAGTTATTTATAAGGAGGTCATATCCCCATTTGGCAAGATTGAACGTGATGGGGATGAAAGGAATCCCACCACTGGCGTGCATAGGAGTGTGGGTGCATATCTAGCCCTCAGAGGCATTTATTAGGTCCGCGTAGGCCTGAGAGGCATATCAAATAACATGGTAATGAACCACCAGGTGGTGCAAATACTTTACATTTACATTTACTAAGGTAATAGCAGCAATATTCTTAGCTTCAGCAGTCCGAACCCTACGCAGATTGGGGCCTTATGCCCAAAAGTTCCAAAGAGTGTCAGTCATTACAGACAGGAGAGACGATGATGAAAATGTTCAGGATCCGTGTCAGGATGACAATGACAGATGCATAGAGCTGGAAGAAATCAGCTGCAGTGGCAGGCACACTCAGATGGGTTCCAAAAACCCCTTTGACTGGAGAACATATGCACCTTTACTCCAGGTGCGCAACGTTATTGTGGCTGCTTGGTGACAAAAGCTTTTGAGAGCAATTTGCCACCCGCAGGAGACCAGTGTAGCAAAACCATTTGAGACCGATGGGCCACCCATATGAGACAAGGGTATCAAACTTTTGAGAGCGATGGTTCACCTGCTGATGTCCGGTGAGATGGTGGCTGCACTCTGCATATTGTACCTTGGGACAGGTAGCAGAACTTCATTGTCGAATAGTGCTGGATGCAGAGTCACCAGTGTTTTAGCTGCTGGGAACCCAGCTGCTGAAGAGGGTCTGTTTCTCCTGTACCCTTGCAGACTGCAGCTTTGCTGTATCTTTGGGCGATGTGTTGGCTTTCTCCTGGACCTCTTGCTGTTTATCGTCATCGAATGTAGATGCTGCTTTCACACACTGGCTCGGGTGGACTGCAGCGTTGGTTGTCAGGAACTTTCCAGCGAGAATGCAGGGATTATCTTTGGCGATGCAATTTCAGGACCACTCAGTCCCCTGGCATGAGGCGGTGGCACAGTGTTTCAGGTGGTCGACGCAGAGCCTCTTATATTTGCTGGAAGTGAGAACTGACAACGAGCATTAGTCTTTTGCAATATGATATCACAAGATCATCATTCACTTGTAGGTCAGAGTTCAGGGGAAGGTAGCACAGTAACTGGCCTTATCATGGGTTTCTCGTTGGCGTAGAGAACTCTGTCAGAGTTTATGGAACTGGCAGGTCAGGATGGAGAGAGATACTAGGGGATCCTCAAATCATAGGAGAAACAGCGGCACATCAACAGGAGCCCGAGGGCCATGGAGGGTGCTGTCACAAAGTCGAGTGTGGGCCCTGCACTTCATAATGGCCAACTCGGTTTGTAGCAGAATAACGGGGGCTTCAACCTAGTGTTCATTGAGAATGGGAGTACATTGTGTAGTTAGGTAACCTCTCTGTTTCCAGAGGGTCCCATAGTCGTGTGATATATCAAAAGCGTTATGTGAATCAGTGTATATAGTGGCTGTGCATATTGTGGCGATCGTGCAAGCCTGTGGTAGGGCAATGTTGTCAGCTTTTCTAAGGAGAAGGGCAGCGGCAGCTACCGTGCTGAGACATTTGGGAAAGGCAAGGCTACAGGGTCTACCTGTGAGGCTACAGGGTGTAGCAGGTCCCTGTGCTTCTGTTTGTGTATGCTTAAGGCATACCCCTCTTTCTCCTTACATAACCGTGTGAATTATTTAGAGTAGTCAGGAAGGGCCAGGGTGGTAGCCATGTAGAAGGCAGTCTTGATCTGGGCAAAGGCTGTGGAAGCGTCAAAGGACCACATGAGCTTGTCAGGCTGAGAGTCATGTAACATCTTCTGCATAGGTGCAACCGTGCAGGCATGATAAAGGATCCAGGGGTGACAAAAAATGTTCATTCCTAGAAAGGAGAAAAGTTGCCTTTGAGTGGTGGGCCTGGGACATTGTAAGATGCAGAACACTCGAGAGGGGGCAAGGCACCTAGCGCCGTGGGAAATGTCATGTCCAACGTAGTGGACTGTAGGTAGGCAGAGCTATAATTTTGCTTTGTTTACTTTGTGTCCTTTTGCTTCCTGGGCCTTGAGGAGCACTTTCAAGTTGGTGAGGGAGACCTGAAAGGAAGGTGATGCTAACAATAGGTATTCCATGTACTGGATCAAAGTGGAGCCCCCTAGGAAGGTGACATCCTGGGGGTAAACCTGCAGAATCTGGGAGAAGAGAGATGGGGAGTAAATAAAGTCCATTCGGAGGGACCTGTAGAAGAGCTGACATCCCTTATAATTGAATGCAAAGAGGTACTGAGAGTACTGGTGGATGGGGACAGAGAAGAAGGCAGAAGCAAGATGCAAGTGAAAGATTTGGCGTGGGATCATGGAAGTCATAATATAACACACATGGAACGCTGCAGGTTGCAGGCCTCTGGCCTACAGAATCATGATGAGGACAGCAGCCAGAGAATGGGTGGGATGGGCAGGGCATGGAATAAAAAAGGGGAACGGGTGGAGGAAATGAGCAGTGAACTAAAGGAGGAGATCCTGGAAGAAAAAGTGAACAGCAACAGAACAAATAAGAAAATTAAACAAGTGTAACGCTCACCTGGTATCAACGGGGACGTCACTCAGCCTGTTCTGACCTCTTACGACCTTCAACCCTTCCCTGGAGGCTATTTGACTGGAGACTGGGCCTTGTTTTCTTGGATAGTGTGCTCTCCGTCCTGCTTTCAGCGCAGGGGCACGTTGATTGATGCGGGCTCGTTGCTGCCTAGTTACTTCACTGGCAAGGGTCCGACAGGTAAGTATAATGAGTCTTTTGAACAGTTCTCTAACTTCGTTCCTTTCCTTCCTTAGATGATGGCCAGCGTCCGGGGATGCTGCTGAGATGAGTAGCGCTGAAGGTGAGTGAGAGCGCGATGCGCGATGCACCCCTTTCATATTTGCATTGAACTGAGTTATTTTTATGTGTCTTTTAGGTGCCGCAACGTTTTCAGCGTGGATGGTGGTTATGAAGAACAAATGCGGTGGGTAAGCGCGGTATGCGGCACCTCTAGATGTTTCCACGCTAACCTGGAGTGTCTTTTCCCTCTTGCAGATGGATGAGAAGTTCCGGAGACAGAGTTCCCCCAGAGCGGCTGAGATTCAGGTAAGCGTTTGAAGCTTGTACAGTGTTTAAAAATAAGCAAAGATTTGCAGAATGCTTACTAATGCCTTTTTATGTTCTTTTCCCTTTTCCATAGGAAGCGGCATGCTGGGATGGGAATGACACCGCCGAAGATGCCCGTAGAACAGAAGGAGCGATGAATGATGGGCAGAAGCGCCGTAAGGTAAGGCTGTTCCTAACGGTGTTCTTGTTCTTGCAGGAGCTGAGCGCAGAAGAAGGATGCAGGCCTACTGGAGACCGATCCGAACACAGTGAGTATCACGCTGCAGGTGCAGAAAACGCAAATCATGTTTATCAGCCTGGGTGTGGCTTAAATAGTCTCTGGGTATCCCAGGTGTCTCTGGGCTGAACCACACCCAAAAGACTAGATCGCACATGCAGTTCTGGGAACCGAAATATGTGGGGGCATCCATCTTGTCCCCATCAATCAATACACTACAAGTCCAATCCCCAATGTTATCCTATGGGAGTGAGTGAGTCTGGTGCCACAAGCGTCAAGTCTGACTCCAAGTGGGTCTTTGGAGGGATGGAGAGGCCCTTGAGAGCCATGTAGGTGATCGTGGCCTGGCTCCAGCCTGACATCTGGAGGGCTGGGGACATGAGGAGCAGGAATCATGACAGCACTCCCCCCAAGGCTCCTCTCAAGGTGGCTCTTCTGTCTGGTCCTGGTTTGGTTGGATGGTTTTGATGAAATTGTCTAAGCTAGCGAGGTGCATGGATGTACTCACAAGGCTCCCATGTCCTGTCTTGTGGACCATACCCCTTCCAGTATACTAAGTAGTATAATTTGGATCTGACGTACTTTGAATCTAGGATGTCCTTGACTTCGAATTCTGGCTCCCCGGCAACTACTACTGGCTGTGGTGGCGTTGTTACCCGGGTCCCAGGTTGAACAGGTTTAAGGAAAGACACGTGGAACACAGGATGAATCTACATGTTTGACGGCAAAGCTAGTCTGACCGCCACAGGATTTATCATGGAGGTGACGGTGAATGGACCCAGGTATCTTGGACGGAAAGTTTGGGCTCCTTTAATGGACACGTGTTTAGACGCCAGCCAGACTTTGTCTCCCACTTGCTAGTTGGGGGCCTTTGCTCGGTGTTGATCAGCAAACTTCTTTTGGCGATTCTTAGCTTGAAGTAGGTGTTCAGCTTCCCTTTTAAAGGTTTGAGAAATGGTCGTGTGCAAGGTTTCAACTGCTGGCATTTCCAGGGTTGTAGGAACGTCCAACTCAGAAGTACATGGGTGCCTGCCATACATGGTATAAAAGGGTGTCTGCCCAGTGCTGGTGTGTAGGGAATTATTATAAGCATATTGAGCTATCCATAATAGGTCGAACCAGCTTCCTTCAGCTTGGTGTAACATGCAACGCAGATACTGCTCGAGCGTCTGATTTGTCCTCTCAGTTTGACCATCCGTTTGGGGATGGTGACTGGTGGATAGCCGGATGTCGATCTGGGCCATAGAGCAGCATTTTCTCCAGAAGTTAGATACAAATTGAGTACCTCGGTCTGAGACCAAAACTGAAGGAAACCCATGGAGCCTTATGATGCCTTCAAGAAATACCTTTGCCAGAGTGGAAGCATTTGGGAGCCCCTTAAGAGGAATGAAATGTGCCATTTTTGAAAATAGGTCCACAACCACAAGAATAGTGTTAAACCCTTGACTGGGTGGTAAGTCAGTAATAAAATCGAGGGACAACGTGTGCCAGGGTGCTGGTGGGATTTCCAATGGTTGTAATAGCCTAGCCGGTTTCTGCTTGGATGACTTGTTTTGAGCACACACTCCACAAGATAGGATGAATTGGATAATGTCTTTACGCCACGTGGGCCACCAATAATTTCGTTTTACCTTGGCTAGGGTTTTAGCGATTCCGGGGTGGCCCTCGATCAAGGAATCATGATAACCGGACATGACCTGTTCTCGTAGTTCTTGGTTTGGTAAGAATAAACGATTCCTGAAGTAGGGCAACTGATCTTTTATCATGTAATGTTCTCCTTGTGCACTCCACGCTTGTAATTGCTCCGGACTCATCAGGTTTTGGATTTCTTCATGTAATTCTTTCTGAGTTATGGTTGCTGTGATTCCTAGGAGCTTGTCACTCGGGATGATTGCTATTGGGTCAGGGGTCTGATACCCTTGCTCTTCCACCCCCATACGGGAAAGGGCATCGGCCTTCCCGTTTTTCACCCGTGGTCGAAATGTATTTACGCAGTCATATTTAGCAAAATAAAGAGCTCAATGTAGTTGTCGTGAGGATTGGGCCTTCTCCGTTTTTAGGTACTGGAGGTTCCGGTGGTCAGTTATTACGGTGATTGTGTATCTGGCATCCAAGAGGTAGTGCTGCCATGCCTTAAGGGCTGACTTAATGGCCAGGAGTTCTTTGTCTGTGATAGCGTAATTGAGTTCAGTGGGTGTGAATTTACGTGACCAGAAGGGAACCGGGAGTAACTGGCCCATTTCGGGGGGGCCTTTTTGTGAGAGGACGGCTCCCATAGCCATGCTTGAGGTGTCCGTTTCCACCAGGTATGAGAGATCAGGGCGAGGGTGGCGTAAGATTGGGGCAGATGTGAATCTTGCTTTGAGTTCCTGGAAAGCCTCCTCTGCTTCTGTTGTCCACTGGAACTTTTTGTTGCTTTTCCTTAGTAAATAGGTGATGGGATGCACGATTTGCGAAAATCCTGGGATGAACCGGCGGTAGAAGTTTGCCAAACCCAGCATACTTTGAACCCTCTTGAATGAATTTGGGGATGGCCAGTTCAGGATAGCCTCTACCTTGTGTACATCCATTCGGATTCCATTCGGGCTGAGAATAAAGCCGAGGAATTCCACCTTGGAGACGTGGAATGAGCACTTTTCGAGCTTGGTGTAGAGCTGGTGTTGGCAGAGTTTCTCCAATACGGATCGGACGTGTTTAACGTGGTCCTGCTTTGATGTGGAATACACTAGGATATTGTCGATGTACACTAGAGCACAGACATCAATCAATGCCCGTAGGACATCGTTCATGAAGTATTGAATTGCATCAGGCGTGTTGCAAAGGCCAAAGGGCATTACTTGATATTCGTACAAGACATATTTGGTGCGAAAAGCGGTTTTCCATTCGTCCCTCTGTTTTACGCGAACAAGGTGATATGCCCCCCTCAGGTCTAGTTTTGTGTAGATTTGTGCATCTTTGACTTGATTAAGCAATTCAGGGATCAGTGGCAAGGGGTAGCAATTTTTTATGGTAATCTGGTTCAGTGCGCGATAGTCGATGCACGTTCTCAAGTCCCCCTCCTTTTGCGGTACAAAGAATAGAGGACTGGTTGCTGGAGACTTCGAGGGAGGGATGAACCTGTTGGCCAGGTATTGGTCAAGATAGGCCTTCAGGTGCTGGTTTTCTGGTTCTGTGAGTGCGTAAATTCGCCCACAAGGGATTTGTGCGCCGGGTATCAGGTCGATTTGGCAATCGTATGGTCTATGCGGTGGCAGGTTATTAGCCTGTTCTTTCTGAAAGACATCTTGAAAGTCCTTGTATTCACTTGGTAGGGTGCCGATTGCCACAGTCACAAGAGTGGAGGTTCTGGTGTCTATTGGTTGTTTCTCTTGGCGATAACATGTGTGGGCGCAAGTCTCAGGAAAGGCCAATTCTTTAGCTCGCCAATCGATTCGAGGATTGTGAGCTACCAACCATGGCATTCCCAAAATCAACCGGAACTGTGGTGCCTTAATGAGGTCAAAAACGATAGATTCTTGGTGTCCATCCTGGCACAGAAGGGTTAAAGCTGCAGTGCATTGGGATACTGGACCAGAAGCTATTTCCGTGCCGTCGACAGTGGTAACAGTGTCGGTGGTTGATTTAGGGCATAACGGAAGCCCCATCTTTGCCGCAAGATCCTGGTCGATGTAATTCCCAACGGCTCCACTGTCTATGTACGCTCTTACTGCGTGCATCCAAGATGGTTGTTGGTGATTGATCAAGACCACAAATAGTGCAAAAAGGAAGGTCTGTAGTTCATTTTCTTCGCTCGACAAGTGGACCCCTACACTTGCCGGGCTGGGGAGTTTTCCGATTCCTTGATGGTATCTTCCTTGTCTGTGGCCCCTACCGTCCTCCTCGGTGGCTTCACAGGCCACTCTTTAAGGAAATGACCTGACCTTCCACAGTACAGACATAACTGCTGCTGTCTCCTTTTATCCCTTTCCGCTTTAGTCAAGGGGGATCTGACCCCCCTGATTTGCATTGGTTCTCCTGAACCTTGCGTTGCTCGGGCAGTATTGTCCTTTGAACGCACATACATAGGGCGAGGGTCCGGTCTGGTTCGATCTGCTCTTCGGTCCTGCAACCTATGATCCAGTTGAACAACAAGGTCAGTGAATTCTGAGCAGTCTTTCGGGGGGTTCACTACTTGTGCGAGAACATCCTTGAGCTCCCCCCGCAACCCCTGATGAATTAACGTGGTTCTCTTCTCCACTGGCCATTCTGCTTCAACTATGAGTCTATTGAACGTGGCTATGTATGTTAATAGGCCTTGATTCCCTTGGCGTAGGGACAGAAATTTGTTGTCTAATGCCAGCCCATGAGTACGACGGGCGAACAGCTTTTCCATCTCCTGCTGAAAGCCCCTGAAGTCATGCAGCAAAGGATCGTCTTGGGCCACAAAGGGTACAGACCGGTCCGCGGCGCTACCACTCAGGTAGGATAGCACAAAAGTGACCCGTGATTGGTCATTCGGAAAGGCCCCTGGCCTACAAAGGAAGTGCAGGCGGCACTGGTTCATGAACGTTGCAAACCTCTTGGGATCCCCCGTAAATCGTTTGGGCGGGGCCAAGGGAACTGCCCCAGGAAGGGTTATCTGAACGGGATTGGCTGATGGCGCTGGCATCGAGGGCACGCTTCCCGGCAATGGTGCATGCCCTGCTTGTGACTGGAGAAGTTGCCAGCTTAAATCATCAGTGCGTTCTTTGGCTATCAGCTCTCTCCTCAGGGTGTTGGTCTCCTGTCTGGCTGCATGTACTTCGGAACATAGCTGCCCCAACATGTGGGCTAACTGGTCGGTTTCTGACGTTTCCATGACGCCCAGGTGAATTTTGATATGAGGCTTTGCATTCTGTAACGCTCACCTGGTATCCACGGGGAAGTCAATCAGCCTGTTCTGACCTCTTACGACCTCGAACCCTTCCCTGGAGGCTATTCGACGGGAGACTGGGCCTTGTTTACTTGGATAGGGTGCCCTCCGTCCTGCTTTCAGCGCAGGGGCGCGTTGATTGATGCGTGCTCGTTGCTGCCTAGTTACTTCACTGGCAAGAGTCCAACAGGTAAGTATAATGAGTCTTTTGAACAGTTCTCTAACTTCGTTCCTTTCCTTCCTTAGATGATGGCCAGCGTCCGGGCATGGCGGCGTGCTGCTGAGATGAGTAGCGCTGATGGTGAGTGAGAGCGTGATGCGCGATGCACCCCTTTCGTATTTGCGTTGAACTGAGTTATTTTTCTGTGTCTTTTAGATGCTGCAACGTTTTCAGCGTGGATGCCGGTTATGAAGAACAAATGCGGTGGGTAAGCGCGGTATGCGGCACCTCTAGATGTTTCCAAGCTAACCTGGAGTGTCTTTTCCCTCTTGCAGGTGGATGAGAAGTTCCGGAGACAGAGTTCCCCCAGAGCGGCTGGGATTCAGGTAAGCATTTGAAGCTCGTACAGTATTTAAAAATAAGCAAAGATTTGCACAATGCTTACTAATGCCTTTTTTCTGTTCTTTTCCCTTTTCTTTAGGAAGCGGTGTGCCAGGATGGGAATGACACAGCCGAAGATGCCCGCAGAACAGAAGGAGCGATGAATGATGGGCAGAAGCGCCGCAAGGTAAGGCTGTTCCTAACAGTGTTCTTGCAGGAGCTGAGCGCAGAAGAAAGATACAGGCCTACTCGAGACCGATCCAAACACGGTGAGTGTCACGCTGCAGGTGCAGAAAACGCAAATCATGTTTATCAGCCTGGGTGTGGCTTAAATAGTCTCTGGGTATCCCAGGTGTCTCTGGGCTGAACCACACCCAAAAGACTAGACCGCACATGCAGTTCTGGGAACCGAAATATGTGGGGGCATCCATCTTGTCCCCATCAATGCACTACAAGTCCAATCCCCAATGTTATCCTATGGGAGTAAGTGAGTCTGGTGCCACAAGCGCCAAGTCTGACTCCAAGTGGGTCTTTGGAGGGATGGAGAGACCCTTGAGGGCCATATAGGTGATCGTGGCCTGGCTACAGCCTGACATCTTGGAGGGCTGGGGACATGAGGGGCAGGAATCATGACAACAAGCAAGAGAAACAGGCGTAGTAAAGAAGAATAAAGACACAAAACAGGGAGGGGATATGACCTGCAGACAGAAGGCATGATAAGAAGAGAGCTAGAGGAAAGACCAGAAGTAAGAGACGGAGACAGTAAGCAAGACCTAGAGAAACAATGTGAGGGAGAGCTTCTGGAGAAAGAAGATCGTCAGGAACACAAGAACACAGCGGGACAGTTTGCCTGGACCAAGTGAGAGAAGCTGAATCATTGGGGAGGAGAATAGACAGATGAAGCATGTCAAAATCCTTGCGGAAACACAGGAATAACAGACAGATGGGTCGTAGGGTGTTCCGGACACATAGGGCAAGGAGGAATAATAGAAATGAGTGAGTCTGGAAACAGAGAGCAATTCACAAAATAAGAGAAATGTGAGTGTTGGGTGGGGGGAGTGTTTGGAAAAAGGTTCAAAATGATTGCGAGGCGAGAGAGGGTATGGAAACTCAGAAATAAGATGGCCGTCTGCACCAGGGGCAAGCGAAAGAGAGGGAGTACTAGTCTGTGACAAGAGGAGAGAGATGACATGCTTGATACCCTCCTCTGCTTGAGGTGACATTCAGTACTGGGGCATCTGTGGGAGAGGCACCCTTGGATTGAGAGTGATGAAAACAGGTTAAGCAGAGAGAATGTGTCCTACTTTATTGGCATATGCTGCCCAGATGGCCACTGGCACTGAGGTAATAAGGTGTTGTACCTATGTAGCTTGTGCGGGTGTGAGTAGTGAAGAAGGATCTGTAGGAGGCTCCTTGTGAGTGGGCTGTTGGAGGAGAAACCAACATTCAGCTTGCCTAGATTGGGAAATCTCTAGATAAATATCATCAGGATAACAATAAATGATATAATGCATCTTGCATAGCAGCTCAATACCTAATACATTAGTCAGTGAGTAAGAACTTAACAGAAAGGCATGGTGTTCAGTGATGAGAGCAATGGGAACAGATAATTCAAGTGATACCGGATGTGGGATAGTGGTGCCAGAAATGCCAACAGCATTAACAATTTCCTTGGAGGCGTCCACATTTAGAAATCCAGCAGCTCGTAGCATGGAGCGCCTGGCACCAGTGTCAAGTAGTCCAGTAGTAGTAAAGCAGCTGACAGCATGACAGGGCGCCTCTGGCAATGTCATTGTGGACCATACAAGAACTGAATCTCCTGGTGCCCCTGTCAGAAGGAGGAGGAGGTGGAGGGGCAGGTGGTGTTGGTGTATGGAAGCAAACTAAGGTAAGGTAAGGAGGACTGAAATTATTGCGAGGAGTAGTGGGACAATATTACTGAGGTCTGGAAGGTTTGGTAAGACATTGCTGGATGAGATGGGCCATCTGCTTACAATAGCTGCAGAAAGGTTGCCTTGGCAGGGGTTGCAGGGCCAGCAAAAATGGGTGTGCAAAAATATGTTGGGTCCGGTGACCTTGGTGAAAAGGTGGTGGAGTATTCTGTTGTGCATAAGGCTGGTGTGAGGTACTCGGGTGTCCTGGGCCCAAAGAGTCAGTCTTTTGGTGAGCCTGTTTCATCTGCAAAGCCCTGAGGCGGGTGGCCCAACATTGCTCCTGGCGTTTGAGTTTGTCATAGAAATCTTGAGCTGCTTGCTATGCTTTTTCAACAGATTCAGCTTGCTCCGCCCACCTGAACATTTTGCATATCGTTAGAAATTAGACCAGTCACAATAAATTGGTAAAAACAATCAGTCAGTCTAGATAGGCAGTCATAGGGTATTCACGTTGGTTCTGTTTGCAAGATGCAATTTTTACTCAGTCAAATCCAACTGAGCAGTTACTTTGATGAGGGTGGTAAAAGCAGTAATATTAGCAGTGATAGCCTCACCTTCCGCTGGTGTGTCAGGCCATTGCAGTTTGTCCATTATTTGTTTTTGTATAGAGTGTCTTTGAACACAGCTTGTAGGAGTTTTCTTAAGGTCCCCAATAGCGGGATTATAAGAGGCAATCACTGTGTCCAAATGTTCCATGAAAGCAGTGGTGGTCGTCAGGCAACGTGGGGAATTGTTATAAGTCAGTGGAGCTCCAGGGAGTGTGAATCTTTATAGTTTCTGCATCAGTATTAGCTTGAGGTAAGGTGCGCACAGGCATAATTGTGGATGGAGCGGAGGATGTTGAGGTGTCCACAGTGTGTAGCGAGGGTAAGGTTGCTCCGACATAAATAAATGTGACAATTGAATATCTTGTCTGGTAAGTTGTCCTGACTTGGAGATAACAGCGTAGGAGCTGGCCAGTGCCTGCAAGTCCTTCATGTATTTCTGGCAGATTGAGCCAGACATGCACCTGTAGGACTGTGTGGTAGGCAGGGGAGTGGATGTAGGTCGAGGTGGGAACCCATTTTGGCTGGGAGCGAGTCCAGGGTGGCATGTAGCTAGAGGCCGCTGGCGACAGAAGTGGAGGTGGCGCAGGGGAAGGAAGATGAGGTTGTGGCGGGAGAGGAAGCTGAGGCTGCCGGAGTGCAAGCTGGGTTGTGAGAGGCAGGGGAGGGTGGTGGGGGTAGCTGGTCTGGCAGCTTTCTGTGGTGTGGGTGGTTCGGGGGATGTGACAGTTGGCAGAGGGGTGGCGGGTGGAGATGGCATGGCGGGTGGAGGTGGGAGTGGAAAAGGAGGTGTGTGGACCCTCAGGTAAGTTGAGCAGGATGCTAGTTCATCTAAAAGGTCTGCAGGTTGCGCTGTATGTGCTTCGGTAAGGGATTCTTTAACAGTGTGTGTGCATAAACACTTGGCCTGTTTTGCGAGTGTGTGTACTGTTTGGCCGGTTGGCCTTTGAGCGATGTCTGTACTGCTCTAACTCTTTCTCTAACTTAACTTGAGAGTTCTTGAGCGATCTAGTCTGACTGTCGCGCAATCTGTCTGTAGACACTTTGTACCAGGTAAAATAAGCTGACCAATGACCAACAGACACCTTATACTTTCTTTGTTCAAAAGCCTTGCGCAAGACAAAAAGATGATCCACATGAAACGACTCCTCAAGTGGCCACTGAAACTCCTTTTAAACCTGTGTCAAAAATTCCACACTTTTAAATATTTACAGGTCAATGCCCCATCTGTTGCAGGAGTAAGTCATGCTGTAGAAAGCTCAGAGCCCATTGCTAAGATTAGAAATCAAAGAGCCTGGAGACGCAAAGGGAGGTTGGCCAACAGGTACTGCAGATCAAGAGGGGTGTTGCAAGCAACCTCCAGGCAATTGGTATTTACCGGTGGTGACAGCTTAAAGACAAACAGGAGAGATGGTACACCAGGGGAGACAGGGGCAAGCAAGGATTGACAGAGTTTGCTGAATATTAAGATAAAGTCATATACAAGAAGTACCAGAGGAAATGTGTCTGGCTTATCTCAGCAATCTCATTCAGTACTTAACTGCCGAATGTCCAAAAGCCCTCAACATCACCACTTTAGTTGAAATAAGAACATAGATATAGACCGCAAAGCTCTGAGTGTTGTGGTAGTTAAAGCAATGAAAGTGGGAGGCCAATCACACACAGTTTGTGAAGCAGAAACTTGTTTCTTGTCACTCCAGGCCTCCTCGTGCATGGAAGAAAAGCAGGTAGGTATTTTTGGAGCACTAAGTTGTCTGTAGCATGGACAGTGCGTCAGTGAAAATAGCATTTTGACAGTGCCCATGCTGAATCAAGAAAATAAACACAAAGTCTATCCATCAACTCAAAAAGGTCCCAATGACATGAATCCCCAAGGGAATAAGGCAATTCCCTAAACATGGCAGACCTGCAGGCAGCAATTTTAAGGATGTCTGGCATAGGCCAAGGATTTGTGGTAATGGCATACCACAGCAAACCTCTGAATGCGTAGCAAGGCAAACCAGGGCTGAATAGCTCAGCGGTGGAGAAAACACACAAGATAACCCTGTCAGCTGCACTCACAGAAACGGCAGCCCACAGGAATGCACAAAAATCTATCAGCACATTCCTCTGAGAAAGCACCCTTAATAGCCACCGAGTGGAAAATGCCTCGGAACCAATTTCCAAACCTGGGGATCACGTGACAGCACACCTGGACCCCCCTAGTCACAAACCGTGTCTATGTGGCATTACACATAAACCACGGGCACAGCAACACTGAAACCCACACAAACTGGAGACAGCATGATGTCTCAATAGCTCTAAAACCAGAAATCGACACGGTGGCCCTATGACTAAATCACGAGAAAAATGCAATGAGGT